>NC_089230.1:25516748-25822076 GCF_963924675.1 Phocoena phocoena | reverse complement strand
AATGTAAAAAAGAGCAAGTGAAGAGGGAGGTGGGGAAGAATCTCTAAGTAACTATATATTTACTCCTCACCAAATTATATTTGAGCTGGGCAATGACTGAGATAGTGAATTGGGATGAAAAAAATCACAGCATTGGGTTTAGTACTGTAGAGAAGGAAAGACTTTTTGCCTACCCTCTTATGTTCTGTGCCTGGGCCTGAAAATTAAACTGACAAAAGATAACTGAACAATTTTCTGAGCTCATATAGATCTGGGAGAAATTTGAGCACCTACCAGCAAGAGTGAAAAGACCTTGTTGAATACCTGGTGCATTCAGTGGAGACCAGTGAAGGATCACGCCTTAGCAGTAAGGTTAAATTAGCTCTAGAGTAAAAACTATTTTAGACCCTTCCTAACAAAGCTGAAAATTTAGTCTCCACAATCAAGCTGATGGCAAGTAATGTAATTGCCTGCTAAATAATGTTCAACATTCTTTAAAGGAAGACAACAAAATCCAAACACTCAAGAGCATAACGTTCATACCATGTGGCATTCAATGAAAAATTACTAGATATGCAAAATAAAGCAACAAGTCCTATAACCAGGAGGAAAATCAGTCTGCAGAAATAAAGCCAACATGGGTGATGGAATTTGCATATAAGGATTTTAAAACAGCTATTTAAATATATTCTCATATTTAAAGGTGAATATAAACACTATGAGTCTTTCAGTAATTACACTAAATATAAATAGCCTCCATTTGGGATTTTACATTTTATATTTGCATACACTTCGATTAAAAAGCAGAGTTTGCCAGACTGGATGAAAAGCAAGACCTAGTACAAGCTGCTTTGGAAAATACCCTTAAATATAAAGACAAGGATAGATTAAAAGTAAAAGGATAGAAAAAATTATACTATGTCAACACCAATCACAAGAAAGCTAGAATAACTATGTTAGTGTCAGATAAATGGATTTCAAGAAAAGGAATATTATCGGGGTCAAGAAGATCATTTCAAAAACAGAAGTAGAATCACAGATGCAGAAAACAAACTTACGGTTACCAGGGGATAAGGGGGTGGGTGGAGGGATAAATTGGGAGGTTGGGATTGACATATACATACTACTATACATAAAATAGATAACGAATAAGAACCTACTGTATAGGACATGGAACTCTACTCAATACTCTGTAATGCCTATACGGGAAAAGAATCTTAAAAAAGAGTAGATATATGTGTATGTATAATTGATTCACTTTGCTGTACACCTGAAACTAACGCAACATTGTAAATCAACTATACTCCAATAAAAATTTTAAAGAAAAGTCATTTCATAACAACAAAAAGGTCAATTCATCAAGAGGACATAAAAATCCTAAATATACATTTTTTTAATAATACAGCTTCAAGCTATGTAAAACAAAAACTGATAAATTGCAGAAAGAAATAATCAAATCCACAATTATAGTTGAAGATACTTGATTAAAAAAAGGTCAATAGAAAATCAGTAAAGACCTGGGGACCCTAACAATCAGCCAGCTTGACTTAATAGAATGCTACCCTCAGTAACAGCAGGATACCCATTCTTTTCAAGGGCATATGGAACATTAGCTAATACAGACCATATTCTAGACCATAAAATAAATCTCAATACATTTAAAAGGATTTAAATCATATAGAGTATGTCCTCTGCTCAAAATAAAATTAAAATACAACACAATAATAAAATGATATCTGGAAAATCTCCAAGCATTGGAAATCAAGCACGCTTCTGAATAACTCATGGGTCAAAAAGAAATCACAAAGAAATAAAACACAATACAAGCAGTCCTTGCCTTGCACAGGTTCTAATATGCACGGATTTCAGTTACCATCAATAACACCAGTCCCCCAACAGCATGGTTCAAATGTCAGTTCCCACAGTATGCTAACTGTAAGTAATGCTATAAGGCAGCGGTCCTCAACGTTTTTGGCACCAGGGACTGGTTTAGTAGAAGACAATTTTTCTACGGACTGGGTGAAGGGGGGCCGGGGGGGCGGGGAATGGTTCAGGCGGTAATGCAAGCGATGGGAAGTGGCAGATGAAGCCTTGCTAGCTGGCTGCTCACCTCCTGCTGTGTGGCCCAGTTCCTAACAGGCCGCCGACCGGTACCAGTCCATGGCCCGGGGGTTGGGGACCCCTGCTGTAAGGTATAAACTTCATTGTGAGGTCATCAGTCCATAAATCACTATGCAAATAACAGATGAGCACCATGATCAGTGACCAATCACATCACTTCTCCCAAAATCTGTTGGCAATTCCTTGCTGTGTATTTATTATTCAATTCACACATATGTAGTAAAGTTGTTTCCTCCTTGTCTGCCACTAATAAGCCACGTGACATTTTACTGAAATGGGTGAGCCAAAGAAGGAACTGACCAACAAAGATGAAAGTGTATCAAATAAGTGAAAAGTGATCACCTTGGAAGCACAATTTGAATTGAACGCAAATGGAATTATCGAAGAAATAGCTAATGTGGGAATGTTAACATTATCGCTTTCTGAGAGACTCTAGATTTGCAGTCAAAGGAATGTAGTGACGGTGACATAATGAGGAAGTGACACCGGCAAAAATGTAACTCTGAAGGAACTCTCAGATTTTTCATACCATTGAATGTGCAAAGGATAAACTGTGAGAAGCTGATCCAAACTTAGAAAGTTCTGAGTGTAACGATTTACAGGGGCATAGAAAAAGTGCTCACTCCATATCATAAATTATACGATGAAGAGGCAGCAGCACTGTTCAGACTACTCCTGATTCATTTTTTTTTCCAATTGTGCTAACATAAACATAATATGAAATTTACCACTGTAATGTTTCAAAATGTGTAGTTCGGTGACATTAGGTACATTCACATCGTTGTGCAACCATCACCACCATCCATCTGCAGAACTTCTTAAAATTTTCCCAGACTGAAATTCTGTATCCATTCCCTACGTTTTTACGAAGAAGTAAAATACTTTAATTCTCAAAGTGCTTCGTTAGAAATATTAAAGTATTTTTAATTACAGTATGCTAAATAAATATTAATTTTACCATTTTTAAAAATTTCCTATACATTTATAACAAAAAAATTTGTTATAAAGTTTCCTGTACATTTATGACAAAAAAATTTTGTCACAAAGAAATTTTAATGTCATGACAAAAAAATTTAAAGGTCACAGAACAGTTGTTATTTTTTCCATGTTTATGAAGACCGCTTTGCATGATTTTAGTTTGCATGGTCATTTTTATTGTTTCACTACTGTGTAAAGCAAGGACTGCGTCTATATCAAAATTTGTGAGGCGAAGTCAAAGTGATCCTTAAAGGAGAATTTGTAGTTGTGTATGCTTACATTAGAAAGTAAGAAAATTCTTGCAATATATACGAGCGTCTAATCATCACATTATACACCTTAAACTTACAATGTCACATGTCAATAATATCTCAATAAAACTGGGGGAGGGGAGGAAAGGAGAAAATTCTCAAATTCAATTATCTATATTTTCACCTTAAAAGCTAGAAAAAGAAGAGCAAATTGAACTCAAAGTAATTAGAAGGAAGGAAATCATAAAGAGCAGAACTGATGATATTTGTCACAAAATTTAAATAACGATCCTACCCAGCCATAAGACAATAAAGAGCAGAAATTAATACAGTAAAAATGGATAAACAACAGAGAAAAATCAATGAAATCGAATGACTCAGCAATATTATTCCTACATATTTATTTAAAAGAAATGAAAACATATGTCCACCCAAAGACTGGTACACTAATGTTTGTATAAGCATTATTAATAATAGTCCCAAACTGAAAATAACACAATGTTCATCAAGAGGTAAATGAATAAATACATTGTGGTATGTCTATTTTAATGGAATATTACTTTTCAGTAAAAATGAATGAACTAGTAACTTACACAACAATGAATGAACTACTAACTTATGCAACAAAATCTTAACATTTTGAAAGCATTATGCAATGTAAAAATTAGACCAGCCACAAAAAGTTACAGCCTGTATATAATTCTATTTATTTAAAAATCTAGGGGCTCCCTTGGTGGCACAGTGGTTGAGAGTCTGCCTGCCGATGCAGGGGACATGGGTTCGAGCCCTGGTCTGGGAAGTTCCCACATGCCACGGAGCAACTAGGCCGGTGAGCCACAACTCCTGAGCCTGCGCGTCTGGAGCCTGTGCTTTGCAACAAGAGAGGCCGCGATAGTGAGAGGCCCACGCACCGCGATGAAGAGTGGCCCCCGCTTGCCGCAACTAGAGAAAGCCCTCGCACAGAAATGAAGACCCTGCACAGCCCAAACTAAATATAAATAAATAAATTAATTAAATAATTAATTAATCAATCTTAAAACTCTATAACAGGCAAATCTGATATTGACTGAAAGTAGATCAGTTCTTTCCTGGTGCCTGGGGTGAAGTGGGGAGATGGTCTATAGAAAAGGATTGGAAACTTTTCAGGGTGATACAAATGGTCTATATCTTCATATGGCAGTAACTGAGTGTCTCTGTTTGTCAAAAGACATGCAGTTTAACATGTGTGTATTTTATTGCAAATAAAATACATCATAATCTTAATAATCGTGAGGAATACTAAACTGTGAGTGGGAAGGCTACGTTCATCAACTTTGGATTCTTGTGAACCAAGAGGATTGATGGTAGTGTAGGGGAAGTGGACACTTTTACAAGGCCACGTGTTTGTGTTTATGTTTGTATGTCAGGGTGCGGGAGGTGACAGACAGTGGATGGTTCATTTTGCCGTCTCCCACCACACTGCCCCAAAGGAAGCACCCCTTCCTTCACTTTGCTTTCACTTACTCTTCAAGGCGCTTATTTTCCAGCAGACAGAACTTTTACCATAGACATATTTATAACACAAAAATTCAGTCAACAATACAGAAAGCTGCAGCCTGTGTTCTCTGCATTAAATGCCTGGACAAATCCAGAACTGAAGGAAAACACATTTTTCTGCCCAAGAGTAATTTACAGCCTAATGCTTTACTACAAAGTGAGTATTACTCTCTCCAAATTCCCAAACAATAAGCCACTTACTTCCTCAGGGTTTTTTCCAGGAACTACGTCTTTCAGGCATATTGAGGGGTAATAACACATACACACACACACACACACACACACACACACACTCGGTGCTGTACTTCCTGGGGGAATTCAGACCCAGTCTGAACTAGTTACCGCGTCTGGCAGTTCCTCCACAGCCTGCGGCTTAAGAGGATGTGGAGCTGCCACTAGCAGCTAGAAGTCAGGATGGAAAGCAGCGGGACCTCAAAAACTGTCCCAGATGGCGCCCAGTTTCCTGCCTCGAAAGACAGCCCTGCTTTCTTTGAATCTTGGCCCCAGAGCAAAGGGTAACAGGCCTTATTGCATTTCAGGGGTCATGTTTCCTGGGCCTAAACCTCCTACTCTGCAAACGGATGCCAAAGAAGCAGGCTAGGCAGCATCTGCCCGTCGACGTCCTTTCTGAAGCCAGTGGCCAGGACTTGGGCTTCCTCCAGCACCAGAAGTCAGTGCACGCTCTTGTCTGCTGCAGACACGTGTGTGCTATGGAAACTACCCTGGGCTCTGTCTCACCCAATCCTTGCTGTTTTGCTTCTGTTCATTCTTCCATGTAGCACTATTTGTAAAGCCCAGGAGCGGCCTACCCAGCTCCTTAAACACTTTTTTCGCAAGCTAATTTTTAAAAGTGGTTGTATAGTCGGCCCTCCGTATCTGCGGGTTCAGCATCCACAGGTTAGTTGAATCCATGGATGTAGAACCCGCCGATTAGGAGAGGAGATTTTACTGCAGCATTTGAATAAGGAACCTGAGCATCCACAAGTTTTGGTTTCCTCAGGACCCTGGAACCGATAGCCCGCAGATACCAAGGGATGACTCTATGTGTTATTTCAAGGTTGGATCACATGGGCTGCTTCTTGGGGAGGTTACACACCAGTGAGCTTGGCAGAAGTCAGTTTTGTTTTCTTAAGATTGTTTTCTCAAAGTTTCTAAAGCTTCCAATGACATAGAGATTAAGTTCTAGACTAGGATATACTACATCTACTCCTTTCATCCAGAAAACTGTATCATTCAAATTGATCACACCAATACTAAATATTCAATAATAGTTCCCCAAACTAAAGGAGCTACGAATTGCTTTTTGCTCAAGTTCCAAGTGTTGGGATACCACTGTGTCATTTGAGAAACTCTAGTTTCCCTGCTGGAGGCTGAAGCAAGTGTGGACAGCGTGCTGGTCACAGAAGCCAGACCAACAATGCAGAGATCTGGGCTAAGAGACTCTGCCCTGTGCCCGTGTACAGCTTTCTACTGGGATCTGAACTTGACTTCTGAAACCTCTGACTCACCAATCCAATGGAGCCCATTTTAATCATTTCCAACTCCCTCCCTCATGTCCTTCTTGAGACTGGATACGGTGAGGCAGACAAATGACCTACACATTAGGTCAAAAAACTCAAGACTCTAAAGTTGAATCTAAAGCCTAAATTCATTTTCTTTGTTGTAGCAGAATTTATTTTGCCCCCAGAAATGCTGGCCAAAAGATGTTAATCAAGTTCTGAACTGAACCAAAAGTCAGAAACAAATTTTTTGAATCCACCTGTTAAAGAAAAGATCTTGTACTCTTTTGCTCACTTATATTGCTGGCTAAGTTTTCGGCTTGAAAAACATGTAAGTTGTTTCATTTGTCACAACCATAGATCCAATGAAAATCATGTGTATTTGAAAATATTTACATCTTAAAAAAAATTCCTTGCACTGCCTTTATAAGGTTTTTTTTAATAAATCAAACTTAAAACGACTTAATCTTTAGGAGACATCTGATATGGAATCCTAGATTTGAAATGATAAAATTAGTGTTGTTTTAGAATCTGATTAAACAGGTACCATCGCTCACAAACATAAATTCCCATCAAGCTTACAAAAAAACCTTTTATAGCTAAGTAAAATGAGAAGAAGTAAATACCATATTTCATAAGACAGGAAAAATTTCCCCTCTCTGCATAGTACATTAGGTACATTACAGGTGAGTTTTCTTGCCCCAGAAAATTATTAGACTAAATATTAATGGTATTGCAGGCAGCAGTAACTGTGAACTTAATATAATAGGGTTATTTTATTGTCAGCCATTTTTTCCCCAATGATGTTAACGTTTTCCTAAAAATAAGGTACGCATTGATAGCACCAAACAAGAGTCATCTAATGTTACCCTGACAGTGAGCTCTGATTTAGTGCTGGGGTAACTGATGGGAGTGGAGAATAGGTGGAGAGGGGAAGGGAATCCCACTTGAAGCACTGACAACTGGTAGACCTTTTGAACATCCTTGAAATTTGAAACAGGGATACTGGCAGCAAGAACAAAAAGAACACAAATCAACCCAGAACAAAAAGAAGTTGCTGTGTGTGCCAATTCCTCATTTAGGTGACTAAGAGATTGATAAGGTAAAACTTAGAATTAACTAGAAGTTAATGTTGGCCCCTATAAAAATGTGTTTTAGTACCTAAAACATCCATTATTAAAATGGTTCCAGGGCTTCCCTGGTGGCGCAGTGGTTGAGAGTCCGCCTGCCGATGCAGGGGACACGGGTTCGTGCCCCGGGTCTGGGAGGATCCACATGCCGCGGAGCGGCTGGGCCTGTGAGCCATGGCCACTGAGCCTGCGCGTCCGGAGCCTGTGCTCCTCAACGGGAGAGGCCACAACAGTGAGAGGCCCGCATACAGCAAAAAAAAAAAAAAAAGGTTCCAGACGGTGTTAAATTTCCTACTTAAGAAATGTCATACAATATTCTTGAAAATGCTATTTTTTTGTTTATAAGGATGCAAAAGCTTACCATCGGTTGATAGGCAGATACAATTTTGCCTTTGCCAACAATCTTCACACGTTTCATGGAATTAGATTTTCATCTAGTTGATCAAAGGAAATCCAAGAAGTAGGGTCCTGACTTCCAGTATAAAACAAGAAACAGGCCAGCTAAGATCTCTGAGGAGAAGTTTTGAATGTCACAACCAGAGCTACACTATAAAGGCTAAGGCTGACTTATGTATCAAATGAAGACACCCTCCCCCATAGGACTGATAGTTTATTATAGGGTCAGAATCACATTCCAAATCCTATTTAAGATATGTGTGGTTAACATTTGCCACCACTGTGCTATTAGGAACTATTCATCAGGAATGGAAACAGTCAGGCTGCTCTCTGTACAAGAGTCCTCATGGCGCCAGGACAAAATACTCAGGGCACCGCTACCTGTCTAGAAATGAAGAGAAGTTGCTAGAAAATGGTCAAGGCAGTCAATCAAGATCTTGGGCATATTTTAAACTCATTTATAGTTTAATCTGTTGGCAGAAATGGTACCTTCAGCCAACTCTGGAAGTGAAACAACTTCAACTCACTCCTTTGACTAATGCCACCTCTGTTCTATACAAGACAGTAAGACAATTCTTAGAAAAGAAATCTCACATTGCTAGCATGCCCACAACCCCCAATGTCATCTAGATGGGGAAATTGGGTGGGAGGGGTGGGAGTGGGGTAGAAGTTCCTCTTAAACCCAAACTTCCCAGAAAATTTTTGTCTGAAGTTGTCAAGGTATTGGTAATTTTTTTTTTATGAATTTACTCTATGTTTTACAAATGTTAAACTCTTGAGAGCTCTGTCTCACCAGAAGCAGAAATGCCCGGTATTGTGGGACAACAAGGCCCCCAGGGTATTTCCAACCAGACTGGCAGCGAGAAGCAGTACAATCATCTAGCAAAGGAAATATCATTCTTGTGCATTACCCAACAACTCGTGTTTAGCCCCAGCAGTGCAGAGTTTTAGAGAGTGATGTGGAGACTGGCCAGCCCCCAAAAGAGACCCCACAACTCAGCACTTTCCTTGAAGAATCCACTACTTCCCCAAATTTTGTTCATAATCTTGTAGGTGCAGAAATGATCTTGTAAGTGTCCTAGGGTTGGCTAGACTTGAAATGCTGACTCATTCAAACAAAGCCCAGAGTCAATGATGTATAAATCTAGAATGCTAATTTACAAATTTACATTCATGATGGCCTGAGTAGCCTACTCTTTCCTTCCAGACAAGCTACATTATCACCAAAGTGTTTGGTGAGCATGGGTGACAACCAAGGTAAACAGGACACAGGCCAAATACATGGTCACTGATAGAATACCTTCTTCTCACACATGTCTTTGTGAGTCTCCTTTCCCTTTGTGTCCATTGCTGATGAATCCCTTTTCTGGTTGACACACTTTTTCTCTTTAGCTATGTGACTTTCCCTTCAGTTTACCAATAGTCATTCAGTAGGATCACTCTCTATGGCTATGGTGGCCTGGTGTGCTGATTTCTTTTCTTTTTCCGCCTTTAAAAATATATATTTATAGGAACAATTCCCCATTCTCTGGGACTCAGAAAAAAAAAAAAGATCCAATCTGAGAGGAAATAAACAGTGGAGATCAGTGTAGCTCCATCCCCAAAATCACCAACCCCCAGGTCCCAGGCCTGGGTTGGGCCGATGTTGATGGGAGGTGAGCCTAGTAGTCCTTTGAACCCACCCTCTCCAGCCTGGAATTGATTTTCTTAATTTAACGTAGAGAGTGCAGTCTCATTTCAAGTTGTATGGGGCACTTCTCCAAGTGCTTACATTTTGAAAGGATGTGAAGATATTGGATGAAAACCTGAAGACCCTGTGACTCTTTGAGAGTTGGTAGCTCGTGGAGGGGCAGGGGACATTCACCTTTTCAAGAACTGAATAGAAAAGGTGTCACCAAGGTGATTGTGTATCTGGAGGTTTTTATCCTTAAAAATACTTGGTTACAGGATCACCAAGGTGCAACAATTGAAGGAGGAAGAAGGAAGGGAAAAAGACACACATCAACACCCGAAGTTTGGAGGCGTGGCAACCACACCTTTGTTCTGACTTGACTGCTTCTGGCTCAGGTGTAGTTCCTGTCTGAGCACCTCTCATCGTCAAGGTACAGAGCTCTGCGCTACTAGGCTTTCAGAGAAAATGAGGATAACTTGTCACAAATGAGTCATGAACTTTGCTCTTTTGCCCTTGCCAGAACTTCAATTTTCTTTCTTCATTGGCCTGGAATATCTAGAGGAGAGGAAGGCAGGGCACTGCAGGAGGAGATTAGGGAGATTTCTAGAAGGAATCCAAGGAGATGGAAGATAATAACCACCTTCTGGCATTCCAAAACAGGAATTTGCAGCATAACATCAGCTTTACAAACTTGCCTAAATCCTTGAGAAGAGATTGTCCCCAGGTCTTTATCCCTTTAGCTTAGCCATGAGCCTGCCTGACCAGCTAGATCACAGAGTTTTACACGAGGTACTTCAAGAACAGGAAGTGGGTTAGTGAAGGGCGGCGTGTGTGGTGGAGCAGGGGGGCTGTCTTCTTCTGACCCCAGAAAAGTAAGGAAGGAGAAGAAAAGGAAGAGGGAGGCCAGTAGGCAGATGAGTGTCCCATTTGCCCCTTCCTGGCTTTTGGCCTTGAGTGAGACTATATCCAGTCAATTCTTATTCACTGCAGTCTGTTCTATAAAATCACTGCAAAGACTGAATTAGCAAATACTGGACCACTGTTTCTGGGGTTAGGTTCCTGTGAGCTTGTGGTCACACATTTTTTTCCTTTTAAATAGATTTTTTTTTTAGAGCAATTTTAGGTTTGCAGCAAAATTGAGCAAATAGTAGAGTGCGCTCCAATGTCCCCCTTGCACTCTCCCCACACTCGCAGCCTCCCTGACTATCAATATCCCCCACCACAATGGTGCATTTGTTACAATGGGTGAAACTACATTGACACATCATAATTATCCGAAGTCCATAGTTTACATTAGAGTTCATCCCTGGTATTGTACATTCTATGGGTTTTGACGAACAATGACACGTAGCTAACATTATAGTATCATATCGGACAGTGTCACTACCTAAAAATTTCCTGTTTATCCCTTCCTCTCCCCTAATCCCAGCAACCACTGATGTTTCACTGTCTCCATCGTCAGTCATATAGTTGGAATCATACATTATGGAGCCATTTCAGCTTGGCTTCTTTCACTTAGTAATATGCATTTCAGGTCCTCCCATGTCTTTTCATGGCTTGGTAGCTCATTTCTTTTTTTTTTTTTTTTTTTCATTTCTTTTTAATACTAAATAATATCCCATTGTCTGGATGTACCTCATCGTTATGGACTGAACTGTGTCCTCCCAAAATTCATATGTTGAATCCTTAGCCCCTGATGTGACTATATTTGAAGATAAAGCATTTACGGAGGTAATTACGGCTAAATGAGGTTGCAAAGGTAGGGCCCTAATCCAGTAGGACTGGTGTCCTTATAAGAAGCATGCCACACAGAAAACAGGCCATGTAAGGACAGAATAAAAGGTGGCCATCTGAAAGCCAGGAATAAATCTCTCACCAGTGACCAAAATTTTCAGTACTTTAATCTTGGACTTCCAGCCTTCAGAACTGCAAAAAAAAATGTTTCTGTTATTTAAGTCATACAGTCTGTGGTATTTTGTTTTAGCAGCTGGAACAGACTAATGCACACAGTTTATTGATCTTTTCATGTACTGGAGGACATCTTGGTTGCTTCCAAGTTTTGGCAATTATGAGTAAAGCTGCTATAAACACCCATGTGCAGGTTTTTGTGTGGACATAAGTTTTCAACTCTTTTGAGTAAATACATTGAGTAAAGGACTGTGACTGCTTGATCGTATGGTACGAATATGCTTAGTTTTTAGTTTTGTAAGACACTGTCTTCCAAAATGGCTGCACAATTTTGTATTCCCATCAGTGATGAAAGAGAGTTCCTTTTGCTCTCCATCCTTGCTAGTATTTGGTGTTGTCCCTGTTCTGGATTTGGACTGTTCTAACAGGCGTGCACTGGTATCTTATCACTGTTTTAATTTGCCTTTTGCTAATGACATGATGTGGAGTATCTTTTCATACACTTGCTTGCCATCTGTATATCATTGTTGGTGAGAAGTGTGTTCAGGTCTTTTACCCATGATTTAAACAAGTTGTTCCTTTTCTTATTGTTGAGTTTTATGAGTTCTTTGTATATGTGGAATAAGAGTCCTTTGTCAGATATCTTTTGAAATACTTTCTCCCATTCTGTGGCTTGTCTTCTCATTCTTTTGACAGTGTCTTTCATGGAGCAGAAGTTTTTAATTCATTAACCAGTTGATATATAACCTTGCTTAATGTGTGTATCTGTTTAAAAACACCTTATTTAATAGATATTGTTAATTCAAGAACACTGAACTCACAGCCAACAGCTCTATAATGCATGAAGGAAGCTTATTTAAAACATGTTGTCTTAGTCAGCTCAAGATGTCATAACAAAATACCACAGACTCTGTGACTTAACAGAAATTTATTTTCTCACCATTCTGGAGGCTGGAAAGTCCAAGACCAAGGTTACGGAAGATTTCTGGTGAGAGCTTTCTTCCTGGCCTTCACAGGGTCACTTTGTCCTCACATAGCTTTTCCTCTGATTGCAGAAAGAGAGCTCTCAACTATTCTTATGACATTAATCAAGGCTCCACCCTTAAGATCTCATTTGACCCTCATTACCTCCTTAGATGTCCCATCTTCAAATACATGACACTGGGGGTTAAGATTCAACATATGAGTTTTGAGGACACAAGCATTCAGTCCACACCATATGTATTTTCTCATGTGTTCAGTACATACAACATGTATTTTCTCGTAAGGCACTTCACAGCCTTCTTGTCCTTAGGAAGGTTACATAGCACTTCAGGACTACAGTAGTGGGCCATTTTAAACAGTAAAATCATCAATTCAAAACACAGAAACATGAAAAATGTGGCACTAAGTAGAACATGAAAAGAACACTTGCATACAGTGTGAGCGCTGAAACAAGAAGGCAAAGTGTCACCTTATAGGACTTCACCTAGAAACATACACAAAGGGCAACTCAAATTTTTCACCACTCTGCATGTGTCCACAAATGGTGGTGAAAGTGCAAGAGTGTTGATTTGGGGGTTAAAATAAATTTTAGCAAGTGAGCAAATTCACAAATATGAAATCTGCTAATAATGAGGATTGACTGTATATATTTTAGGTAAATTGAAGGAATCACTCAGAGCAAGGGGCTCCCCAACCCACCCATTTTGATCTTAGGAGATGATTATAGTGCAGAAGGTACATGACAACTTGTGGTCATCTATGTACTCAAGAGGGTGAAAGGACATGAGCAGATAAGAAAGGTCTAGCTGGCATTCTGGAACCTCTCTTGTTTCTTTTGCCCCACAGGATGCTGGAGTTGAATGCAGAGGACCAGCCACAGGCAAGGTGAGCCCACAGCGAGTCCTGGGTAGATAGCCAGGCCAAGGAGCTGAAGGGAATACAGCAGAAACCCAGGGGCTGTAGTTCATTAGTGTTGAAGAGCAGCAGAGTCAGTGAGCAGGAAAGGCATGACAAGTTATTTTCAAGAAACTTGCTGGAGCCAGAGTTTTCCACCTGCAGATTTTAGTCCTGAAATGCAACCGGGCGTCCTGGGCAAGAAGCTGCCTACTGGAGATGGGCAGATTCCTGCCAGTACAACCCATGAACCCTCATGAAGCCAGGGGCCTGTCCAAACCCTCCTCTCCTCCCCCAGTGCAACAGGGAGTCAATAAGCCATGCTCTAGACTCCACCATTTCAGCTGGGTGAAGACCAGGCTAACTGAGCCACTGAGCAGCTTTATCCAATAGTGATTTAAGATAGCCTAAGGCACTATTAAAATCACTGGAGCTTTAAATCAGACTGGACATTTAGCCTTTCTCCTACTTACCAGTGGGTGGGGACTTCGGAGGAGAGCCACTTTAGTTGAACAAACAATAAATTCCTTTTTCTCTGTATATCTCAGCTCTACTCTGAGCTGAACTATGTCGCCCAGTTACATGAAAAACTTTTTTTCAGTTGGTGATTTTTTGAATAGTGGTCATAATCCAGTGAGGGAAATAGATGCTCCATCATTAATCATAATGAAAAGGCAGTTTATGATGAGTGTTCTATGCATTAGTTAACATTGATTTGTTTTATCCAGAAGGCAGCAGTGAGCTTTGGCAATGCTGTTAGCAAAGAAAGACATTGGATTGGTACACGAGAGAGCTGATGCCGTCCAGCCTGACTGTCTGGAAGGCTGCTACAATACGTGTGGATGTAATTCTCGTGGTTTTCAGTGATGACTGCAGCAGAGTAATCTGTCAGGTGCACAAGCACCTGATCCCTACCCTACCATCTTCTTTCGTCCTTCTCACGCACTCTCTTATGTCCACATCTCCATCCTGAGTCCCAGGCATCTGGCCTGGAACACCTTATATAACTGATTCTCTCCAGTAGTTATTGCTTCCCTTTGGTCTGCTCACTTTTTTAATTGACCAGCAATTCTTCATGTTGATGCTGATTCTTTTCTTGAGATTTAATATGTGCTGATTATTTTTCATTGCGACCCTGCCATTCCCATCAATTTACTGTCCTCCTCTGCCCTGTTCGGTGCTCTTGAAGCACTTGGGGGAATGCGTTCAGGATTCTTGCTGGCCTGCTTCCAGTTGGGTTCCACCTTGGAGGGCTCTCTCTCCCTTCCTCCTTGTACCTTCCCTGCTTTCACTGAGTCTCCGGCATTTGCTGCATCTCTTCTTCACCACAGCCATCCTCATCAGGCCTATTGTTCAATGGGATTTAGTGACACTATTGCCCTCCTCTTGTTCCTTTGGTCCTGTGGGTGGTGATGACTTCCCACTGTTGCCAGGCTCTGAGTGCTTTAACAACTCCTACTGCTTCCCTTAAACCTGTCCACACCCATATCATTTCTTCATTGAGATGTCTTTATTGTCACAGGAGTTGGATTCTGCTTCCTGGTACTCCAAGTAATCTCCAATTTACTATTTGTGATACTTCTTTCAAGCCTTGAGTTTTTCTTAGTTCAGATCACAGACCACCTGCTTTCAGAATCATCATAGTTGCTGGCTAAAAATGCAAACTCCTGGGGCCCTTCGCAGCACCTTCCCAATTAGAATCCCTGGGAGAGCTGGTGAAGATCAGGACACCTTCATTTTGACCGGCTACTGAAGAGCTTCATAGCCAAACTGAAGCCAAAGAACTTTGTACCAGGCTCCCCTCTGCTTGGTGTTGACTAGCACCTGAGTGTGTTCTTGGGTACATCAGTAGCTTTCCAGAACCCTTGCATAAAGTCCCTTTTTATTCTTTAAGATGAATCAAAGATTAATTACATGTATTTCAAGTGATTTAAATCTCTAAGAGAAAAAGGAATTTATAAGTAAGATATTTTTGAGCCAAGCCCACTAATTGTTTGGAGGCTTGCCTGTGTGAATCCCTGTCTATACTCTTAGGAGCATCCAAAATGTGTCTGTTAAAGGGGACCTGAAATGTACAGTCCAGTTTGCTCAGTCACGAAATGGTCCCTATTACAAATGCACCCCCATTCCTGCTACACTCACTGTTTGGGATGCTGAGAAACTTCAGAATAGCAGTAAACAGAGCAGCCTAGTTGCCATCTGGTTCAACTTACTCACTTTGTAGAAAGGAAACCAAGCTGAAAGGATTTGCCCAGAGTCTCACACACAGTTTGTTTGTTCAGTGTATTTTTCGATAGGTTTTCCTACTTCAATAATGACTTTAGGTGTTGCTTAGATATAGGTAGTGATGAAGTTGACCCTCTGGGTCCAGTCCTTCCACTGACCCTTAGTTGATGACATAAGATTGAACTGTCACCTTTTTGTTTTGTTTTGTTTTGTTTTTGAGATCTGTATTAGTTTCCTATTGCTCATAATAAATTACCACACACTTAGAGGTTTAAAACAACAATCATTTATTATCTATACAGTTTCTGTAGGTCAGAAGTCCAGGCCCAAGTGAGCTAGGTCCTCTGCTTAGGGTTTCACAGAACTGAAATAAAGGTGTTGGCAAGGCTGCATTCCTTTCTGGAGCTCGGGGTCCTTTTCCAAGTTTATGTGGCTGTTAGCAGAATTCAGTTGCTTGTGGTTGTGGGACTGAGGCCCCTGTTCTCTTGCTGGCTGTCTGCCAGGGCCACTCTGTGCTCCTGGAGGCCACCTGCTGTTCGCTGCCACATGGCCTCCTCCATAGGCCCTCTTTTGCTTCCAATCATTCTGTTTTTTTCTGTCTCTTGACTTCTAGACCCAGTTGTAAAGGACCTGTGTGATTCCACCAGGCCCACTAGATAATCTCCCATTAAATGAACTCAGAGTCAACTGGTGAGTAAACTCATTACAAGAGTGATGTGCCCTTGATCCAAAGGTTCTGCCCATATTCAAGGAGAGGGATTTATACAATGAGTGTATGCCCAGGGGCAGGAATGTTGGGCCCACCTTACAATTCTGACTATCACAAGGCCTTAAAGCAGCAGACATTTATTGAGTGCCAAACACTGGTTTAAACCCTGTTAAACATAAACTGAGGCATACTTTTACATTTTAAGAGTTTATCTGAGCAAAATTCAATTCCAATTGGGCAGCACCAAACTGGAAGTGGTTAGGAGTGCTCCACCAGTAGGAGCCAATGGTAAGACTTTATGGAGAGGGTACAGGAGCAAAGAAAGGAAATTATTTGATTGGCTATAGCTTGAAGTCTAGTTGGCTGTGATTGGTTGTCCTTAGCATTTTGATTTTGTAAACTTGAGGCATTTACAGGCATGGATTTTGGTTTGTGTATGTACGCCACTGACAGCATGAGAGCTACCTCATTCTAATGGTCTCCTTGTTTAATTAATATAACAACTTAATACATGTTTTAATTCATATAATTCTTACAGCAACTCTAAGAAGTAAATATTATTATTACTATTATTCTCCTCTTTTTATATACAAGTAAGTTGAGGTATATAAAGGCAAATACAAATTAAAAATTAGAGGTTTCAGCCCCTCTGTTGAAAAATAAGGGAAGAGATTCACAGCTCTGCCCTTTCTTGCAGAACTTCTTTCTTTGTCCTTTTCAAATGTACATAAATCTTTTTAATGGCTAGATAAGCTGCTGGCCAGACTCACAACTCAATGACTGGGAGCTATCTCTTTGAAATGTAATCATCAAGAAAGCCAGTGACCAGTGTTCCAGTGTGCTGGGAAGAGATGGGTCTACTGGTCACCAGACCGTCAATTGCAAAACCCACCTAATGTAACAGATTGGATCCCCTTAACTATATGAGTGAGATTTCTTTCTGTTTTAGCAATCCCTTTAGCAGGTTGCTTGTGATGTGTATCACATTCATGTTTAATCAATAATAAAATTGTTTTCTTTTCCTTCTACCTTTGTAGCAAGGTTTTCTGGGTTGGGAGGAGATTGTGTTTTTAATTATGTTTTCCCAATAGGTAGAGAGAAGGTAACTAACTTGTCAATGACATCTTGCTGCTGAGTGGCAAGGTTCAGATTGTGAGCTCAAGAAGCCCATGTATCTACCCATCTCACTATCTTGCTGTTGTTTTACCAGAAACAACTTATGGTTGCTAACTGTTCCTTAATGGAGGCTTCTCTATGCACTGTTCTATGACCAGTAAGGCCTCATATCTAACCATTTAGAGCAGTGTTCCTTAGGAATATTGACATTTTAGGCCATGTAACTCTGTGATGTGGGAGTTGTCCTGTGCATGGTGGGATGTTTAGCAGCATCTCTGGCCTCTACCCACTAGATGCCAGTAGCACACCCAGTTGTGACAATCAAACATGTCTCCAGACATTGACAAATATTTAGGAAGGACGGGGCAAAATCACCCCAGGTTGAGAATCACTCCTTTAGTTGAAGAAGTAAGAAACACACACACACACACACACACACACACCATTGCTTGGCAAGGAGCAAGGACAAAGAGGAACCACAGACGGGAGAAAGGCATTGACTTTCACAGAAGGGCTGAGGGCCAACTGTCTGGTAGTTGAAGCTGCAGCTTTCTAAATCTTGATTTTGCAGAAACAGGTAGAGACCAGGGTTGGGTTAGCTTTGGCCTCATTATTCTTTCATCCTATTCTTTTTTTCTGGTTGGGTTGAAGAAGTGCCAGAGAATAGCAAGTCACAACAAAAGTCATTCTCCTTACCAAAGATTTGGGCAGCTCAAGTTTGTCCTGTATTTCCCTACTTTGATGAAATTTTAATTGTTAAATCCCCTAAAGCAGGGGTCCCCAGCCCCTGGGCCCCGGACTGGTGCCAGTACCATGGCCTGTTAGGAACCATGCCACACAGCAGGAGGTGAGTGACGGTCGAGCAATCAAAGCTTCATCTGCCGCTCCCCATGGCTCCCCATCACTTGCATTACCGCCTGAACCATCCCACCATCTCCCCTGTGCATGGAAAAGTTGTCTTCCACGAAACCAGTCCCTGGTGCCAATAAGGTTGGGGACCACTGCCCTAAAGGATCTTTGTTGGTGGGGGGATTCGTGAGTTGGGTCAAGGACTACACTTTAGACTTTATCCAGCTGCAAACCACAGCATGAAGGTGACTTCATCCTGGAAAATTCTCAACCTAAAGCCTAGGAAGAATTAAATAAAAGAGTTTAAAAACAAGATTATTTCCTGCTGTGTTCAAAATCGTGTGTCTTTCCTGTTACTAACAAGAAACTTACACACACACCCGCACATATATCTCTTGGGGCAAGATAACTTATGAACTGAAAACCAACCCAATGCACTTTCACCTCTTTGCCTGAACACTCTATACTTTAAATACACTTCAGAACTATTGCTGTCTTTGTTCCGTGGCCATTTCCTTCCAAACTGTATAAAGGACTATTTCTTTCAAGCAGTCAGCAAATAATATGTATCAAAGATCTGCTATCTTGCCCATACTTTAGGAAAGACAAAGAATCGTAAGATCCAGTCTCTCCACTCTCAAAGTAGGGCACTGCTGTGAGAAACTGGTTGTGTATCTGAGGTGGGAAAGCATTTGCAAAATTTTCCTATCCAGGAGCTCTTCTGTTCACAAGTAGGTCAAGTTTCAAAAGTTTATTCATTTATTCTTTTGTTTATAAGTAAAAGGAGGCCAAAAGGTGGTTAATATTGTCTTGCTTCATTTTTTTGTTTGTTTTTGTTTTTGTTTTTGCGGTACACGGGCCTCTCACTGTTGTGGCCTCTCCCGCTGTGGAGCACAGGCTCTGGACGCGCAGGCCCAGCGGCCACGGCTCATGGGCCCAGCCGCTCCGCGGCATGTGAGATCTTCCCAGACCGGGGCACGAACCCGTGTCCCCTGCATCGTCAGGTGGACTCCCAACCACTGTGCCACCAGGGAAGCCCTGTCTTGCTTCTTGATGTATTTCCACCAAATAGAATGGAGAATGATTTTGTTCATGTTTTAGAATTTGATACTCTTTTCCTCTCTACTTGGATATGTTGTCATTGTGTTAAGCATCTTTTTCTAAAATAAAGCAACTTTAACTAAAATGAAGATCTACTGAGGAAAATTATATCTCACTTGATGAGATTTCCAATGTTCTATGAAACCTCTTAGCAACTATGTTTTGATGTTATACAAATCTTAACAGGCATTAAATTTATGAAAACCTCAGTCACATTTTCACCATGCTAAAGCCTGGAGTTATTGAATTCACATTCTACGCTTCTCTAAATTTACCTCGGGCTATTTTGTGCCTAGCCTCCTGGCTGGGTGGCCGGGTGGATCTGTTTTATTTCTGCCACCACAAGCCTAATGCTGAGTCTTTACACGGGTCCCTCCAGTACTTTCCATTAGGTGCTGCCAAGGTCAAAGGCTGCCTTCGAAGTCTCAAACACAGGAATCAAAGGCAACTTCTAACCTTGGGAAAATCCCTGCTAGACTGATTATGACATCATGGACAACAACACAAGAGGAGGCTGACCTGACCTCTCTATCTCTCAAAACCCAAGTTCCTGGTGGTCATTATATAATCTAGGGGAGAAAAAACTATTCCTTTACCCTCTTAGGTTCTTTTTCTGCAGGCTGTGAATTAAAATGACTGAAGGAAACCAAAATACGTAACCCTAAAATATGCCACTTGGGCATATTGATTATTTTGGATTATAGGCAGTTAAGAAACAGCTGGTACAAGAAGGACACTCTGATCCTCCTTTTTCTTCCTGAAAGCTGGAGATAAAACTCCCTTGTGAAAGGTGCCCTCCCTGTGTCAGAAAAAAGGAAGACATTCTTATCACCCACCAGAGGTGGGGAGTTGGGGGCTAAGAAATCTATACAAACAAACCTTGTTTTACTAACACTTTTTTTTCCTAGAAACTTCTTCACCATTTACTACCCCCAACCCAAACCCCTGTGTTGTGTGAATTCTTCACAAATTTATTGTTTCTTTGTCTAAAAAGTATAAAAGCTTCCCGCTTTTGTCACTTAGGGGGTTCATTCTCTTGAGAAATCTTCCATGTACATGTAAAAATTTAACCCAATGCGTATGCTTTTCTCCTGCTAATACGTCTTATCACAGTTTGATTCTTAGGGACAGTCGGAGACCCAACAAACTAGAGGAGAATTTTACCTCCCCTACAAGACAAAAGACAGAAGAAATGCATACAAATTTATTTGATGTTAACATTTTTATGTGACATAGAGGTGGGGGAAAGACTTTATAGGAAAGAAATTTTTAAAAAACCCAAGACTTGGGAGCTTATATACCATCTTAACAAGGGACAACAAATTGTTAAGAAATGACTAGGCAAAGGAAAGGAGTTTAGGCGTCTAGGGATGTTAATTATGTGAAGTGACTAGGAAATACACTAGGGAAACTAATGGAATTTTGGGAGCCAGGGCACACCAGCCAAAAATATGTCCCAGTGGCATATTGATTATCTAGAACAGAAGTTATTTAAGAAATGTCCAGTGCAATATGGACGTTCTGACCTCCTTTCTGTCCCACTGAAAACAGGAACTAAACCTCTCATGTGAAAGGTGCAGTCCCTGCATCTGGAGGTAGAAGGACACCCCGATCACCAGAGAGAGGGAATTCAGGTCGAGAAGCCTGTAAAACAAACCTTGTTACTTCTTTACCAGCCCAAGCCCAAACCCTGTTTAGATTCTCACTAATTGAGCACCCAAAGCCTAAGTTTTTTGTCCTGTCAATTACTTACCAATTTATTGTTTCTTTGTCTAAAAAGTATAAAATACGTCTGCTTTGTCCACTTCTTAGGTCCCTTTTCTATGAGAAAGTTAAAGTTTGTTTCTTTTTCTCCTGTTCATCTGTCCTGTGCAATTTCATCATTAGTGCAGCCACAAGAACTCAAGATGGGTAGGGGGAAATTTCCCCTCCCCAATGCAAGAGAAAGGTTATTTTCAAAAGGTCTGTTTGTTCAGACTCATCTGAACATCAACTCCCCTTCTCCAGTGATAAGAAGTTTCTCTTCTTCCTGGTACTGGGAGGGCACCTTTCTCATGGGAAATTTACGCCTGGCTTTTGGGCAGAAGGAGAAGGGCAGAGAGGCCTTCCTGAACCTGCTGTATGTCAATTGCCTTCAGCTCAAAATAATCAATATGCCAAAGTGACATATTTGAGGGTGGCATGTCCCGATCCCCTTCAATGGGCTCCAGGATTTTCTTGCTGGATCGTCATTTACTTGCCCCGGCAGCGGGCAGGGCTGGATGTTTGAGTGGTTTTCAGGATATTCTCAGGGATGGCCCCTGGGTGTAGCTGGGAGGTCCTCCACCTCTTGCTTCATTTGCTGTGTTTTAGTGAAGGAAATGGCATTGGATCTTAGGCATGAACTCAAGGGCTGACCTTCACATTTGCTATATTGGCCCACCCGATACATTTATTTCCATTTCCTCAGTCCTTTGTTCTCTCTAGTACTGATTACCGAGGCGTGCACAGATGGATCATTTTTCACAGGTGGCATGATTCACTCTTTGCCCTTTATAATATCTGTCCAGCAATTCGTCCAATTTTGCCTGCAATGCTTGCCATGGTCTCACAATTTTCAACTTACTATCTGTACTTATGTTTTTGTCAGAGTGACACATTTCTTCTAAGATAATGATCCTAAAACATCTTTGCAACCAAACCTCATCCGACAGAAAAATATAATGGCAAACCTGACTGTGCATGCCCGTTGAGAGTATCTTTTGGTGCTGGCACAGTTGAAGTGCCTCCTCTCTGGAAGAGTTTTATTCTAAGTTTATAAATTATTTAGTAGACAGGGCTTCTGTGGTATCAGTTTGGAGTCAGTTACACCAAGAATTCATTGCTTATCTTCTCCTTGTCTCTTAGAAGACAGTGGGGTGTAACTCAACAAGGACGGACTAGGAACCACGGTCCTTCCCACACCCCATAGCTCATTTGTTCTTGGACCCAGGTCTCTGCACCTCAATTTGGTCACCTTTGAAATGAGAGGGTAAACTAGATTATTTGAATTTTGCATTCCAATGCTTAGATTCTATAAATGCTATTCAAGGCTGTGCATTTCTGTTCATCCAAAAAACTTTTATTGTGTGCAGGTATACGGTGCTAGGTGTATTATGCAAAGAGGAATCAGAAAAGTTGCCACTGTTAACAGTTAATAGAGAGTTAATAGTCTAACAGAAGACGTAAGTGCGTAAATAATAACACACAATTTATAAAATGATAGACATCTCTAGAAAGGAACAGAGAAAACAATTTCTACTTCAAGTTGGTCGTCCATTTTTGGAGAGCCAGTTAAGATGCTACCCCTCAGTCAGATTGCTTGTATAAGTAAGATTAAGGGCAAGGTAGACAGCGATTTAATACTTTTTGTTTTTGTGTATGTGAGAATTTTTATGATTATAAAAGTAATGCATGAGAAAATGGGCAAGGGACTTGAACAGACATTCACAGAAGGTTAGTCAACATATGCAAAGGGGCTTCAGCTCATTAGAAAACAGGGAAATGCAACTAACCATCCTGAGAAACCACTACACACCCACCCAAAAGGGCTAAGATGATACCACGTGTTCACCGAAATGGGCAACAATGAGAACTCTCATAAGCCGCTGGTGAGTGTGTAAATTCATACAATCACTCTGGGACACTCTGTGACATTACTACTAAAGCAACCAACCCTCTCCACACTGCAGGACATAGATATTCTACTTCTAGGTTCTACCCCAGCAGAAATGTGTGCACTTGTGAATGAAAAGACATGGAAAAAGAATGTTCATAGCAGCGTTATTCATCACAGCTGCACTGTCCATCAGCAGTACAGCAGGTAGATACATTTTGGAAGATTCATAACTGTAAATACTATGGTATTTTTCTGTACGGTCCTTTTTGTGCATATGTAATATTAAAGATACACCCTCTGTGCCCTTCCGTTAAAAATGTAATAACACGAGCATTTCTTCCTAAGATAAAAAGTTATTTGTGAACATTTTAATGGTCACACGGTAGTTGACCGTATTCTTGTTACCATGATAATTAACATGCACTGTGTGCCAAGCACTGTGTTCAGTACTGCGTTTTCTCTATCCAGCCTGATCCCAGAGTGCTGTGCTTCAACACAATCATTGTTTCATGTCATCACCTACGGCTGAAGTCCAGGCAATCTGCTTCTGCCCAAAGCCCCAGCCTCTGAGGCTGCTGGTCCGCTAGTCCTCAAAGCGTCCTTTTATCTCCTTACCAAACCATTAGCAAGCAGGGCCACAACCTCAGACCCACTGGCCTAGCCAATTCCATCTACCAGAGCAATGCTAATACTTGGAACAAAGTGGACATGGTACCACACTTGCTGCTCGTATGGCTGTCCTCCAGTTTATCTATTCCTTTCTGGAAATTTCAACCTTATCATCTCACTCTTACTCTCACAAGTCTGCCTCAAAAATTTGACTGAAGACAGGAGATTAAGAACCCTGACAATGTACTTCCATAATCTTCCTATTCTTTTTTTCCTTCCCACTATCACCCAGGCAGGAAGGAGCTTGACATTCCCTCTTGACTTGACATTCCGTCGTCTCGGCTGGAGCTCCTCTTCCTTAAGGCAGTAAAACCACATGGTCTAAGAGAGACCGATGGGAATCTCTTCTCTGCCACGGAAGGAACTCTATGGTCTGAGTCCTCCAGACTTAGCCCTTGATATGGGACCAGAAGACAATACCAGCAATTGGTAAATATCCCAAACAAAAATATATTGCTCTACTATCCAAAAATTTATCTTTGTCTTACAATTACTATTTTTAGTGTAGAGTGAATGCCTGCCTCACGTCTCTCCTGAACTGTATTTATGGGGTTTTTTGTTGTTGTTGTTCTTGTTGTTTTTTTGCGGTACGCAGGCCTCTCACTGTTGGGGCCTCTCCCGTTGCGGAGCACAGGCTCCGGACGCACAGGCTCAGCGGCCACGGCTCACGGGCCCAGCCACTCCGCGGCATGTGTGATCTTCCCGGACCGGGGCACAAACCCGTGTCCCCTGCATCGTCAGGCAGACTCTCAACCACTGCGCCACCAGGGAAGCCCTATGTATTTTTTTTCATCACTACATTTACAGGCCAGAAAGAGAGAGAAAGAAAAAAAAAAAAAGAAAGAGAGAAGAAAAGAAGTAAAAGAATCTTCAGTTACTTTAATTTGCACATTTTAAATTTCTAACATTGAAATATTTTTCATTTGTTAACAATTTTTATTTATATTTCTATGCAATGTTATATCCTTTATTCATTGCCTTATATGGAATTTTTTCTCATAGATCTTTATGACCATTTACTTTTAAAAATTAAGCACAATAACATTTTGTTTGTCATATTAGCTGAAGATACATTTCCCAATTTTTTCACCTTTTAATTTGATTTATATAGTTGGTTTCTGGTAGTTTAAAACCTTATATTATCAAATTGATGGGTTTTCTGTTTTCCATTGCCTTTAAACTTGAAAAGTCCTTCCACATTCAAAGACCCAATAAATATTTACCTTCATTTTCGAAAATGTTTATGGTCTGATATTCTCATAACTAAAGCTTTAAGTGAAGTTAAAAATCTAATATGAGTACAATTACTCTTTAAGTAAGATACATTTCTGAGTTGGAAACTGGTTTTTTATTGACTCTCTACAATGTACCACACATTTTATATACACCTGCATTTACTCTACCCTCAAATGCTTGCAGACGGACATTACTGTTTTCCCTTCAAAGGTGATACAACTCAAGATGAGAAAGGTCAAACACAAACTTGCTCAGACAGTGATCGGTGCAACTAGATTTAAACCCAGCTGGGACTATCCATGAGATATGACTGGCTCTGAAGACCATGCTATACGTTGTGGACAGTGTAGTCAAGCATTTAAAAAACCAGCTCATGGCTGCTAGTGTTTAAACTTAACTGATTTCTCCAAGTTTCGGCTTCCAAATTCACAATGCCCCCCAAAATAATTTAAATTGAAGTGAAGGGAACGATTGTGCTGCATTTCCTGAAAAAATGATGACGTTTTACTCTTCTTTTGGTCTCCAGTCCCACTCCTAAACAATATTATTAAAAAGCAAAAGGGGGCTTCCCTGGTGGCACAGTGGTTGAGAGTCTGCCTGCCGATGCAGGGGACATGGGTTCGTGCCCCGTTCCGGGAAGATCACACATCCCGTGGAGTGGCTGGGCCCGTGAGCCATGGCCGCTGAGCCTGCGCGTCCGGAGCCTGTGCTCCGCAACGAGAGAGGCCCCAACAGTGAGAGGCCCGCGTACCGCAAATAAGAAAAAAAAAGAAAAAAAGCAACAACAAAAAATGTCCTGAACCATTTTTCCTATCTAGCTATAACATTGCACTAAAGTCTGCGCTAGTACTGCCCAATAGAATTTTCTCTGATGATGTACATCTTCTGTATCTGCCCAATACAGTACTGTGCCACTGGGCACATGTGGCTATTGAACACTTCAAAGTGTGGCTGCTGTAACTGCTGAACTAAATTTTTAATTGACTTTAATGAAAATTAGTTTAAGTTTAAGGAGTCACTGGCTACTAAGTGGCTAGTGTATGGACAGAACAGGTCTATAGATTAAGTCCTTGTGATTAAGTATCAAAGACTTTCAAATACCAAATTTTAAACCTAAAATTTCTTCCCTTATGTTAGTCCATTGTAAGCAAAATAATTGTAGTTTAGCATCTGGTTCACTTTACCAGAATGGAATTAGTAGTCACATCCACCAGTAGAATGTCAGTAAGAGCTTCCTCATGGGCTGCTATTTCTAAAAAAGAAAATGCATAGACTCAATAGCACATGCATGATTTATGTTAAAACTGCTCACAGTGGGTCATGCCAAGTGGGAAGAATAACAGTGTCCATCATCGCTGAATCCTAACTCTAACCTGCCCATATCTTCCCCATCGCTATCCAAATCTTCCTGAAATCCTTAATAAAAATGGTAGCTGACATCAGAAATATTGAAGGCCTAGAGAGAGACTCCGATTTCTCTTTGAATACTCACCAGTAGCTTCACTGCTTCCAGAAAACAAAGGTCATAAAAACCCAAAATAAGGGTGAAAAAAACAAAAGACTGAGAGTACAAGAAGTCAGCAGAAAAAATACACTTTTCTGAATTGGACTGGTTACCAAGAGTCTCAATTCAAACTAAATGAGGTCTTTTCCACACCTTGGCAATCGTAAATAATGCTGCTATGAACACTGGGATACATGTATTTTTTCCAATTAGTGTTTTGGGTTTTTTTTTTTTTTGATATATAGCCAGGAGTGGAATTGCTGGATCATATGGTAGTTCTATTTTTAGTTTTTTGAGAAACCTCCATACTGCTTTCCACAGTGGCTGCACCAACTTACATTCTTACCAAAAGTATACGAGGGTTCCCTTTTCTCTACATCCTGGCCAACATTTGTTGTTTGTGGTCTTTTTGATGATGGCCATTCTGACAGGTGTGAGGTGATACCTCATTGTGGTTTTGATTTGCATTTCCCTGATGATTAGCAACGTTGAGCATCTTTTCATGTGCCTGTTGGCCATCTGTACTTCCTCTTTGAAAAAATGTCTATTCAGTTCTTCTGCCCGTTTTTTAAGCGGGTTATTTGGTTTTTTGATGTTGAGTTGTTTATATATGTTGGATATTAATTTCTATGGGTCAAATCATTTGCAAATATTTTCTCTCATTCAGTAGATTGTCTTTTTCTTTTATCATTGGTTCTTTGCTGTGCAGAAGCTTTTAAGTTTCATTAGGTCCCATTTGTTTATTTTTGCTTTTGTTTCCATTACTCTAGGAGACAGATCCAAAAAAACATTGCTGAAATTTATGTCAAAGAGTGTTCTGACTACGTTTTCCTCTAGGAGCTTTTTAGTATCTGATGTTACATTTAAGTCTTTAATCCATTTTGAATTTATTTTTTGTATATGATATTAGAGAATGTTCTAATTTCATTCTTTTGCATGTGTCTGTCCAGTTTTCCCAGCACCACTTATTGAAGAGACTGTCTTTTCTCCATTTTATATTCTTGCCTCCTTCCTCATAGATTAATTGACCATAAGTGGGTGGGTTTATTTCTGGGCTCTCTATCCTGCTCCATTGACCTGTGTATCTTTTTTGTGTCCATCAACAGATACATGGATAAAGAAGATGGGGTATATACATATATACAGTGGAACACTAAGCCATAAAAAAGGAGGATATTTTGCCATTTGCAGGAATATGGATGGACTTGGAGGGCATTATGCTAAGTGAAATGTCAGACAGAGAAAGACAAATACTGTATGATATCATTTATATGTGGAATCTAAAAAGTACCACAAACTAGTGAATGTAACAAAAAAGAAGCAGACTCACAGATATAGAGAATAAACTAGTGGTTACCAATGAGGAGGAGGGGAGGAGCAACATAGGAGTGAAGGAGTGACAGGTACAAACTGTTGGGTATAAGATAGGCTCGAGGATGTATGGTACAGCATGGGGAATATAGCCAATATTTTGTAATAACTGTAAATGGAATGTAACCTTTAAAAACTGTATAAAAAATAAGAAGTAAAAAAATTGATGTAGCAATTAAAAACTAAATAAATAAAATAAAGTATATATGAAAAAAAAAAGTAGATGAGGTCCCTCTTTGCAATGCATCCCACCCTTCCCTTCAGGACTGGACCTCCGGGGACTTGCTCTTTCATTGCAAATGGCCAACCAAACGTTTCCATCCTGCTGCTGCACCAGAGCCTTTTAGGTTTGGCTCTGGTCCCTGAAAGTAAAAAGTATTTCTGTCTGGTTCCCAGAGTATCTACCTCTGGCTTCAAACTGTGGTGCCCTGTTCTGAACAAGGTCCTACTTCACTCCTTTTCCAAGGTTTTCCACTGTTTGTGACCCCTAAAATTCTCCCTTTATTCCTATTCCATCAATCTTTACACTGGATGGTTTACCCATAGAGTTTTCAGCAACCAGTTGTTAAAAACGTAGTCTACTTCTCCTGTGTTTGGAATGAAGTAGCTACTGAACAAATATTTTGTGAATGACTCATAACCCGGGAACATGTAAGCTGCTGAATGAATGATCAAGCCCCTCCCAGCCAGGGAATTGATGTCACCATCACCCATTTCAGGGTAGTGTCACAACTACTAAAATACCTTAAATATCTGTGACAGGAATAAAATTTTTGAGGCATTAAGTCAATACTTCTTGTTTCTGGTGATTCATTTTCCCTAACTGTTCTGGAAGTTGCTACCCATTGGACCCAGGGCCAGAATTGGATGAGAACAAGAGCCATCACTGCACTTTGTTTAAAAATGAGGTCTTGGGCTTCCCTGGTGGTGCAGTGGTTGAGAGTCCGCCTGCCGATGCAGGGGAACGCGGGTTCGTGCCCCGGTCCGGGAAGATCCCACATGCCGCGGAGCAGCTGGGCCCGTGAGCCATGGCCGCTGAGCCTGCGCGTCCGGAGCCTGTGCTCCACAACGGGAGAGGCCACAACAGTGAGAGGCCCGCGTACCGCAGGAAAAAAAAAAAAAAATGAGGTCTTAAAATATTATAGTTAGACAAAAGTCTAAAAACAAACACTCCTGTTTTGCAAAAGCTGAGTCTTGCTGAGAAAAAAAAAAAAAAGGTTAAAAAGGAAATGTGTGTGGTCTGATGAGCTGGATGTCAGAGGACTGGTTCTGGGGAAGAAGGGAGAGACAGGCAGTTCTTAGTCCCAAGAAGGGATTAATCGCTAAGCCCCCATGACAGCCTTCCTGGGCTGCAGAAAGGAGCTGATTGAGGGGTAGGGGAGAAGGGCCAGGGCCAGACCTGGGATAGGGAGAATCAGAGAGGTTTGGGGGGAATCTGTGAACACAGTGTGAACAGGGAAACTAGCCAGCTTCTCATAGATTTCCAGTCATCCTGCCCTGGGGGAATGGACCTGGGGCCACCCCAGCCCCCAGGGGTATCACACACTGCAGTGTGGTACTAAGATGGCAAAGAGAGGATGGGACTGGGGAGAAGGAGGATATAGGTACCAAGGGAACCATCTGACTGGATGAGGCTTGGAGACAGAGTGCAGAATCGACAGACCCATGGAGACCATGTGAGCGGCCCACTGGACATCAGCAAGGGACGTCAGCACGATATCCAAGGTGCATGGGGCTGATCACCCCTCTATGAACAGCAAAGCCTGGGGAGCCGGCTGCTCCACAGAACCCTGTGGGCTGCAGGGGGCAACCTAGGGACCAGAAGTCCTCCCCCCTTTACCTGGCACACAGTTCTCTAGTCTAGAACAAGAAAAGAGAGAGAAATTCTTGAGAGGGGAGAAACTGCCCTGTATGAGGGTTTGAACTTTGAATGGACCCAATATTTACCCCAAAGAACTTTTTAGCCTGGAAAGTATGGAAATTGTCATCACTGCAAACAGGGGTTCCAAGTAAGATGAGCTCAGTGAAGGAAAATAAAGATGCATTTCTTCATTTTTTAATTTATGCATATCTGATTCATGGTGTGTGAATTTTGACCCCACTACAAATACATCGCTATTTTTTTAACTATCAGTATATGTATTGAAATCTTTTTTTTAGTCTAAATTAAGAAATCAAACTTTACTAGTATTTAATATGGAGATTGACAATAGTGCACATATTTTGTGATCAGAGTACATGATCAAAATGTGTAGAAACCAACTTCCTCAGAGACTATTTTTCCAACAAGATTAGGAGGAAAAAAAATGCTTCCTACTCCTCATATTAGAAGCAATGATTACCAGATTGCATCTTAACTCTAGAAAACTAACTCATTCAATACACAGTGGTTTCTTACTATGCACCATGCAATGTGCAAGCTCTGTAAGTCCAAACTTAAAATGTAATATTCATTTGGGACTTGGTGAACATAATACCCTCACTGCCAGAGAAAATGGAAAAATCCTTAGAAAGATGATACCTGCATTAATTATAAAAATAAAACACAAATGTCTTCACCTTGCTTCTAACAAGACCCCAAACTAAGCTTAGGTGTGTACTCACTGGTCACCAACGTGTTGTGACTTCATATACAGTTAGTACCACCACCTCCAACTCTTCTTCATTACCTATGAATGGATGTTTACAGAGAGTATCGTGTCATTTGCATACAATGACAATTTTACCTCTTCCCTTCCAATTTGGATACCTTTTATTCCATTTCTTGTCTGATTGTGTGGCTAGGACTTCAATATCATGTTGAATGGAACTGGTGAGAGTGGACATCCTTGTCTTATTCCAGATGAACGGATGTTTAAATTACCACTTTAGTCCTTAAAATTAAGCAGTATCTCTACAAGCAAAATTATTCCTAAAGTCATAATATATCACTGTGTGATATATTCACTGTGTGAATCACAGTTTACACTGTGATTCACATTATTTCACTTAATGTGATGGCAGGTAGGGCATTTATTACATCCATTCTACAGATGAAGAAACAGGCTTCACTGTTCAACTGTCTTTCCAAACCAGGACTAACCCAGACCTTCAGACTCTCATACCTGCAACCACCCTTCTACTCAAATATCTACCCTGGCTACCACCATTCCTGGGATAACTGATTTGATCTTTGCCACTTATTTAAAGTGGGCTCTGTCTGCTTTAATGTGGAGTATAGTTCCATATCCTCACTTTGCACAAATACTCCCCCGACCAACATTGTCCACACTGATCTCACCTTCCTCTCAATGCCCACAGCATGTCTGTTCTCTTGACATAGCCATTTCATAATCTATCATACTCTCCCTTGAAAGAACTCTTTTTCTAGTACTCACCCTTCAATATGTTTACATCTTGTAGTCCTCAACTAGATGGAGCTCCTCAAAGATCTTTTCCTCTCCAGCCTTCTCATACTCCCTTGCAGAGTACTTGGCACACCACAGGACCACATATATTTGCAGATTCGTTGATAGGTTGAAAGAGTTCTCTTCCTTTCCTTTGAAAGGAAAAGGGTCCCAGAAGGTCCCTGAACCCCTGGGACAAGAGAAGAACTCCAAAAAACAGGCAACCACTCTGAAAGGGAATATGTCTTGCTTCACAATTTTTCTTATGACCATCCTTGCTGAGACCCCAGCAATTAATTTTTATTTAATTCAGTCCAGCGAAGATTGGGTGATTTCTTTCTGCCGACAAGAATGCTGTTCTGTATTTGATGACTAAAACATATATGTGTAGCTTGCAAATATTATAGTAATGTCTTTATATAAAATCAATGCATTCCCAGGGTACTCCTGTGCCTTGCAAAGAACTATCAAATGTAATTGGGCTTTCTGACCTTGTGACACAGCCCATCAGCCACAAAGTGCCTCCTTTGTTTCCTTTTCTTAAAAAGTACATTCAATCTGCTCTGGACTTTCCCGTCTGTCAGTGCAGCTTGAGGTGACTTCCTGCCATGTCAGCCGACCGTGAGTCACGTCACTGCTGCACGTTAGCAAGGCTGCTTCTGCATCTTCAGCAACTAGGGAAAGAGAAGGATGGACGTGAGCTATCAGACACCCCGTCCCAGGGAGACCGCTTTTCTCCATGTTCATTTAAACCTCACGGTTATAAGCTTTGCCCCTCTATCTCCTGACTTTGTGATGATGCTTCAAAAGACAGGAAAACCAGTTTCCTCCTTTCCAGAATGAAAGTGACCTTTTAAAAAAATCCACCTCTGTAGTGAGTGAATCATTTATCTGGGCAACCCCTTTCTCCGAGGGGGTCCTTCCTTTGAGCCACACTTCAGGGATGTCTTCAGTGTAGTAAATGGCAATGACAGAAGTGCTAGTTCTGGGATTCAATGTGATGTAAGTAGAATTTAAAAGAAATTTCAAAATCACAGGAAAGGAACTATGAGGATAGATAGGGTGGATGTGAAATACAAAGAAAACTTCCTGGATTGGGGAAGTCATTGGAGCAAAATCATGAAGAAGTTGGGGGCTCAAGAATAAGCAAACTCTAGGAAGTTGGAGGAGTCTGGAGTCCACTTTTGCCTTCTGCAAATATCTTGCATGTTATTTAGCTACTTGGGAGTTTAAAATCCTTATTCAAAGATGATAAGGGAGCAGTGACACTAACCTATCTCATCTGATGCTTTTGAAAAAAGCCAACAAACTACTACTGTGGTGCACTCAGCAGACGTAAGTAAATTAGAAATGCTTTTTTCCCTATTAGGCCAGTGACACAACAATCCAGTTACACTGTCATCACCTCTGATTTATCCAGAGATATGGCTCATTAGCAGTGTCAGGGTATTGCCTTGGATTTGTGTTTGTTAGATTTTGTTTTTTCCCCCTTTTCCAGGGATTGTTGGCACGAAAATGATTGGGGGAAAAAACAGGTGAATTAAAGGTAGGAGTAGAAGAGTGAACTTATGCTCTCATTTATGATCCTAGCAAAAGGTATGTTTGTTGAGGGGTGGGGAGGAACTGGTCAGCCAAAACCCTCTTGAGACTTAAAGTAGGGAGGGTCACTGACCCTGACATAGTGAAGTTGAGAAAAGGTCTATGCGCTTCTCACGGTAGAATGCCCCATCAGCATTCTACTCGTTTCAGTATCACTAACGATTAAATTACCTGTAACCATTCTAACCAAAGCACCACCAGCTCAACTATTGATATACGTGTAATAGAAACAGATGGCAAGCTTTCATTCTTGGTTTTTTTCTATGTCATCTCAATTTGAAACTTTCTTGTCCATTTACTGGACCATACATCTGATCATATAGCTTGATACTGATTTCATTAAAAAAATGTGTCACTTTTTTTTAATTGAAGAAAATCAGGCTAATGCCCATCAAAGGAATAGGTGATGATTAATGGAAATTGGCTATAAATTACAATGTTTAAAAAAGGTAGAAGTCTATTTTCTTCATATAAAAGTCTGAAGGTAGAAACCTTGGTCTGGTATGGCAGATTTGATCCCCAAATGTGTCAGGGACCCAGGTTCCTTCAGCATTTTTCTTCTGCTGTCCCAAAGCTATGGTCCTAAAGTTCTGGTCCAAGACTTATATTACATCTGACTTATATTAGCAGCAAGGGAAGGTAATGAAGACTAAGGGGCTTGGGTGCATATGCCATTAGTCTGTAAAGAGGGTTCCCAGAAGCTACCACCCACATGGCACTACCCTTTATATCCCATTAGTCAGAAGTTCAGCACTTGGACACACCTAGCTGCAAGGGAGGCTAACAAATGCTGTTTCTTTCTGCGTAGGCATGGACCCAGCCAAAAGCCCATCACCGATGAAAGTTACTTACTGAAGGTAATTTCCTATCTCAGCCACAGAACCAAAGGACGTGATATATCACTTAGGTTCTACATACCTCCATGTAATATGCTAGTAAAGTCATCAGCACTGGTATAAAAGTTTGAAGACAAAAATAATAATTCACACTCATTACAGCTATTTGTAGACCATTTGAGGATTCCAGACAGACATAGCCATCTATTAGCTCTATAACATCATGTGTACATCTAACTACTTCTTTACCCTAACCTTTTGGGATTAACGATACTAATGATTCATGCTGATGAAATAAATGTAGCCATCAGCATCTTAGATCAGCACCTTTAAGCCCAAAGAGAAAAGCATGTATGCAGATCAGGGTTATATCTTTAGAGCATTCATTGAAGTTAATTCTTGGCATCCTGTTTTGGAGAAATTCGGATCTGTACTTATATGTATGCTTATATATCTTGTTTAAATTAAAAATTTCACTTTTCTGTATTCCTTCCCATAAGGTCTAGTGATATATGGGCACTCCTCAAATGTCCTTTTCATAAAAGTTAAGAAATTTCAGTAATACAGATTTGGTAGCTAGTACTACTGAAATAAATTGGAAAGTTCAAAATTTTATTAAGAAGCTTTACCAATTATTTAGTGTGAACTGCTCTAAGAATACCCACTGGCTCTCACTTAGAAATACCCTAAAACCTCTGTCATAGGGTTTGGACATCTCAGTTGTTTCTGAATTACCAATGGCAACCTGCTGATCATTCTCTAGGGCTGGACCTGTCATTCCTAAACAGGAAATGAATAATGACATCGTCAACTAAACTTGAAGTGGAATCTTAAGGAAACAGTTTACCACTCTTTCAATTAAAATGAAACTACCTTTTTAAGATAGCATTTTCTGTAGAAAATTTTTATAGGTCCTTAAATATGACTAAACCCCCAAACCAGGGAAAGGCTAAAATTCTGTCCTGACTCAAAGACAGAATTCCACTACCAGAGTCACCTACCACACTTCAGCAGCACCCTGGATTTTCCTGAAAGGATCCCCAGCCAAGGATTGGGCAGGTTTAGCCATGTGCTTTTACGAAACCAGCTGATGACACAGTCACAAAGACTATAGCTCAAAGGTTGTGGATTGGGCTGATGCCAACCCTGGTAAGATGCCTTCCATTCAATACAAAGAACTGTAAGCTCTTTAGATATCAAGACACTCCTTTAGTTCAAACATCTATGTTGTCTGCTCATGGTAAAACAGCACTTTCAGCTCTAGCGTTTTTACGAAGGGTATTTAGTCCGCTTTGGCTCAATTCTGGCCTTTCTTGGTATTTATGGAAAACACATGTTCATTTTCAGCTGCATCTGCTCATTTTCTTTTAATTCTTCTTATCTCTCTGGATTGCTTCTAAATCAAGAATCATTCTCAAAATCACAGCACAGAAGTCAGTCTAAAGCAGCCGTCATCTAGAGGAGCCTAAGAATCTTAGACTTAAACCATGTTAGAGGTAGAAAGGCATTTAAAGATCACCTAGTCCAAACTCAGTTCAAAGGAGTGAGGGTGCCCATATCAGTGCTCACAAGCAGAAGTGCAATCAGACCTGGACCCCAGGAATTTTCAATTCAACTAACTTTGACCCAGTAATTACACTTCTAGGAATCTAGTCTACAGATACCCTGAAATATATACAAAGATATTCATATACAACCACGCTCATCCTATTAATAAGAGGAAGCATACCAGTAAAAAGATGATCATGCAAAGTGATGGGCTATGTATAGGTGAAGGAAACACAGAAAGAGTGAGAGAACGCCCAGGAGCCTGATTCCACAGTGGTTACCTCTAAGGAATAGGATTGGCTGACCAGTAGGGGAGGAAGAGGGCCATTCACATTTTATTTTATATACTCCTGTTAAACATTTTTTAAATGAAACTAGTAAGGGGTAAAAGGAGCACAGGTGTGACTCCCTGACTCTCAAGTGACCATCCTCTCATTAAAAGTATCAGTGTTAACATTTTCCCACCTTACTATAGGTGTTTACCAGTTTGCCCCTTTCCCAGTATCCAGATAATGTAAGTGTATACAACATTCTTTACTGTTGGCTAATGCTAGAAATGTGATTTTTCAAAAACATTCAGTATGATAGAAAATGATCCTTTTTCCCCACCAACATTCCTTACAGCCTGTGGAGGCCATGTGGGTGATGGTATGTAGTTTTGATAAAACAGGGCTCTTTCCTCCCTCACTGTGACACTCCATCAGTGAACTGGTTATGAACTTTTGCTAGAGTGTTTCTTTCACTGAACCTGCACATGGGGATGAGTCCTGGCCATGATAATATTAATATTGTAATTTAAGTTTTCTCCGGGCTTACCCAACTGCACAGATAACAAGAACAACCCCAACTCAAGTTTCCCTGGTTCTTTCCGTAGCTTGGGGACAGTAGACCTTCAACCTCCTGCAAGATAATTTTCAAATATTTCTGAAGGTCCCTAGAAAAGTATCTTCCATGTGCTGCTGAGTAAGATCCCTCCACCAAGCTAGTCTAAGGGGTCTTCCAGCCTTTTGATGGCCATCACTGTCCCCTGCTTGGCACTTCCAGCTACTTTTGCAGCCGAGGCCCTAGAAATCAGAGATGTTCAAGCTGCTTGGCATTTTCTTTTAGGTTAGAGGTGTGCTTCCTCTCACCCCCCACCACTCATGCCCAGCCCCAGTGGCAGTACTCAGCCGTGTGGCTTCTGCCCCAGTATATTATAGAATTATTAGTGATTCAGAATTTCACTTTCCCTTTGTAGTTCCCCTCCTGTTCAAAGGACTCCAGCTTTCATTCTTAAATACGTACTGATAGCCTGCTCTGTGCAGACACGTATAATATGTACAATGATGGATAAAACAGCCAACGACCCAGCTAGCATGGAATTTTTATTCTCTTCATGGAGAAAGATAATGAACAGTGAAATAAAAACAAGTAAATATACACACTACAATTGGAGATAGGTGCTGTGAAGGAAACAGAGAAATAAGGAAGGAACTATTTTGGTAGGATGGTCGGAAAAGGCCTCAGAAGTAGTGATGGTTTATATAACAACTAAGACATTGAAATGCCTGGTTTGGAAAAAGGGAGGTGAGGAGATGGGGGAGAGAGGAGAAATAGGAACAGAAGGAGGAGGAGGGGCGAACATTTTTAATTATTAGGAACCAGGAACATTCTAAAAACTTTACATACATTATATCTTTTAATCCTAACACAATCCTACGAACTAGGATGACCTTTAGCCCTGCCTCACAGATGAGTCAAATGAAGTGTGGAAAGGGTAAGTAAGTGGAAAGGCAGAACTTGAACACAGGCAGTCTAAGACCCTAAGGAAGGAAAGACTTTGAGTTATTTCAGTAACTTACAAGCCATTGTGGCTGAAGCAGACAGCAGAAAAGGGAAATCAGCACACAATGGAGTTGGCAAGGCAGGCAGGGACTAGACCATGCATGAGTAAGTAGTCGTATTTCATCCTTGGAGTTATTCATGGTTAACGTTACTCCAAAGGAACAGTGCTGTACTGCGGAGCCAGCTGTAGTCATGAAAATAATGATTACTTATATTCTTTTTGTAAGCAGAAGTATTAGAAAATGAGAGTGCCTTTCTTTTGTTGTGAATAAGACATGAGACTTAATATCCCAGAGAATTATGATCCAGCAATCCCACTACGGGGCATATACCCAGAGAAAACCATAGTTCAAAAAGACACACGCACCCCAATGTTCATTGCAGCGCTATTTACAATAGCCAGGTCACGGAAGCAACCTAAATGCCCATCGACAGATGAATGGGTAAAGAAGATGTGGCACATATATACAATGGAATATTACTCAGCCATAAAAAGGAACGAAGTTGGGTCATTTGTTGAGACATGGATGGACCTAGAGACTGTCATACAGAGTGAAGTAAGTCAGAAAGAGAAAAACAAATATCGTATATTAACGCATATATGTGGAACCTAGAAAAATGGTACAGATGAGCTGGTTTGCAGGGCAGAAATTGAGACACAGATGTAGAGAACAAACGTATGGACACCAAAGGGGGAAAGGGGCGGGGGTGGTGGTGGTGGTGGTGTGATGAACTGGGTTATTGGGATTGACATGTATACACTGATGTGTGTAAAATTGATGACTAATAAGAAACTGCTGTATAAAAAAAGAATTAAATAAAATTCAAAAATTAAAAAAAAAATTAGGCCAATGAATGATCCTACAATGGCCTCTAAGTGCTCAAGTGAAAGAAAGAGTCACACGTCTTACTTTAAATCAAAAGCTAGAAATGATTAAGCTTAGTGAGGAAGGCGTGTCAAAATCTAAGATAGGCTGAAAGCTAGGCCTCTTGTGTCAAACAGTTAGCCAAGTTGTGAATGCAAAGGAAAGTTACTGAGGAAATTAAAAGTGCTACTCCAGGGAACACCTGAATGATAAGAAAGCAAAATAACCTTAGTGCCAAGATGGAGGAAGTTTTAGTGGTCTGGATAGAAGACCAAACCAGCTACAACATTCCCTTAAGCCAAAGCTAATGCAGAGCAAGGGCCTCATTCTCCGCAATTCTGTGAAGGCTGATAGAGGTAAGGAAACTGCAGGAGAAGAGTTTGAAGCTAGTAGAGGTTGGCTTATGAAGTTTAAGGAAAAAAGCCGTCTTCATAATATAAAAGCGCAACGTGAAGCAGCAAGTACTGATGTAGAAGCTACACCAAATTATCCTGAAGGTCTAGTTAAGATAATTAATGAAGGTGGCTACACTAAACAACGGATTTTCAATGAAGATAAAGCAGCCTTATATTGGAAGAAGCAGCCATCTAAGACTTTCATAGCTAGAAAGTAGAAGTCAATGCCTGACTTCAAAGCTTCAAAGGACAGGTTGACTCTCTTGTCAGGGATTAATGCAGCTGGTGACTATAAGTTGAAACCAATGCTCATTTACCATTATAAAAATTCTAGGACCCTTATTATGCTAAATCTACTGTCGCTGTGTTCTATAAAAGGAAGAGCAAAGCCTGGATGACAGCACATCTGCTTACAACATAGATTACTAAATATTTTAAGCCTGCTGTTGAGAACTACTGCTCAGAAGATTCCTTTCAAAATAATACTGCTCGTTGACAATGCACCTTGCCATGCAAGAGTTCTGATGGAGATGTACGAGATTAATGTTGCTTTCATACCTGCTAACACAACATCCATTCTGCAGTCCATGGATCAAAGAGTAATTTTGACTTTCAAGTCTTATGATTTAAGAAATATATTTTGTAAGCCTAAAGCGGCCACAGATAGTGATTTCTCTGATGGATCTGAGCAAAGTAAACTGAAAACCCTACGTTTCCTTCCCTGTATTCCTGTTCATGGCCACTGACACCAGTATCTATGTCCTAGTAAACCAAGTTGGAAATCTTGACGTCAGTATAGATTCTTCACTGTCCTTGTGTACTCAAGTACTCACTACTGCCTTTAGATTATGTGTGTAAATACCTCTTCCCTCCTTGGCATTACTACTTTTGTCAGGTACTGAAGTTGTGCAAAAGCATCCTAATATGTCTTCCTGCCTCTAGTCTCACTACTGTTGTTTCTCAGACTATCCTGTAGTCAGAGTAAATAAAAACACAAATTTGAAAAAAAAAAAAGATGCTGGAAGAATGAATTACACTTTTCTGGCACATATGTTGACCTTATATATAACTTAGGAAATTGTACCATCCCCCAGTGCTTACCTGTAGCAATTCATCCCCTGTGTCACAGAATTATGGGTGACAAAATTAAAGAGCATTCTACTTGGGGTTGAATCCTGAGTTAATAACCACAGAGATGAGGAAGGGCAAGAAGAGGAGCCAGTTGTCAGAGTGAGCTGGTCCTCTGCTGACAGCCAAGAGTTCTGCCTTGATGGGATCAGCTCTGAGTACCACCCTTACTCATGGCCACAGGCTACAACGTGGATCTTCTCTCTGTGCTACCTAACTTGGTCAATAAGTCCTGAAGATGAAGAAGTACCAGTGTCTGGTGCACCCAGTGCAGAATAAGAATGAAAAGGGGTGAAGTGACTGCTTTTCTTAAAACTCCAGTAAGTTACATCACTGGAAAGAATGAAAAGGCAACTGTTTTTTTAATCCTAAGGTCAGCTTTTTGTTTACTTGCTCTCCTGGATCCTTTTAGAGGATTCCTCCACCTCCTAGGAAAACACAAATTGCTCCCCCTGCAAAGAAAAATTGAGAAGATGTACTCAATCTAATCACATAAGCTTGAGTCTAACCTCAGCTCTAGTCACATAAACTAGGAAGAACAGACAGGGGGTTTCCCAAATTCTGTTTGCTTGTAATGATAAGCCCTTATTGGTTAGCGTGTTCTTCCTTCTTGTTGAAGAGTGTGGACATCCAAACTCCAGAGCCCCCTCTCCAGCAGCCCCGCAGTTTCTGTTTGGGGATCCACATGATTCCTAAAAGGCTAATTCCATCTTGGTGGGAAGGAAGGCACATGTGTGCTGGGCTAAGCCATCAGCACACCTATCCCCCAGTCACCATGACCGTGACTGAGCCAGTTCATTCAGAGGGACTCTCAGGACTTTTGCTAGGAATGCGAGATGAAGCCTCCATGTCCCTCCTGCTGTATTTGAATTAGAAACCCTGGAGCTAGAGTCATCTGGGGACCACAAGAGGAGCCTGACTTAGGATAGGGTCACTGCTAACAAAAACAAAGTAGACAGAGAAAAGAGTGAAGAGCTAGGTTCTGGATGACATCATTGAGACAAAGGACCCCACCCCAGCAGAAAACTGGACTTTTCAGGGATGCGAGTTGATTACATTCAGTTCAACAAAAATTTATTGAGTGACTGCTTACCTGCCAGATATGGTATCAAGCACTTAGAATACATGAAACCGACAAGAATCACTGTCCTTATTCAGGAGACAAGCAATAGACAATAAACATAACAAGTAAACTGGTAGTGTGTTAGAGGGTGATAAACGTTGTGGGAAAAGGAAACGAAGAGCAAGGTAAGGGGGTGGAGAATGAGGGATGGGGGTTGGGGACGGGGTCTCCGTGATTTAAGCTGGAATGAGATGGGTCTCTTTGTTACTTGCTGTCTATTACTTGCAAATAAACACCTGAGGACATTTTAAATACTTGCAACGCCCCAACCCCACCCAAACAAACCCCCAGATGCAGAAATTATAATAGACACCCCCCCCCCCCCCCCCCCGCCGCCAACGAAAGAAAAGGATTGTTAATTATATTTGTTTAAGATTCAGGAAGGGAAAAAAGTTGTATTTGAATTCAGGATAAAGATTGAACGAATTGATTTCAAAACACAGATCCACATTTTGTGGCAGGATGTGGGGAAACTCTTGAAACACTTCCATTTCAATCCTGTAGCACTTTGATATAAATTACAATCCTTTCCTAAAGCAGCAAGATTGTTCTACTCCCACTGTTTCTGCTTCTTGACATATAAAAATAACCACTTGTCTCTGTTTCCAATTTTGATTTATGGAAAATACAGCAAATGAATGTCCTCAATGCTTCATAACTTGAGATGTTAGATTCTGTGATTCATTTTCCCAGGGACCAACTTGCAAGAACTATGATAAAGTCAAACATTATCATAGAACTAAGCTGAAAGCCAAAAAGCAAGAAAGGAAGGAAGCAAGAAAGCAAGGAAGAAAGAATGAATGAGAGAGAGAGAGAAAAGTACCTTAATGTAGAGATGTCTGTTCCCACCCACCTTTCTGTGTACTGTGGCTAGTGGCTTCCTGTAAAGGAAACATTTTGTCGACTCTTGTCTTAGTTAAGACTGGCATTCCCCCCTTGTACAACTGTGCAGTGTTGTGTAAAAGAAGAAACCATCACCATAGAGACTCTGGTCTCTTGAACACTAGTTAGGGTAGCAGTGTCTCTCTGTCTCTCACCATAGCACTTACTTTTTAGTGGGTATCTGTTTGTAGGCTGTGTGTTTTTAGATCCAACGTCAGACGAACTAAAGCTATACTCCAATAATGCCAGAAAGACAATTATAAACATGACTGAATTGGCGAAGTGGGTTTTCATGCAAATGCGTTGTGCCATTACCAGTTTCAGATCTCAACGCCAACTTTCCCTAGATGCCTCAGAGTTTAGCCTCAGTGAAGCTGAACTGCGTTACGCAGCAGGCAGAGCCAGGGAGAAGGGTTGGGGAGGACAAACACAGAAGGTATCCTCCCTCTCAAAAGTCTCTCCCTAAAACCTAAATGATGAAAAAGCGCCGGCCCACTTCAGGAAGACACACTGAAGCTAGAATTATATTGTTCTTACGTTTGTGAAAAGAGGCACCTTAAATCATCGGAAAAGGAAAGATTATTCAACAGATCACGTTGAGACATTGGTCAGCTTTTTGGCAAAAGAAGGTCCTCCCAACCTACCATTAAATTCCCAGTGGCTGACACCCAAGGACACATGCACACAAATGCACACACCCAAGTACACACACACACACACAGGCAAAGAAATCTAACTGTATACATACCAAAAAAAAAAATTAGCTGAATATTTGATCACTGGTGGTGAAGGGACTCTAAGAGTCATGTAAGAAATCCCAAGGAAAATGATGACAGACGTGATCACATGAAGATATTAAACTTAAGAAGAATGTAAGATGAAAAAAAAGAGAGAAAGAACATGAGACGAAAATACAAACATCTAAATAGAGGGGAAAACCTTCAACGGATATCATGATAATAATCTAACATCTCTAAAACACAAAGAGTTTATAAAATGTGATTACAAAAACATGAAAATTCCAGAATAAAAATGGGCAAAGGACACCAGACAATTCATAATAGAGCAAATATAAATGAGTTTAAAAATAGATGAAAACATCTCACTATTTAAGGCAAAATTGAAACAGCAGAAGGGAACATTTCTTACTACCAAGTTAGCAAAACATCATTTCTTTTTCTAATAGTGCTGATAAGAGTACAATGAAACAGGAAATTTCATTCACTACTAGTAGGAGTGTAAAACTTTCTGGAAAGCAATCTGTCTTTTCTCAAGAGGGCTCAAAGATGCTTATGTCCTTTGACCTAGTAATCTTACTTCCAAGAACTTATCATCAGAAAGTAATTTAAAAATTACAAGATATGGACAAATAATCACTACTTATAAAAACCAGAAGCACCCAAAAATGTCCACTACTCATTTCAATATCTTATTGAACACCTAATATGTGTCAAATGCTGAGCTGGAACAGAATCCAAACACAAAACAGACGTGGCCCTCATCCTTGCAGAATTTACAATCTGGGTGGAGATAAACGGTTAACTGAGTAATTACGACATTTGCTACCAGACCTCAGAGCAGAGAGAACCTAACCAGAGGAAGTGACATTTAAACTAAAATGTGAAAAGTGTGTGAAGTTCAGCAGAAGACAGGGATGATAGAGGGAAGAGTGTTTCAGCAAAAGAAAACAGCATATGCAAAACCTGGAGGAACAACCAGCTAGAGAGCTTGGGAGTTCAGCAGGGCTGGGTCAGCCAGGCAAGGAGAGGTGGGTGGGAACCAAAGGGCGACAGGCTGTAAATCACGTTTAAAAGTTTAGATTTTACCCTGAAGGCACTGGTTTGATCAATTATGCCACATTCATTACATGAAAATATGACCTATTAAGAGAATAGTTCCCATGGTGTTCTATCACCTGAGGAGGCTCAGAAGAATACAGAAGGTGATTTTAACTCTCTTCACCTCCTCAAGGACATGGAAGTCTCCAGTTCCAGGCTTTGCTTACCACCCTCTCCTTGGGCAACTCCCACCCTTCCCTTCCCAACTCAACTAAGAGGGTCTTTGTGTTCCTGAGTAACAAGAAAGAGTACCAAGACTCTATTTGGCACAATAGGACCTAGTAGGAACCAAACTGGAATCGCTTTCCTGGAGAAGGGAGAGACAGACATGAGGGAGTGCCCCCTATCCGGGAGAAGAGATCTTTCCAGATGGGAGAATGGCTGTGATGGTGCTAAGGGAAGCTAAGTGTTAGGTACCAGGTCTTGAATTCATGAATAAAGACGTGAAAACCTCCCCATCACGAGGACAGCCCCACTTCTGAATGCACCACTAGGGCATGGCAAGGAGCTAGGGCATGACAGTCAAAGTGGACTGAAAACCAGAAGACCACACACCTGGTTTCAGCCTGTGTCAGGCTCCAGGATGATGATGATGTGTGTGTATGTTTGTATCTTCAGGAGAACAGTAGAACCATCTCAAAACACAAGTGAGGTTAACTTTTCCAAAGAACCTTGGTGAGTATGGTCAAGACAGACCTTTGACTAAGAAATGAGGAAATCTGTGATCCATACAGCATGATCATGAAAAAATAAAAGAGAAAACAGAATGTTGATCCTCTGTTACAAATAAGATAAACATTACATAACCAATAATAAATGTATTTATGAAGTTTGTAAAAATTAAAATTAAGTAAAAGAAAAAAATGACAAATTGTATAGAGTATATTGTCAGCTTTGCTTAAAATACACACACACACACACACACACATGCATGCACACATACACACATGCACACAGAGTCAACAAAATGCAAGAATATACTCCAGGCTTTTAATGGTGGTTATCTCTGAGTGACATTTTTTTCCTCTGCTTTAATGCATTTCCAAATTACTGGATAAGCATATTTTATTTTTATAAATGTTTGTTATATATCTTAATCATTTTAAAATGTTAAGCTCTTAAGAGAATAAGCCTAGCTCAGTGCTTAGCCCATAGTAGTACTACATAAGTAATATTCATCAATAAATGAAGTGAAACAACTTCACTGCAAGAGTGTACACAGACTGTGAAAACTATTCAAATGTTTTTGACCTACAGAGTGTGCATGGGCCCCATTGACTCTGACCAATGACTTACCTGCTATTGTTTTCCTGTCTGGGGGCATCAGATGAAAACAAAGCTGATGCTACTCCTTTGCTCTCAGCAAACACAGAAGAAAAACGACAAGGCATTTATTGCTTTAAAATCTTCATGTCTGTAGCCTCGTCACTACTGATTTTTCAGGCCTGAGGAACGGGGCCTGAAATTTCTACTTACTTTCTTTTTTAGATTACGAGTCATTTGAAAATTTAGCCAAATTAATTAAGAATACTCTATCCAAAAAAATCTACAACTTTACTTTCAGGATCCTCTCAATCTAAGCTAAAGATAAGAAAGCAGCATGAAGGTGCTGCTGTTACCTGGTTAAATCTGACAACGGTGAGACGTATGGATGGTAGTCTACAAGTTTAGAAACAGGAAACAGCGCTTGCAGCACTTGCCATGGGGCATACTCACCGAGAACGTGGCTATGTAGGAAGCCAAGATCAGAGGAGTAGCACAGAGGAGGTCTTAGACAACAAAACAGTTTATGGTGAGAGGCAGTGTCGTGAGATTGTGTTTATGTGAATACACAAGCCCTCTCAACCCACGTCTGGTGCCTGGAGTGTTTTCTTCCTCCCCAACAACTCTATTGTCAGAGGGCATCGTGTTATTAATCGCGGAAGCATGTCTGTGGCTAGTAACGTATCAAACAGAAGTCTTGATACGATCTGCAGCTTATCAGTTGATTAGGTTTCACCCGCAGGAAAAGCCTGGCCGCAGGCTGCCACAGGCCTGCCAAGCATCTTGTACAGAAGAGTCCTTGTCGCAACCCTGGCAGGAGTGATGTAAGCCAAAAACACACCTGATTCCATCGGCTCTCCATAGCAACAGGGCTAGATAATGAAGATCAGCAGAAAGAGGCTGACTCCGTGACAGAGGGAGTTTTCGAGGGCAATGCGTCAACAATACCCCAGCGACAAGTGTTTGTTATGGTGATAGACGGGGATGCACAGCAGAGCAAGGCTGCCGGAAGAATTTGCATAGGGAATACAAGATTCCTGCCCTGGAAGAAGAAACAGAGAAGATATAAAGGTCTCTGGAGGAAGAAGGCAAACGGGCATCTGCTGAGTTGGAGCCTCTCTTCTATTTATCGGATTAACAGAATACTTCCCTTCTAAACATCCCGACACCTTGTACAGAACTTCAAATCTCTGCCATTTAAACTTGTCAGTTGTAAGTAGAAGAAAGCTGCAGGAAAACTAAATGAGAGAGGAAGGGAGTCATCTACTGTGTATCCTTCCCCCAGGCAAGGTGGGTCCCTGAACATCGGGGCTGGGATAGTTTTCTTTTGACCTTTGTTAGAAGCTGTTTGAGATTTTTTGTTGCCTTATTTGCTTGGGTGTCTATCTCCCCCACAGTTCCTGAGGGCAGTACTAAAGTCTCTATTTCATCTTTGTATCCATGGTACCTGGCATAGAACAGAAGCTTAATCAATATTTACCAGTTGCTCGTGGTGATGGTTGCGTGAAGTACAGCTAAGGGAAGGGACATTCTCCTAGCCTTAGACAGATGTGGTAGTCTCTGGGAAGTTCCCGCCCAGATCCTGGACTCTCTAGTCAGGTTAGTCAAGAGGTGGACTTCTCCTGGTGTCCTCTCTAAGAGAGGCAGGCAAGCCTGACAGTTTACAGCATGAACTCTGGAGCCAGATGACCCAGATTAGAATCCTGGCTCCACTTCAAGCTGTGTGAGCTTGAGCAAGTTACTTACCTTCTCTGTGCCTCTGTGAGGATGAAATGAACTCATTAGAATGGTGCCTGTTTCCCTAGAAGAGCTCTTTTAAGTTTTGTTGTCACTATTTCCAGTATTGCTGCTCAATCTTAGGAAGAGAAAATTCCAGGGGATGAGAGACTTTTGCTTCAAATTTTGAGTTTTACATGCAACCCTGCAGTCTTATCCCCTGGGAGTCCCTTCCTGGATGGAAGATGAATCAGGTATCTAAGCTTTTCCCCTAAAGCTGTCAGTTAAGCCACTGTTAATCCCCAGGAGTGCCTCTGAGTTTCTCACTAACTTTTGCAAATGTATAGTTAAGTCATTTGAAAAGAAAAGATAAATGGTCCAAACCAATCAATCCACTGTAACTGTACATGAGCTATTCAGTTTGCCCTTGAATTATTATTATCTCCTTACCAGGTGTGATTGCTACTTATTATCTAGAACCTCGCCAGATACTATGGCAGGAACTGTAAACAACCAGCACCCAAAAGACTGAGGGGACCTAAAGCCAAGTTGGAGAAACAACGTGAATATTGGGTGATTAACAAACATACAGGTCCAGTGATAGAAATGATACCTTTCTAAAGAAGGGGTTTATCATATAACATGCTGCTTCTTGAGGGCTTGCACTTGTAGAATTGCATTCCCTTCTGCTGTGCCATCTTTTTTAAATATATCTAGCTATTGGTCCTGGTTACTTTTTTTTTTTTTCTTTCTCTTTGGACCAAAGTAAGCCTTAGAGTACTGACTTCTGGGGCCCAGTAACTTAGAGGTTAGAGTGATGAGAACTTTACATGGAGAAGTAATTTGCATGTATGAGTGAGGAAGGTGTTTTGCAGGTATGTTACAGGTTTACTTTAAACCATTTAACTTACGCTCCAAAGTAACTGTAATTTAATGTTGGTAGTATAGCAAATTATGAATAGCTTTAATTGTATGTTTAAAGTCATATGTTCACAAGCTTAAACCTGGATATCAGAATTTAAGCAATTCTTGAAATGTATGAATGACTCCTTAATATACTGATTACGATGCAAAAAAATAAAAAATAAATAAATAAAGTAAAAAAAACCCAAACATCCAGGTCCAGAGAGTGGTTGTGTTATGCACCCTCCCCCAAGACACACACACACCGTGAGCCCACAGTGTTCCAAGGACACGTTAAAACTTACATGATACCTGGGGAATTTGATAAAGTTCTCTCTCAAAGCCAGTGAAATAAGGTCATCCATAACTACAAACCAGCAGCAAAATATTGCCTGGGGAAAGGACTCTGACTGTCCTTCATTTCAACGACCTTGAGCAGATTCTCTTGGAACTGCAAAAAAGAAGGCAGGGAAAGAGCGAGAGGGGCCACCATGGTGGTGATTTCCAGATGAATAGAGTCCAAAGGTTGAAAATGTCTACTAAGAATTTTAAGTCATTACAACAGTCGCCTCTTTTATCCAGGATTGTATTCCTACCGCGGGGCTGCAGTGTGATAAAGTAAGAGGATCAGCTCTCGGTTTTCCCTGTTATCATATTACAAACATATGGTACATTCGTCACAACTAATGAACCAATATTGACGCATCGTTCTCTTGATTTTTCCCTAATGTCTTTTTTTTTTTCTGCTCCAGGATCCCATCCAGGACACCACATTACATTTAGTTAACTAATATCTCCTTAGACTCCCCTCAGCTGTGACAGTTTCTCAGGCTTTCCTTGTTTTTGATGACCTTGACAGTTTTGAGGATTACTGGTCAGATATGTTGTAGAATGTCCCTCGATTGGTATTTTGTCTGATGATCCCCCTGTGATGAGACTAGGTTAATATATTTCCGCAAGGAAGACCGCAATGGTTAATTGCACTATCCCATCCTATCAAGGCTGCATACCGTGACTCGAGTTCCCGCCATGAGGAGGTTCTTTGCAGGTCTAAAGTAAATCACTTTTGTCAGAGTAGTCATTCTCAAAGTGTGCTCCCCACATCAGAAATGTCAGCATCACCTGCAACTTTTTAAAAATGTAAATTCTTGGCCCGGTCACAGGCTTACTGAATCAGCAACTCTGGGAGCGGGTCCCAGCCATCTGTGTTTGAACAAGTCATCCAGGTGAATCTGATGCACCTGAAGTTTAAGAAACACTGTGTCAGAGGCTGCCTGACACGTTTGGTTCCATGTACAGAAGAATGCTTCTCACTGCTCACCCATGGAGCCGGTGGCTCTCAATCCCACTGCATGTCATGAATAGCTATCACCACACAGCATCCCCAGAGACTCTGATTCATTGCAAGCTTACACAGGGTTGAGGGCTCCTGCATCTGGCCCTTTGTTGACAGCAGCACCCCAACTTCTACTCACACTTTCCATCCCCCGACACGCTCCTTCTTTGCCCGCCTCAGACTTCAGAAGAATGGATCAATCAGTAGCCTGATTTCTTAGAAAACATCAAACAGGATTAAATACTGTAGAATTTTAGAGTTGGTAATAGTTATAAAGGTCAATTAGTTAAGTGATTTTAAAACTTTTTTTTTGAGCAGATCTCTTTTTTTCAAAGGAAATCTTATGGGAAAACCCAATATAGAAAAAGAGAGAAAGCCTAGCTGCTCTGATGAAGGGTCGGGGGCTGGACAATGCTTCTGGTCCTCCTGGCACAGGTGGGCCCTCACTGGCCAAGTTCAACCTTCCCACGTGATGGTTGTCCACCTTTGCCTTGATCACCTGTAGCGGTCAAAGCTTCTTTACCACTAAGCTACTTCCATTTTCAGTATAGCTCAAAGCTTTTCAAATAGTCTTCTTTCCTTTGAGCCCAAATCTGCCTTCCTATCACCTCTTACCACTAGTAATAGTCATTTTCTTGGTGCTGAAGAGAGGAGACCTAGTTCCTTTCCCACTTGAGGACTTTCCTCATTTCATAATCAAGCCCGCTGCCCCCTAAATAGGGGTTCTCAGCTCGACTCATCTGAGGAGCTTTTAAAACTCCTGATGTCCAGACTGCATTCGAAATCAATAATTCGGTATCTCTCCGGGTGGAACAAGGTAGAAGGACTTTTTAAAGTGTCTCAGGTAGATATGATGTGCAGCCCTGGCTGAGAGTGAGAGGCTGTGCCAGAACCTCCCCTGCCCAGGCAAACGTAGCCACGTCTTCTACCTGATCCTCAGTTGACACCGTTTTATAGCTTCTCACCATCCTCTTTGCTTTCTTTTCAGAGCACTGCATTGTCCGGATCCAAACAAGTCATAATAGAACAATGATTTGTATCAGCTGTTTCTGTAGACCAAATGTAGAAACTGTTAAGTGTAGAGTTGATATACTATCAAATGCTTCCTTGCCCAAGGAAATTAAAAGGTGTCTACTGCTTCATAACTCAACCAATTAAGTCCTACCCACCTGTTTCCCCTTCCCCTGAACAGGGAAGATCAGACAAGCCCTCCTACTTTTCTCTAAGGGAGCAGCCATCACCTTCACAGCTAGTATATTTGCCCTGCCTTGGTTATAGGAGAGGTAGATGGTGTAATGGCTTTTGATGAATGACCCAAGCAACTCCACCCAAATGGCCCAGTTCTTTGGTGAGGATTCCTCACTCCTCCTCTATCCCCAAACCTATTAGCAAACGACTGAGCTGTGCAACACACAGGCTGTATAGGATGTCAAGTTCACCAGCCTCCAAGTGATCCCTTCTGAGTCCTCTTACCCAGAATTTCCTGAATGAAGTTAAAGTCATTCAGGCCAGGATCCAAGGAGTTTTGCTAGAGCGGGTGGGGTGGAGCTCACTTAGATGAAGCTTTGAAGTATCTCAAATCCTCCAGAGCCAATGACAATTACTTGTCTGCACCAGGCTGGAGAACACATTTCAGCAGTTCCTATCTCCATCTGTTAACTCCTGTTTATTAGCTGACTCATAGCCATTAACTCCAAGGAAGCGCAAAGAGGATAACATCTACATAACCATGGGTTTCCACCAACCGCTCCAGGCTGCCAAGCATTGTTAAGACAAACATAATAATTGTGCTGAGAGCTTCATCTCAAACTCACATGCTCCGTCCTCAGCTGGGCCCTCAGTTCTTCCCTATAATTATTTTATTTTTTTCTTACTTAACTCACTGTGCCATGCCCTATGTCAGTGTCTCAGAACCTCCTCCCAAAGCTCCAGTTTTCTCATCTCTAACATGGGAATAATTATAGCTTCTACCTAGTAAAGCCGTTCTGAGTATTAAATGAAAATAATGATCATATGGTTATAAACACATGATATCATAAGTACCTAATAAATGCTGTTATTATTATATTATGTATATGTTATTACATATTATATGGTGTTATTCTTATGTAACATAAATAATAAAGTGACAAAATAATAGTATAATATTCTACTCATCTCAGGGTCAAGAGACTTTTTTTAATGCCAGTTATCATGACAGTCACCGTGACTTTTAAAAATTAGTAAGACATAGTCTTTGTTCATCACACAGGGAGAAAGAGGTGTAGAACTTAGAGTTGACACAACATTTTGATGTATACTCTCTGAAGATCCCAGCTCCCTCCCTCTGGATTTCCCTCATCTCATGACCGTTTCCTTCTTTGTTAAGACCAGGGCAAATCAATAGAAGCCCTTCAGTGTTCCTCTCGATCTCAGAATTTCTCCAAGTGTATCAGGTTCTTGTTTTTTTGTCCTCTTGTCACAGAAGAGCACGTCAACTCCACTTCTCAGCCTTGGCCTTTCCCAGGCTCACTGTGGTGCCCCAGAGAGGGTTTCCCCTCAGCCTCTGCTGTAAGCTCTGAACACTGCAGCCCACAGTTTAAAACTGAGTTCTTGTTGTTGAAGAGATTAGAATAGAGTTGAAGCTATGAAAGAAAGAAAGAAAGAGGGAGGGAGGGAAAGAAGGAAAGAAAGAAAGAAGAGAAGGAAGGAAAGAAAGAAAGAGAAAGAGAGAAAGAAAGAAAGGAAAAAAAAAAACCAACAACCTGGAGATAGTTCGTACCAAGTGCCGTCTGTATGAGTCATGCAGGAAAAAAAAAAGAGGTGCCACAACCTTCAGCAGAAGAGAACCTTTGAGCTCCAGTTAAAAAAATATACTATTCCCAATAGGAATAAAGTTAACTCTCCAAAACTTTGTAATCATATTCATAACACTTTAATATCTTATAGTTTTTGTTTGTTTGTTGCGGTACGCGGGCCTCTCACTGTTGTGGCCTCTCCCGTTGCGGAGCACAGGCTCCGGACGCGCAGGCTCAGTGGCCATGGCTCACAGGCCCAGCCGCTCCGCGGCATGTGGGATCTTCCCGGACCGGGGCACGAACCCGTGTCCCCTGCATCGGCAGGCAGACTCTCAACCACTGCGCCACCAGGGAAATCCTATCTTATAGTTTTTATAAAGTAATTTCACAAAAAAATTGTTTCCTTAAGCCACTTAACTCAGTGAGGAAGGTTAAGGAATATTCTGCCTATTTTATAAATGAAAAAACTGAGGCTGAGCGAGATGGGGGTGGTTAGGAGAACTGGGTTAGCTAGTAAGTGCTGGTCCCAGGACTTTCCCCTGGGTCTTGAGACCCCCCCCACACCTGCTTTTCCTCCCAGGATGTTAATATTTATTAGTTTATTATGTGCTGAAAAATTAGCATTATGTTTTCTCACCTCCACTGTACAACTCTGAAAGGTAAGTCTTACTGCCTGCATTTTAGAGATCAGGGTAACCTTGTGGGGAGGGGCTGGGGAGGGAGGGAACCTATTAAGTAACTTGCCCCAAATCCCACCTCCAGGAATCTAGAGTTGGCATATAAATCCAAGCGAAAAATGAAAGCTAAGTTTGGAGGAGGTGCCAGTGACAGCAGCTAGAAATGGACGAGACAACCGTGTTTAGATAACTTGTGTGTGTGCCCGAAACTGGGCCATAGTGCAGGATGGTGAGGGGAAGACCCTCTCGGTAATGGCCAGAAATACACAGCTATCTTCATAAGCACTAATTTCTAAGTTATTTCTGGAAAAAAAAAAAAAAGATTTTATGTATCCCTTGGTTTTTATTGCTCTTTATGATCACATGAGATCCAGAAATTCTTCAACAACCCCGGTGCATGGCAGTAATCTACATGTCCATTCAGACCTATCACTCACAGAGATAGCCTCTGACAAATAATATGACTTATGTTTTTCAAATAAATTCCATTTTTTGCATTACATTGGACATGTAGACATCTTTTAAAAGTACCTTAATTAATTTGAAGCTAGGACGTCAGCAAAAATCTCTTTTGAAGAAAAAAACTAAGGAAGAGGTTATGAACCAATTTAAAGAATACGTGTTCAACAAAATACATTAAAAATAACGCTACTTATAGTGCGGCAAAGTTTATGGCAGACACTTGGCGTGGCAGCCTCTTTGGAATGTTAAGTTTTGAAATATTTTGATGGGTTGGATCTCAAAATTCTAAGGCATGACTTAATAATTTTCTACTGGGTACACTGTACTTTTATGAGGATTTCATCCATTTTTCCCTTTCTGTGTTCAGGCTGACCTGGTTGGTGACTATGACTCAGATGATTGACAGGTTGTGGTTTGAAGGCTAACAGGTATCTCTTCAGAATTCTAAGCTCCTTTGTCATGGACCATCCCTGGGGATTCCAAAGTGTTACTAGCCTTAAAGGAACTCCCCTTCCTCAACAACCACAACTCCCAACAAGAAAGGAGCAACTTCTGGTAGTGAAAATGGGACATTTCAGAAGTATCAACTAATAGTAAAACCAAGTCACGAAAACTCTCTCTGAAATGCACTCTTTGCCATATTAGGAAATGAAGCATGGGAGATAGAAGCTTTGTAAGAAGTAAACTGAATTAACTTTGTAAAAAGCTTATCAACCAAAGATTTTTGTTGTTATTGCTTTTTACCAATGAAATATAGTAGAGAGGAATAACCTATATAAGGGCTGAGTATCCCACTTTTGGGGATCAGACACAGAGAAAGCAATAGCTCCTTGGCATTTTTTAATCAAGTTCGGGTCTGATCAATATTTATGAATACCTACTAAATGCCACCCTGTGTTATCAGGTATTGGGAAGTTAGTAATGCAAAGTCTTTCCCTTCAAGAAGCTTACTATCCAGTGGAGGGGTTCCTACTATAGTCACAAACTTTTAAACATCTATTATCAGAGTTATTAGACAATATTACCTGCTAAGAGCTTTGCTCTGTCCTCAAAATGAATACATGAGAGGACCCAAGGACGTGTGAAGGCCTCGCACAAAGTCCAACATACGTACTCACGATAAACTTTCATTTGTGGTCTTATTTTTCCTAATCTGTTTCAGGTAGAGACATATTCATTTATTAATAATACTAGAAGTACAGTGTGTGCATCCCAGAAAATACAACATACTTATTTTCAACTCAGAAACTTAACTCTCAAGAAATAAGACACTAATTGGGATCAAAAAGAGACTGATCTAAAAAGTAAAGGGGTGCTGGGAAAATCATCAGAGGGCCAAAGTTATAGTTAATTCAAGCCAGAGATTTCCCGGATGTGGCTTAGTATCAATACACTGAATGCACAGATTGGAGAGTGTAGGAGTTTGTGCAAATAGTTTTCTAGAAAGATTATATCATACATAAAATACTTGAACTTTTCAGATTCAAAATTCCCAAGTGGAAGAAGGACTAGGGACTTTTTTAAGGGACTAAATGACTCGACTTGACTCTCCGACTCTGTTTGATGAGTGTTCGAAAGCAAACAGAAAAAACAAAACAAAACACACACACACAACCTGCCTAACTCTGTCCTTAGGTAATATAGTCAAAACATCCATGGAAGTTTCTAAATTTGTGAATTATATCAAGTGGTGGCATGTAGAGTTTGAGACTGAATTTTCTATTTCCTTTAATTCCCCCACAGTGATGATCAGTCTGACTCCCATCACGGACATTCACATTTAGTGACTATGCCTTTTGAAAGGAAGACTCAATCGATCAAACAATCAGTGCCTCCACAGGCACAGATGTATGTGTGGATATTTAGGCGTGAGGACTTGTGGATTTTACCTTTTAAATTCCACATCGGGATATTGTAATGAACTAATTCAATGCTTTTCAAATTTGCCTGCTTCTAAGAATCACGAGGGGCCATGTATTAAAAGTATCAATTTCCAGGTTTCTGTCCTGAAGATTCTGATATGAGAGAAATGTAGAAATCTCTATTGTTAACAAATAGCTCCTGGTGAAATTTGTTATCAAGCAGGTGTAGGATATACCAAACTAACTGATTTATGCTGCTCTGTTTATAATATTTTATTTGTTTGACTGAGGGTTTTATTTTATTTGTTTTTATCACAGGCTTTCCCAACGACCCTTTCTTTAGTCCCCACTTCTGCTTCCCCACATTTTCCTCTCTTTGAGTCTCATCTGCTTCCTTAAATGATGGCCATGCGGCCCTATCTCAATCTTTATCCCTAACCTGAATCTCTATTCCATTTCCACTTAAACAGTCACCATCGATAACACTCCCATTAGAATCCTAACTGTCAGAGTAATAAGCGTTCATTTCAACAACTTTTAAAACCCTGGAGAGAGGAAACAATTTCATCATTTCAATAGACTTTAGGAAAATTTGAAGAAAAAAAAATGAACTTGAGGAACTGCAAACATCTGAGGTGTGAAGTCAGGGAATATACCAAAGGAACACAACCCCAAATCTCTTGTTCACACTTCCTCCAGACTCACTTGTAAATTATTTGCACATTCTTACTTCAAAGGAGGTTATTTTCTTCTTTGGCCAGAGTTTTAAGACACTGTAGATGATACTCATGTATCCTGATCATAGCTGGCTAGATATGTGAATGTGTTACTCCCCCCTAATGTGGGACCACATGAAGAAATTTACCTATTCATTCGCTTTTTTCATTCATTCAATAATTTACACAATGCAAATGCGTACTCTGTGCCACGTGCTCGTATTTGAACTAGTATACAAAGACTAGTGAGAGGAAGACTTCACCCCCAGCTAACTCACAGTTCATTGGAAAAATAGGCATATAAACAAGTAATTATGCTACAATAAGACTATTGTATTAAGGTATATATGTAAGATGCTATGAGAACACAGAAAAATATATGGTGGGTATGGAGTGGGGTCACCTTTAGAGAGGAGATGATAATTTTTTTTGCAGTTATCTATTGCTGAGGCTATTTTTTAATTGTATAAATAATATAACATTAAGAAGGATAGTTTTTCACCACTTTGCATATTAACAGTTTTTCTTTTCCTATGTTCCCATCCAGTCTTTTTGTCTAGACGTAAATAAATATATTTATGTATATACAATATACATACATATTAGAATACATAACATATATAGGTAAATATATTTATATTTATGTGTATATAATATACATATACTAGAATACATACATTGGAAAGTTGAAATCATAACATCTGTAATTGTGTGTTCCAAAACAGTGCATACACTTGGCTGTTTGAAACCTAAAATATGTTTTCCTATAAAAACAAAATTATTAAAGGTTGTTAGCTTTCCTGGAATAGCCTATGTAATACACATCACCCTACTGCTATACTACTGTGATTGTACAGTGGAAGAGTAATTGTGTAGCAATTAGAAAAATATATTGTTTTTCTAATACATTTCTCTAGTAAAAAAGAAAACAATAAAATGATTTTTAAATATTTTAAAATGTATTCCAAATGCTCATTCATCCCTGAGATGGGAATTTAATAGATAGCCCATGGCCAGGTGACGGAGAGATGACAACCGAATGCTAGGGGGATGGGCAGTTCTGTTTCCCTTTGATAACATTACAGCTGGGGGTATGAGCAACGGAAACCCAGAGCTAGTGAAAGAGGGCAGGAGTACAGCTTGTTTTTCTAATTTGGAGATGGATGCTCTCCCTGTGTTGGGGAAAAGCTGAGCAAGCACAGATTGAGGTCAGCCTCTGGCTAATTGGGAAAACTAGCTTCCTGAAAAAGCAGGGCAGGTGTTTAGCAGAGTGGACAGAGAAAAAAGAAAGCAAGTGATCGGGTCCACACTTCAGATGGTTGGCTGGCACAAAAAACTGTTTGCTTTGCCTGCCTGAGACTTGGCACCTATAGCAGGGAAAATAGAATGATTGACCGCAAGGCGTCCCCCATGCTCTGGATCCTGGACCCCAGACACCCCGAATCTGCTGAGTTGGGAAAACAGTAGCCCAACAGTAAAGTGGCTGGACAGGAATTATCATTGCTGTCGTGGTTCCCAGGCATCTGAAAAATGGTAAGCATGGAGGTCCTGGGGGGGCACCAGTCTTCCCATTTCAAAGTTAAGTATATCTTAAGGAACTTCAGTTGTGCTATGGTATAGTTGTAAATTTGATATTTCCAATACAGAGTACATCTATGGATAGGTACTTTGGGTTTATTTTTCTGAGCTATATATGTACAAATTAACATCATTGGCGACCAAAGCTTTAAGGTAATTAAATTAAAAGGCATCTTTTTATTCCACAAATTTCCTACTATACCAGTTTAACCATGAATCAAAAAAATACACATGAGCATATACAATGAATAATCCATTTGACTAGAATACAGAGTAAGTGAAGAAAAAAGGTGGAAAGTTAGATTGGAATTATATTGTGGATGGACATGAAGGTTTAGTAAAGAAGCTTATAAACTGATTTGGTAGGCAATACAAAGAATTTCCAATTAGACTATGATAAAATTATAATACTAAGTCACGGTCATGGTACAAAATTCAAATAGTATGCTTTCTTATTAATTCTTCCAAAAGTATTCTATACAATCACAGTTTTTTGAGCAGAGACTTGAGGTGATCAGAACTGACATTTCAGAAAGATTGCTTTAGAGGTAATGTGAAGGCTGGGTTACAAAGGAAAAGAAAGGATGGAGATTAAAGGAAGAGATCTGGCAACAGGAGAATTGACAGAACTCGGTGACTGATTAGTAGAAGGTACCATAGAGAGTGAACAGAGCTGATTCCCAGGGTGTAAATCTATCTCAGTGAGGGTGGCGGGACTGTGCTCTCATTGGCTGACAAATGGAACACAGGAAGTGTGCCGCTTATAGATTTGTTTTTGAACTGTGGTGAATATGGGGTTACCAGTAGGGCCCTCATTCGGAAATACGAAGCAGCCCAACCTGGAACTCAGGAAGAGGCTGAGGATAGAGATGCACGTTTGCAGCTCATTCACCTGGAGATCACAGTTGAAATCTCTGGGATGGGTCGTGTAGCATTCAAAAAAACTACTTCCCAGAAAGCAAATAAGAAGTTGAATGAAGGAAGGGGAGCCAGAGAAAGACAGAGAAGGAGAGACCAGAAATGTGGGAGGAAAACCAAGTTAGTACGTTCTCCCAAAAACCAGTAATAGACTTTCTAGGAAGGTTTATCAAATGCCACAGAAATGGCAAGGCCATTGGGTTTGCTAATAAAGGAGTCACTGGCAAACTTTGAAATAGCAATTTCAGTAGAGCAGGGTGGGTTGGAAAAAATCCAGGATGGGTTGGAAAGAGCATGGGAAGTACAGAATTCAGAAGGGGCTTGGCAGTGAAAGCAGCAGCTTCATTTATTCATTAACTTATCCACTCATGCATTCATTTATTCAACCGATAAATTAATTTGTGCCTTAGCACAAGGCACTGGGGAGCCAGACACTGGAGATAGATCTCAGCCCCCAAGGAGCTTACTTCCTAGTGTGGACAAAAGAAATGAGTTAGCAAAAAAATAAATTAATAATGCTGTGATAAGGGCAATTAAGACGATAATTCAGAAGGACCTACTGTGTCGCACAGGGAACTATTCTCAATATCTTGTAATAACCTATAATGGAAAAGAATCTGACAAAGAGTATATATATATACATGTGTAAATGAATCACTTTGCTGTACACTTGAAACTAACACAACTATACTACTATGTAAATTAACTATACTTCAGTAAAAAAACAAAGAAAAACAAAAAAGAAGACAATTCAGTGAATGAGAGTGGGGTCGGGGTGGGTGTGGTAGGAAAAACTATCCTAGGATGATCAGGGGAAAGTTGAGAGAGGTGGGCTTTTTGGTTTTAATAGGAGAGACAGAGCCCAATTGTAGGCTGGAAGGAAAAATCAAAGTAGAAAAAGAAAAAGTGGAAGCTAGAGTAGCAACAATTTACGGAGCAAAGTACAAGAGAAATGAGACCGTCCTAGAGTTACCACTAACTGTAACCACCACTGTAGGTCAGGAACTGCACTGGGGACCAAGCAGGCCAAGTCAAGTAATACACAGAGCTTATAACCATTTTGAAGAACAGAGATCTGAAAACAAATTATTGCACCTAAGCATAATAAGTGCTCTGATAGAAAGATGCTCTTGGTGGACTGGGGGCCTGGAGGAAGGAGAGACCAGGACTAACTATGGAGAAGGGGGAGAAGGGGGCTCAGAAAAGGCTTCCTGAAACTTGTGAGCTGAATCTCAAAAAATACCAAGTCTCTGGGAAGTAAGCTGGGTGGCAAAAGACGCTCTGGGCCGAAGAGCACCTTGTCCAGAGGCACGCAACAGCATGGCGGGTTAGAGTACGAAGGGCAAATTTGAACGGCCAGGACATGAGATTCAAGGGTGGCAGGAGGCAGGAGAAGGAGGTGGCACACCTGAAAAGAAAAGTCAGAGAGGTGGGCAGAGGCCAGGCCACAGAGGGCCCTGTTTTGTCCCTAAGGTTGGGCTTTCCTCCTGTAGGTAATGGGAGTCATTGCGAGTCCCAGTTTAAAACAAAGCAACGACAAGGTTAGATGTTAGGTCTGAGGCCATGTGGAAAAAGGATTGGAAGAATTCCAGATGAGAGGCAAGGAAACCAATTAAGACAGGGAAAGTGGTCATCTGAATTTGAGAAACAGTTATTGGGACAGAGAGAAGGAAACTGAAAAGAGAGACTAAGTTGGTACAATTAATGGGATTTAGCCAACTGTCTGAATGTCAGAGTGAGAAAAGTGAGTCCAGAGAACCCCTGGATTCCTGGCACGGGTGACTCATGGATGGGTTGCCAATCGCAGAAACGGGAAGTGAATGTGACATAAAAGCAGGCTTGGGGTTAGGAGGATAAAGTTTGAAAGTTGGTAGGAGGACTGAAATAAACAATATACCAAAAATGGTTGTCAAGTAACACGAGGGTCAAGTAGAAGCGTGAATGAGTAGTAAACTCACCTGGACATTACCTAGGTTTCCCAGCAAAGTTCAAGAGAGGAGCAGAGAAGGTGAGCTTATCTTTACTCTGGAGTGAGGGATGGGAATGTGAGAATCATAGAAGGCCAAGCAGAAGGATAGCGATCAGGTACTAAGAAGGCTCTGGTTCAAAGTGGTTGCCCTTGAGCTCTGTGCTGGGGGATGAGATGCAGAAGTCGGAGAAGAGCCCAGTGAGTGAACAAGAGTCAGGGACAGTGAGGGGAGTGGAAGGTGCTCTGAGCTCAAACAGCAGCTCAGTGGGAGACAAAGGGATAAGTAGTCTTGGCCACACAGAGAATTTCAGGATTTAGGATAATACAGATGGAGCGCTGTCAGTTAGTTGACTTTCAGTTCGAGGTGTGGCCGCATTCAGTTGCAGCTTACTTGCACTGAAGTGATGCAATAAGTTTGAGGAGTTGATGTGAAATGTGGGTACTGAAGTAACTGGGTCTCCTGGTGGGAGAGGGGAGGGGCAATACTGAGGGAGACAGAGCAGTGCCCTGAGAGCCCTTCTTGTGGTTTTTGAGGCCCGGTGCCCTCAGCCCCCTCCTAGTCTCTCTCCATCCTGCCCAGGCTGTGCCCTGCCACTCTGGTCCAGCTGGCCTTCTTTCAGTTCCTTGAATGCTCTGGACTCCGTTTCACCCCAGGGCCCCTACAAATATAATTTCCTCTTCTCAGAATTTCGAACCCACTTCAGCTCCTACTCTCCCTTCCTCCACTCCAATCAGATCTCATTTTTTTTTTTTTTTTTTTTTGCGGTACGCGGGCCTTTCACTATTTTGGCCTCTCCCGTTGCGGAGCACAGGCTCCGGACGCGCAGGCTCAGCGGCCATGGCTCACGGGCCCAGCCGCTCCGCGGCATGTGGGATCTTCCCGGGTTGGGGCACGAACCCGTGTCCCCTGCATCGGCAGGCAGACTCTCAACCACTGCGCCACCAGGGAAGCCCAGATCTCATTTTGAATGTCACTTCCCCCAAGAGACTTTCCCCAAGTCCTCAGGCCGTAAGTCTGCATTAGAACCCTCTCTTAGACTTCCTCATACTACCCCGCCCTTCTCAGTACTTACCACCATTGTAACTAATTATTTCTGTCATGATTTGCTTACAGCCAATCTCTCTCTCGGATGGTCAAGCTTTCTGAGGGCAAACAGTGTATCCACCCTGTCTACCAATACAACTCCACTCCTAATAGAGTACCCAGTTATTTATTTTTATCCACCCTTGGTCCAAAGGACCGGAAACAGCACAGTACAATTGTATGGAGTATTTTGATATAAAACACTGAAACAATATTGCATTAAATGAATTTAAATTACTGGATCACCTGTCTAAATGGATGTGAAGGTAATTGATTCACTGGGTGTGGAAATAGCTAATCTCCCAAATCAAGACACTAATTTTATATAAAAAATAGAAGAAGCTTCTACCCACCCAAAGGACTACCTTTCAGTCTTTGCTGAGGTACACCACTGACAAATCAATCTTCTTTAAATACCAGTTTCATCACAGCTCTTCCCTGCTTCAAGTTTTCTCAGACTCCCTTTCCCCTCCCTAAACAAAGCTGAGGTCCTCTGGTGACTTGCGGTGGCCCCACAATGGGACCGAGTCCAGTTTTTTTTCTACTCAACTCAGGCAAGTTTTTTCACTCTCACATTAAACTTCTGGGCTCATTTCTCACCTCCATGACTTGGCACATGTAACTCTGGCACAAGGGTCTCTGCTGGAAGGTCCTTGCCCTTCTCCAGAACCCATCTGACACCATCCCTGCTGTTTTAGACCTGACCGCCTAGAGGAGGTCATTACTTGCCTTGCTACTGTCTCCCCCTTTGAATTGGATAGAATTTGATTATTGGAATCACAAAATAGCGCTTGACTGTATACAGAACTGGACTGCTCGGTATAGATTTTTGGCAGCTACGCGTATCTCAGTATCTCCTAATAGATACTAATAAATTCCTCATCATCTAACTGAAGTGAACCAAAGCTTAAAATAAATTACTTTGTATTCTCTAAACTATGATGTTGGTCAGGTTTTCTTTTTACTGAATGTCCAAACACCTGTAAAAATCATTTGCCTCAAGAATTTCTTTTCAGCTTAAAAAATTTTTGGAAAATGTATTTCAGCAGCCTTCTTTTTTTTCTGTGGTTTTTCTTTTCTAGTCTCACGTAAGCAAATATTAGTTAATGCGGTATTAGGGGGTTGGATTCTGAACAATCTCTTTCTAGAACACAAAATCAGCACTTTACTGCTGTAAGGTTGGGTTCCCAGTCACTTACTGAAGGTCATATGGTGTTTATGAGTAAGGCCAGACTGAGGCTAGGAACTCCTGGCATTCCATGTATTTTTACAATTGACTGCACTCTCAAAACATATTAAGAAATTGCTACAAAGCATGTTTAAAGCAGTTCAGGACTTCTTCTATGACTCTCATTTAACTAAACAACTTTTTCCGATGATTTTCTTAGCTGCATATTCCATAGAAATGGAATAAAATAATATAAATGGAAGAAAATGCAGGCAAGCTCTGCACTTTACCCACGGAAGGAATATTTCTCATAAAACTGAAATAGATTTCATTTTTAAATCTCTAGGAATTAAATCAGTAGAAAAGAAAACTGAAAGTCAATCGAGCATCACAAATGCCACTTATGTGTAAAGTCCTTATATTTATGATTATCATTATATCAACACAAATAGTATTATCATTATATATAATTTTCTATGAATAAAATGTTAATTATGTGCAGGGCTAGAATTAAGACATACCTATTACTCTACTGGAAATAATGCAGAGATATACAGTCACCTGGAAGGATTTCTTGGAGAATTTAGAGAATTTGAGAATGTTTTCTTTAGCTGAGAAAGCTGACACTAGATCATAGTCAAAGCTTATGAATACAGTTTTTTATAACCATAGAGATATACAGTTCTTTATCCTTTAAGAAAAGGTAACATAACATTTTTCGGTTCAGTGTTCTTCTCGCAAATTAAAAAATAAAAGTGGTAACAGCAATTCTGGAATATCCAGGAAATCTGATCTCACTGATGAGAAAAACTACCCTATATGGGCACATAGAGTGAGAGAATTTTCCAGTGCCAATTCTCTGAGGTATGTGGAGTTGGGAATACCCTTATTAAAAATTCCTTTTCCAAATTGAATACAGAAAGATCTGTTTGATTGTTAGAATGTAATTGATGGGAAAAGCAATAGTCACGATGTGGGGAATCACCCAAAGTTTTCTATAGACTCACAGGATCCAAGTAATCAGAGGCACTAATTTTGGAAGACCTGCTTCAAGTGATTTTCCTGCTGATCTTTCTGTTTCATGTTGCCTGTGCACGGTCCACATTTGAGGTTAGGGTCATCACCCACACACAGAAAACAGGCAAAAATATGTGTGCCACCTCCACCCGCTTCGGGTGGAAATGAATCTACATCAAGATACAGAATAGTCTAAACTTGCACAGTACGTCTGAGACTGCAACAGGACTCTGGCTTCAGTGGTTAGTAACCGTGAAATACAAAGACAAAAAGAGTATATCAGATTTGCTCCGTGTCACACCCCCGAGGCATAAAAGAATTGTAAAAGCCCCTGACCCCGTTTGCTCCCTGGAAGAAGATTCCCCACCCCACCACATCCCTGTGCCTCGCCAAGCTAATTTCATCCAGAGACCCTAGAACTCCTGGAGTGAAAACTTTCTGTGTGGTGATCAAGAGCAAGGATGCTGGAACCGGACAATGTTGCCACTTAAACAAAGGGTGGCCTTGGGCATGTTACTTACCCTCTGTTTGTCTCAGTTTTTTTATCTGTCAAATGGGGATAATAATAGTGCCTACATTATTAAGTGATCATGAGGATTAAATAGATTACTGCTTATAAAACACTAGAATATTACCAACCACATGGTGAGTGCTGTGTCAGCTATTAATTATTATTATTATGTTAATACCAAAGCACTAGAACATTACCAAGCACATGGTAAGTGCTATATCAGCTATTAATTGTTATTATTAAATTAATACCAACTATGCCAACAGTTCTCTGGAGGGTTTCCCTTGTCTGTCTTAAATAGACATCTCCATACAGGCTCTGCATTGACCTCACCCCCACTTTATATAACTGTACTTAGTTCTCGCTTCCTCTATGTGTTTTCCTCAAAATTGGATGGCCGTTTATACCCACAGTGTGATCAGCGAATTCCCTCTCACGTAATCTGAGCTGATCGGCTCTGAGGTCCAGTCAGATTCCGGTAGGTTCTTGTCCTCACATCCTGTTTCAGTCATTGATGCTAACAATGGAATTCTAACACTGTAATTCATCTCTGCTGGGTATCACAAAAGCTTTCTGTGCATTAGTTCATTTCTTTGTGTCTTCACAATAACCCGACTCTTTTTAGTCCCACTTTGCACATGAGGAAACTAGGACACTAAGATTTCAAGGCTTTTCACCGAAAGTGACAAGGCCTGTGACAGAGGTGGGTCTGACTTCCAAGGCCTTTGCTCTCCCATCTCAGCTGCATATCTGCCAACTCTTGCGGTTGCTATCAATCTCTGAAAACCTCAGACCCTGGACCATCCTCCTTGGTAAGTTCTTCATCTCTGTCAGAGCAAGGCCATTACATTTCTAGACTGAATGGGAGACAGGAAAAAATGGCCTATGAGCTGATCATGTTTGTCACATTTTTACACGGTTGGAAGCAAATCAAAGGAAAAATAGTACTTTGTGACATATGAAAATTATGTGAAATTCGAGTCAGTCTCCATAAATCAAGGTTATTGGAACACAGCCACGTTCATTTCTTTACGTATTGTCAATGGCTACTTTCACAGTATCCTGGCAGAGCTACGTAGATGTGACAGAGACCACGTGGGCCACGGAGCCGAAAATATTTACTATCCAGCCACCCCTACTCTAGACCTTTGCTCCTCACTGTGTGGTTCAGAGACCAATAGCATCAGCATCACCATGGAGCTCATCAGAAAGGCAGAGTCTTGGTCTCCATCTCAGAATCTGAACCGGAGTCTTCATTCTAACTCAGTAATCCATCTGCACGTGAAAGTTTGAGCAGCATTGGTCTAGGGAAAGGACCATGTCAAAGAGGTTTGGGGAAAGATGGTGGATTCTGAGCCTGACACGACTGTTCCAGCATTTCCTGTCTATGTAGCCTTGGGCATAACATGCAACTTACTCCTCAGGTTTCTCAGCTGTAAAGTGGATCCAAGACCATCTACCTTCGAGGATTATGTAGAGGAGCAGAGCTACTGTCTGTGGTGGACCTATCCCAGTGACAGTCACATAACAAGCATTTAAGTGAAACTGAATGGTAACTCCAAAGATCATGAACCCTGGATATTTGGGGCATGTGACTTACCTAAGAGCATCCACCATCTTGGCTCCATGGAAACTGAGGAAACTGGCAAAATTTTTCAATGTATTTTATCAAAAGTGCAGACCAATTCAGTATGTGTCCTCCACACACATTCATATGTTGAAATCTAATCCTTAATATGTTGGTAATTGGAGGCAGGGCCTTTGGGAGTTGATTAAGTCATGAGGAAAGAGCTCTCATGGATGAGATTAGTGCCCTTATATTACAAAAGAAGCTCCAGAGAGAGCCCTTGTCCCCTCCCCTATGCGAGGACACAAACGAAAAGATGGTCATCTCTAAACCAGGAAGAGAGTCCTCACCAGACCCCAACCTTGCCAGCACCTTTATCTTGGACCTAGCTGCCTCTGGGACTATGAGAAATAAACTTCTGTTGTTTATAAACTACGAGGCATTTTTGTTATCGCAGCCCAAAAGGGCTAAGGCAGTGTATTTGATCAAAAGTGAAGACCTAATAACAATGGAAAGCTGTCACAGAATGGGTAAGAAACTGCCTGCCTACACCCCTCATCCTCCTAATTTCCCCGACCTGGACCCTTGACCACCACCTGCAGGTTCAGTCCCACCCTAGGCTCTGGGATAACCACGTCCTTAGTCACTGTACAGGTGACCCAGCATCAGGTCAATTCCACTCAGAGACCTGCTGGCACCAGGTGTCCTACATTCAGAAACAGGGTGTCTGCTTTATGAGTCATAATCACTCCACAAATACTTAGTTGAATGGCTCCTATGTGCCAAGCAGAGGGCCTCCTGAAGACTCACATACAGCTCCTAGGAACAGGTTTTCCCCTTACAACCCAGTTGGTATTAATTTCACCTGAGAACCTACCATGCTAAAATGCCAAATACTCCAGTTCCTGCAAGACCAAGTCCCAGACTTGATCACCCCAGTTATTCTAGGACTGAGGTCTTCTGACACCTAGTCCAGCCAGCATCTCCTGCCAATGCTGTGACCATGTGGATCTCCACTCCCGCTGCTCCCGGACTCTAGGCCTTTGCCCTTGTGGGATTTCGCCAATGCTGACCTTCTCACTCAGTGGTGGTCCCCCAGCTCTAGGCCCTCCACACCTGGAAGGAGTCTCCTCTCTGACAGAGCATTCTTCTGTATGCTTTAGTGATGATCCCTCATTTTTTTTTTTTTGTGGTACGCAGGCCTCTCACTGTTGTGGCCTCTCCGGTTGTGGAGCACAGGCTCCGGACGCGCAGGCTCAGCGGCCATGGCTCACGGGCCCAGCCGCTCCGCGGCATGTGGGATCTTCCCAGACCGGGGCACGAACCCGTGTCCCCTGCATCGGCAGGCGGACTCTCAACCACTGTGCCACCAGGGAAGCCCAATCCCTCATTCTTTACCATGACAAGCCTAACCGGCCTGTGTAGAAGCAAGCCTAAGCTGATCACATCAATGGAAACTATAAAAGGAACTCTGGCTTTGTTCATTCACCTTTTTTGATCATGGGACAGTCCTATGTCCTGTGACTCATGCTGAAATGCCTTGAGTGTGCTCTTCCCTTGGCAGTCAATTTCCCCTGATTCACTGGCCACATGCTTTTTCCCCCAGGGAATAAGTAATTCAACGGATCGTCTTTCTTATTTGCTGAAATATTTCTTAGATGTTGGATAGGTTACCTGGGAAAGGCCAAGTGGAGGTGTGACACAAATGAATTTCATATCAAATTAAGGCATTAGAAAAAGGAATAGAGTCCTCCTTGGTATTGTTTCTATGGCACATTCAGATCACATGAAAATGTGAATCTTGTTCCCTGAAAGCAAATGCAGCTGAAAAGGTCATTAATTTCCCCCAGGACTTTTTCAGGTTTATTTTCAAGAAGGACCAGGCACTGTACCCCTCAGTTGAGGTGTGATTTTATTAACAGAAAGAATACCTACACTAATAATACTTAACGTGACAATGCTTCCATTCCAGATGAAGGAGCAGGCTCGGACATGCAGTCAAATGGTATTTCAATTTATTTTACAGTTGATTTTGTTTAACTTGTTCAAACTCTGCTAAATTAAGCATTGTGGTTAATAGCACAGACTTTGGATAAACAAATCTCTAGTACCAGTTTTGTCAGTTTCTAGATCTGTAAACTTGACCCTGTTATTTCATCTGGAAAATGGGATGATCATACCCACTTGTGAAGATTAAACATGCTAAAACGAATAAAACTTTAAGCTCAATATCGAGCATAAAATGAGTGTGCCATGAAGGTGTATAAAATACATGAACATGGAGCACCAAATATCAGAAGATGATAATAAGACCCTCCATTTCACTGACAGCTGAGCAATCTTAATCAAATCCTTTACTATCCTATGAAGGGAGATTCTGTACCTTCAAAACAGAAATAAAATCTATATGGTATTTGGCAATATTTTCTTCATCCTGCACACGGTTGTCAAGAGAGATGTGAAGTGCAAGTCCTATCCAGTCACCTCTGCCTGGGTGACCTGATACCTCCTTGGATAAGCCGGCAGCCATAACCTGTTTAGTTAACTCATATCCAACAAGGATGCCACAGATGCCCCCAGAGGGACTTCTAGTCACCTTAAAAAACCTGCCACAGAGGTGAGTAGGACAGAGGAAAGAATGGCAAAGACAGGGGAATCATTTCTATTTCAGGGTAGAGCCAAATATGAGTCATAATCATAAAAATTTCAGATTATTGAGAGACTAATTTATTTTAATAGATTAGTCACTCCAGAGTATGGCAATAAAGTGTGCATTTGTCATATATTATCTTTTTTGAGCATGTGAAGGGCCAGGCACTGTGTATTATCTTCATTTAATCCTCACAAAAACTCTTTGAAGTAGGTACCATTATTACCCCTCTTCATATTATCTCCACTTTTTGACAGCTTCTACAGAGGGACACAAAAATAGTTAAATGGAAAAACATACCATGTTCTTGAATAAAAAGTTTCAACATCATAAATATATAGTCTTTCTTTAAAAATTATAAATTTAGGGGGCTTCCCTGGTGGCGCAGTGGTTGGGAGTCCACCTGCCGATGCAGGGGACGTGGGTTCGTGCCCCGGTCCGGGGAGATCCCACATGCTGCGGAGCGGCTGGGCCCGTGAGCCATGGCCGCTGAGCCTGCATGTCCGGAGCCTGTGCTCCGCAACGGGAGAGGCCACAACAGTGAGAGGCCCACGTACTGCAAAAAAAAAAAAAAAAAATTATAAATTTAATGCACTCCCCTCCCCAAAAAACTAATCAATTTTGTTGTAAGGGGAGGGACTAGATAAGTGAATTCTTCATATGAGAAAGTAAGTAAGCAAGATTGGCTAGGAAAATTCTTGGAAAAATTAGAAGATATTATTATTAGATACTCTATCAGATATTAAACATTCTAATTGTTAAAACAATGTTTTCTTTGCAAAAGACAAAAAAATCAGTAAAACAGTGTAGTAAGTCCAACCATATGTTAAAATATGTACAGAAATTTAGACGATGATAAATTCAGTTGGAGATTAATGTATTATTTAATAAGTGGTTTGCAACAACAAGGTGGCCACCTAGAAAAATAAAATAAAGAATACAATAAAATAAAATTAGAACCCCACTTCACAGCTTAAAATAAAATAAATCTCAGGTGGATCAAATATTTGAATGTGAAAAATGAAGTCACAAAATATTCTGAAGAAAGTTGGGAGATTTAATTTTTTAATTTCAGAATGAGAAAGCCTTTCTAAATATTATTTTTTAATCCTATATATATATATATTATATATATACTTGCAATTCATACAACGGACAAAAGACTATTTTTCATGTACATAAACAGTTCTTTTTTTAAAAAAATTTATTTATTTATTTATTTATTTTTGCCTGCGTTGGGTCTTCGTTGCTGCATGCGGGCTTTCTCTAGTTGTGGTGAGCAGGGGCTACTCTTTGTTGCGGTGCACAGGCTTCTTATCGCAGTGGCTTCTCTTGCTGACGGACACTAGGCACACGGGCTTGAGTAGTTGTGGCACATGGGCTCAGTAGCTGTGGCTCACGGGCTCTAGAGTACAGGCTCAGTAGTTGTGGCACACAGGCTTAGTTGCTCCGCGGCATGTGGGATCTTCCCAGACCAGGGCTCGAACCCATGTCCCCTGCATTGGCAGGCGGATTCCTAACCACTGTGCCACCAGGGAAGTCCACATAAACAGTTCTTATACTTTAATAAGAAGAAATCCAACACCCAAGAGAAAATGCACAAGACTTGACATTTACAGAAAGGGAAATAAAGATGGTTCTTTAAAATGTGAAAGGATGCTCACCCTTAGTCGTGACAAGAGAACATAAAACTACTATGAGATGCTATTTTTACGCAACAGTTTCACAAAGATTTCCATGGGAGACAGCACTGGCAGGCACTGCTGGTGAGAATATAAAGGGACAACCACAATGCAGAACAATTTGGCACTCTCTATCCAACTTTCAAATACAAAGATCTTTTTACCCAACATTTCTACTTATAAAAGTACATCTTACAGAGATGTATTCCTGTGTGTGCAATGGTCCATCCACACTGCAGCATTGCCTCCCAGAGCAAAAGACTGAAAGCAGCCTAAATGTCCATCAATAGTTAAATCATGGTCCAGCTATATAATGCAATGCTGTGTAGCCATTAAAATATTATAATAAAGTGGATCACATGTGCTGATATGGGTCAGTTCCAAGATATTTTAATTGAAAAAATATGTAAGACTGAGGAAAGAGGCTTTGTGAAATTGAGTAACTTGCCTAAAATAACCTTGCTACTATAGGGTGGTTGGTACTAGAACCCCGTTCTTTCTTAGTACAAGGCCCTGCTTAAATGTGCACTGCTGTTTTGCTGTTGTGGAAAAGTCATGTTGTTGAGAAGATGGTGAGGTTAATGGATTACATGTCTTCTGTGCTCTATGGATCCACTGTTTCTTTGGGCAGTTTTTCAAGAGGAGGGGAGAGGGTGAGGAGTGTGGAATTGACTGTAAGACTTCGCTCTAGTTAACATTGTTTCTTGAGCAGTTTATTAAAGCTTTCCCCTTAACATCTGTCAGACATAGTAGGACTAGCAGGGAAGGTATGGCTTATTGATTTCTCTCTGGGTCTCTGGAGCAGAATTGAAGCTGAAAGATCTAGTATTGGAAGCCGAGGGATCTAGTATTTCCTAACCCTTGGAAAGCATTTTGTACCCTGAAGTGAGCCAAGTACTTATGGCAAATCTTTTCCATTCTGAAGGGAAAAGCCTTCAGCAAACAAGGGCATTAACAGTCTTTTAAAGATATGTGGCAACATCACAATTCAGTTTACCAAAGGAAATGAAGGCAGAATTCTTATCTAATTAAAACAGCCTGGGGAAAGAAAGTGGGCAAGGGGTAATTACCTAACTTGGCATTCGGCCCGGAAAAGAAAGGTATTTCTCTTCTTTCAAAAACTGTCAGGAAACTTCAAATTATAATGCTTGCTTTAGAACTATAGGGAATTTTTCATCCCTGCATCCCATGGTGCCTGACACATTTGAATTATTTGGCCCTTGGGACGCTTCCTTTAAAAAGCAATTATTCATTTTTCTATAGATTTTCACTTTTAAATTCTAGCTCCCTTGGTTTAGTCTTTACTGCTTTTATCAAGTGGAGGAAACCTTATTTAGTAAAAATGTGCTGGTTTCCTAGAGATACTCAGGGGTTTTCTGGTTGTTGTGTGAGAGTTTGTTTTTACTTTAATCCGTTTGAAAGTTTCCATGGCAGCATGATATAGAATGTGGTCTGTTGGGCACCTGGAAACCTGGGGTTTATTTCTGGTCTGCTATTAACCTGCTATGTGTCCCTGGGCATATCGCTATACCTGGTTGGGGTTCAGCTTCTTCATCTGTAAAATGAGGATATGTGCAAAATAAGATTAATTCTTATCAGGAATTGCAATATACAAAGTAGATGGAAGCAAAGCCTTTCTGGGAAATTAGGTGTGACCATGGAGGCTCACCCTTCCTCACCCATCCTGCATGGGCTTGAGGATGACCTTCAAATCATCTCCAAGGAATTCTAAGATTCCTGGGTAGGGGGAGATCTTGGTCAAAGGGTATTAACTTTCAGTTATAAGATGAATAAGTTCTGAGGATCTAATGTACAGCATGGTGACTATAGTTGATAATACTATATTATATACTGGAAACTTGGTTAAGAGAGTAGCTGTCGGGTGCTCTCATCACCAAGAAAACCATATGTTATCTGTATACCAAAACATCATGCTGTACACCTTAAATATATACAATTTTTATTTTTTAAAGAAGTAAATTATGATGTGGACAAGAAATCAAGTCATTTACATAAGATAATTGGTCCTGATAAAAATACATTCAGTGGATTAAAAATAAGGGTATATGAATTAAAATTGGTTTACTGTAATATTTTTTTAATGAATCAAAAAATTAAAATGTCTTATTGAAAAATAATTTTATATATTGTATACTTTGAAATTTGCTAAGAGAGTAGATCTTAAGTGTTGTCACCACACACACAAAATGGTGACTATATGAGATTATGGATGTGTTAATTAGCTTGGTGTGGTAATCATTTCACACTATATACATATACTAAATCATCCCGTTTACCTTAAATATATGCTTTTTTTTTTTGTCAATTATACCTCGGTAAAGCTGGGTAAAAAATGCTCATTAAAAAACTAAAACATTGTCAAAAAAAAGGAAGAAAAGAAAATTATCGGTCTTGATGGTTTCAAAGGTCCCATCAAATACAAATATTCAATAGTTCTATAATTCTATATTTGTGGGGAAAAAAGTAAATGTATAAAGGAATTCTTGAACTACCTTGCAAAATGAAGGTAATACTCGGCCCCCAAAATATGGAAAACAAACATGAAATGCCTGTTGTACCTTTTAGTATGTTTAAGTCCAAGCAAACATTGAAATAAAACAAATTGTTCTGTCAAGATGAACAATTAATAATAACTAACATTACTATGTGCCAGTCACTGTTCTAAGCACATCACATGTATTAGTTTATTTAATGTTCATAATAATCCTAGGTCTTATTATTATCTCCAGTTTTCAAATATAGAGCTAAAGGAAAAGAAGTGAAGTAACTTGCCCAAGCTCATTTAGCTGTTAAGTGGCTGAGTTGAGCTTTGAACACAGCAGTGTGATTCAAACCCTGTACACACATTTCCTTATTAAATGTAACCCACTGGAATATTAATTCATATACAATTTTCTTGACAGAACCAAAGAAGGATCAAATGTTGGAGTTGGAATGATTCTTAGGGATTAGTGCATCCAAATTTTTCATTTTATAAATGAGCACAATGAGACCAATTAAGAAGGTGAAAAATAATCTCTTGGCTCAGCTGAAAGTTTTAAAGTTCCTAAAGTTTCTAAAATGATTTATATCAGAAATTACGCCCTTAAAAATTTAAACTAAAACTAAAAAGTAAAATAAATGTTAACTCAGAAAATATCAAATAGATGCTTTAAGGCTTAAAGTAAACGATCATTAGCTTAGGAGGTTATTTACATTTTCTCATAGAGAGTTTTCCATTCACATCATCTGATTTAGCTCTAGAAAGGTACTTTGAAAGCACAGCCACATGCAGAGTTCTTCAAGGATAGTTCAGTCATCATAAAGCAAACGACTATAGTTAGGGGATAAGACATAACAGGTTGTGTGTTTCTAAGCGATTATAGTTAAAATGCCCAGGGCCAAGAATTTTTCAAGCCACCCAAGCAGCACAATAATTTTCCTGAAGTTCAAAGCCAGGAACGTATATATGAATTAAGTTCTTTCATTAAAAAAAAATGTTTGTTTGTTTTTTATCTCAAATCTCACATGTGCCCAGGTTTGAATGTTGACATCATTGAGAACAAACCAAAGACGTACTATTTGGTTCAACCAGAGAAGCCAAGAACCAAGGATGAAAGCTTCAAGAATCAAGGTATTTCTTCCTAAGAATTTATTTCAGAGCTGAAATGCAACAAGTTGAGTTTGGGGGGCTGGGATTACTTCTGTAAAATACCATGAAAGTCACTTGTTCCAGGAGAAACGTTACATTTCATTCTGAGATGAAGCATGATGCCTATCTAGCCATTGTCTCTAGAGACCTGAACGTGTCTCAAGACAGATTCAGCAGATTTATTTCAATGTGGAAAACCCAGGCAGCCTCCAAAGCATATATCAAAAATATGGCAATTGTAAAATTTCCTTCTAGGTTTCTAAATCTTCTATAATGAAAACTAGAAACCAATTAAAGCTAACGTCTTAAGACTTTATGACAACAGACACAGTTCGGAAAACAAGAGTGCTTTTTTCAGTAACATAAAACAAACAAAAGGTTAATATTTTTGCATACGATAAACTGATTTACAAATGGATTTTTAAAACTAAAGTGCATGAATAAACATTTTAAAACACCTAAACATTCATTTGGGAGACTAGTCAACTTCCCTGTAACCAAGAGAATAATACACATGCATAAACATGCACGATAAGCACACCCGGCAGAGGGTCCTTGCTCCTCTGCCCTGCTGGTGTTTACTCATTCTAATAAGAAAGAAGAGGGGACTTCCCTGGTGGTGCAGTGGTTAAGAATCCACCTGCCAATGCAGGGGACGCGGGTTCGAGCCCTGGTCCGGGAAGATCCTACATGCCTGGCAACAAAGAGTTAGCCCCAGCTCGCCGCAACTGGAGAAAGCCCGCACGCAGCAAGGAAGACCCAACACAGCCATAAATAAATAAAATTTTAAAAAAAATAAGAAAGAAGAAAATGGCTGGTTCATCTCAGGCACACACACTTTTTTCCTGCGATGCCCCATGCACATATTAAAAATTAATAAATTTGTAGACCTTTTCTGCTGTTAATCTGCCTATTTTCAGTTTATTTTCAGTTCATACACCCAGCTATGGAACCTAGGGAGCGTAGAGCTAAAGTCTTTCCTCCTTTACACAGTGAAGAAGAAGGGGGAATGTAATTACATCAATAAATGTAGGCTATAGTCAGTGAGTAAAAGAAAGAACATGGGTACATTTAATAGGATGAGGTTGTTTGCCCCACCCGCCGTGTTGATATCAAATCCAGGGTATGCCTTGCAGCTATGGATTCTCAGAATCATGGAAATACAGCTGCTTCTCCTCCAGCCTGCTAAGGCGCTTGGAATTTCCACCTTTAAGCTCTGGGAAGTTCTGGTGTCAATAGGAATGTTTCTCAAGAAATATAACACAGTAACACGTTGCAATCTGTTTTTGAAAATGGACACAAATTACCTTATTAGATTAGCCAGTCCCAGAAAACAGGCCCCTGGGAGAGAATGAGAGCCAAAATCCTTTCTTATGCTGATGGGAAGTAGGTGAGGAGAGAAGGCAGGGGTGACAAGGAAGCAGGATATGGACACCCCAAACTGGACGAAGAGAATTGAGAGGCAAATGAAGGAAAAGGCAGCGCATCAAAGGCAGATTTTCACAATGGCTTGCACTATTCCAAACAACAGGAGCTAATTTATTTCAGTTAACATCCAGCTTACTATTAAACCCAACCCCGCACACCAGCTGGTTCCTAATAAAACCCAGTTTAGAGCTTTCGGCCATCATTCATACTGGGTCATTAATAGAAGCCTCCAGAGAAACGGAAATGAAACCAAGAATTGAATATTTACATTCATAATGTAAAATAAAATTACTTTGCCAAGTGTTTCATCCAAGTGTTGACAGAAAGTTAAACCAGAATTCATTGGGGAATGAATTTTCTGACAAGTTTCAGATTTCAGTACCCCATGCTTTCAGGCAAAGTAGGGTAAAGAGGGGTTGTACTTGGCACTAAACCAACTCCCTCCCTTCTAGTGGAGGGTTCCTGTTACTAGTGACTCACTGGGTTACCTCAGTTAAGTCCCTTCCCTGTGGTGGGTCTTGGTTTCTCCATTCACCCTAGATGATCCCTGTAGAGGATCTGAGGTCCCTAGATAAGAAGTAGCATTTCAGGAAAATTTGGCATCCATAGGGTGATGAAACCTGTGACATTATTATCCCAGTTCTCCTTGCAGTTATAGCCCACAAAGAACTTCTATTGTCTTCTCAAAACTAGCCCTGATAACAGCCTTGAAAGTGCAAACATCACACTTCAATAATCTCAAAACTCAGCCCTGGGTTATTAAAATTTGAAGCAGGATTTAAAGCTACCCTGTAATAACTAAACTGCCGTACTTACATAAGGCTATTTCAAAATACATTTAATATGGATTTCCCTTTTCAACAGAGAACAATGCCAGGAAAAGGGGAACAATTGTACCACAGACACAAAATGTTCGATTTTAGTTTAACCCATGATTGCCAAGCCATGGAATTCCATACACTTTCAGAAATACACTGTGGCTGTTTCTTAAGAAAGACTCATGGACTGAGTTTTGAGGTGAGCCAGATATGGGTCTTCGTCCCAATTGTCACATCTGCCTCTCTTTAATCAGGTTTCTCCTGCCCCCTTCCCCACCCCCACCCCCCACTCCAACCCCACTATCTTGGGATGCACATCTTTTTCATTATGTGCTACAGGCACACAGGCCACAGTCACAGTCCCACGGACTAACTCCAAGAGGTCATGTGTGCTCATTGTATGAAGTTCACGACATGTGAATGTTGGCACCACAATAAAAATGACACATAACTTGGGAACTCACCAAAACACTCCACATAACCAGAATTCCTCTTCTCTCTTATAGGGAGACATTTTTTTTTTCTCCTCTCCTATGTGTCCACACAACGTTTATAAATATTCCTTTCTCTTTGCAGAGTTCTGTTCACCTTGATAAGGTCTATTGCAGAAATTAAAGTCCCTTGCAAAGCTTTTATATCTCTCTGGTTTCAATTCATTCCACAGATTTCCCCAAATTTTATATCCCCTTTCTGATAAGGAGTTTCTCCTTCTATACTCTCCCTTCCTCTTCCACTCTTTCTTTCTGATTTACCAAGAAAATTCTTATTGGTCTCGCCCATGTGTTAAGTATTAGAAAAGGAAAAGTGCACAGCCAGAGCTCTGATTTAGAAGACAGAAAGAACAGTAAAAACTAGAGAAGGGCAGGGCTAAGAATGCCTCCTCACAGAGACCATCATTCCAGTGGCAGAACTATGGAACTGGGGGTAGAGCTAAACTGAGGGTTACAGACCACTCCTGCCTCTGACTGCCATTACCTTGTCACAAATCCTGGCAGGCAAGATGGTATAGCAGCGATCTCAGGACAACTAGAAGTGGCAGATATGAGTGTGGTCTTTCAGGCTTGTTATGCCTGTTATTGCATTCCGAACTCATGAAACCGGGGAGCAGATGTAAACCAGAAAAGGGGCAATGGAAGCTACAGGAGGAGTTGAGGGGCCAGAGCCAGACCGTGAGGCATAAGAGCAGGCAAATTCTGTTTCCAAAGGAGCACAAAGGGAGAGTGGTCTGAGGATTGAGGATGTTCTTTTGCATACATCACCTTTTACCATCTCCACTAGCTCAGAAAGTTTCCTGAGGATGACACCAAGGCCCGTCTGGGTCCCAAGACCATATTCTGCCCCTGCCCAGGGTCCACGTCTGGTTAAGTGAGTGCTGTAAGTTTATGAGGCTGTGGCCAGGGTACAAACAGAGGCCCTGAGACTTTAAATTTTGTAGGATCTTTTCTGAGAGTGATTATTTTCTGAGAGGACCTCACAGTGTGGACTTTGGAGTAAGGCAGGCCCAGCGCCAGTCACGGCTCTGCCACTGATTGTGTAGACTTTGGGCAAATGGAGTAAGCTTCTTATACTTCAGTTTCTTCATCTGCAAAGTGGGGTTGTGAGACTTCAATGGCAGAATGCATTGCAAACACTTAGCCTACAGCCTGGCATATAGTAAGGACTTCATAAGCATCGTCATCACCGTTATCAGTATTATATTACTAGCTTGACTATCAATTGTTTGAGTGTTGGCAGCTGAAAACATTTGTGAATGAGAGGACGACAAATACCAGGCGGTTTGGAGTTGGAAGAAACTCCAGCCACTGGTTTCAAATGACCAGCACCAGCCCTGGGACCTTGGTCACTACTGACTCCCTCTTCTAAGTGCCACCGGAAAAGTACCACACTCCACGCAGCCCCCAGCCCAGGCTCTGCAGGTTCTTACTGGAGAGAGGAGTATATTTTTATAATTCAAAACTTGAGATATATGGCCTGACAAGTATACCTAAGCCTACAAGGGGGCAGTGGTACAGAATACTTCAGTCTGGTTCTAGTCTAGTCATTCTAGAAAATAAGCCGAGCCAAGGGGGAGACCAAGACAGCAAAAGGACCTAGTGCCCCCTCTCCACAACTCACGTTCCTGCATAGCCAAGGTGGCTGACACCTATTTCTACAGGACACCCTCTAGGTGAAGACACTGCCCTTAGAATGCTATTTAATAAGGGGGTGTGAGGGGAGGAGGGTAATAAGTCTTATCAGCCATTGGCATCTTGGGGTGAACTGCCATCAGCACCTCTAAAAAGACTCCTAATAAGATCTTAGGGGGACGTGGCAAGGACAGTAAGGGACTAGAAGTGATTTCTCAACTGAAATGCTACCTGAATGGGATGCCCCCCAGACCCCTGGTACGCAGAAATGGAGATGGAAAATCAGTCAAGTGAAGCCCGGGGTTGATAGTGGTTCTGATTCCTAATTTTATCTGATTCCTAATTTTATCTAAGACTGGCTTTGCCCCTGCGAATTTCGAGGCTGCAGGGCCACGAGATCTGACGTCACTTCGAAACGGCATCTCACCAGCCTCGGGTCCGGGGCTGGCACGAATGCTGCGGACAGGGACCAAGGGCTGTGACTGCATATTTTTCTCGAAATCCCCCCGGGGGCCCAGAGTTGGGCGCTCCCCTACGAGCTCATCACGTGCGCAGTCCAAGCTTTGCAAATCCAGCGGAGGCCTGTGGTGGTTTTTAGGGTTTTCTTTCTTTATGATTTCCCTTCTTGTTCTCCACAGTTGATGATTTTCTGCAGAAAAACGGCTGAGAAAAAGACCCTATTTCATTTCCAGTTCCCATCACTGCGATTTCCACATGGATGTGACGTTGAGTCCAGCTTCCGAAATGCCCAGGTGACTCACGCGGGGACACCCCGGGGCGGGGCGCAGGAGTTTCTCGGGCTTCTGGAGAGGCGGGGCGGGGCGGGGACGGGGCGGGGCGGAGCGCATCGGGCCTCCCGCGTCTCCTGCGCCCCCTAGCGGCAGGAGACCACCGGCTTCGGGCGCCCGGCCCGCGTCACGTGGCTGGAAAGTCCCTGTGTGGAAATCCCCGGCTGTCCGCGGGCGGTAAAACAGAAAGGGAAAAAAGAGAACTGGCAGTCTGCAGCCTTGGCGGCGGCCAAGTGCAACGAGCTAGGGGCCGCGGGGGCGGAGCGGCAAGAGCGGCCGCCGGGGAAACTGCGGCGGCAGCGGCGGCGGCGGCAGCAGAGATCCGCAACCCCGGGCCGGCCCGCGAACTAACCCCGAGCAGGGCGTCCATGGGGCGCCGCCTCCACCTGGCCCCGACCCCGACCGTGACCCCAGCCGGCGGCGCACGCCTGTCCTGACCTGGACTTGGAGTTTCTGCAGAGGATCGCGTGTCCCGAAGAGGTAACCCCCGTGTCCCTGTGCCGTCTCCCCCGGGCAAGGGCTGCGGGTGCGAGTTTGGCAGCGACCCGCGGGCTGGCTCCGTCGACCTGGCCTTGGTTTTGCAGCGGTTCCAGAGGGGAGTTTGTTGGCCGTTTGTACCCGTTGTAGGTTCTGAACTGCTGAGAGTTGAGGGGGCCGCGCCAGATGTTAGGGTGACAGCCGGGATTCAAGGATCCAGCCAGCTGTTTCTTGCAGATAATGCAGAGAACTTGAAAGGCAGCTGCCTGCGGGGAGAGTCGCCCCCGGGGCCGCTTGGTCGTGGGTGGTCATTGGTGCTCTTTGGCTTGTCTTTTTTGGAATCAAGCTCTGCATGCTTACGGCTACGTAGCCCTTGCAAACTGCTGTGGCCTCTTTCCAGATTGTTGTAGCACCAGCCCGAAGGTGTGGCATGTCTCAGGGGTAGCAAAACCCAGGGGGCGGGGAGCCCGGTCAGCTCAACTTCCCCGGGGACGGCTTGCAGACACTGAGAGTTAAGCAGTGTCAGAGAAGTATGCGTGTAGCAGTGGGTGGTCGGCCTGCCTTTGGGGGCTCCAGTTTAGAGCATCTGCAGGCCCCTATCCCCCAGTCAGACTGTCTTTGTCAGTCGAGGTCGTCCCACATCCTGCCACCTGGCCTTTCAGGAAAGCCGTGGTATTAAGTAAGGAAGGAGCTCAGAACTTGTTGAGACCGCTTTGTTTTCAGTTCTCCCTGCCTCTGATCTTCTTTCCTTGGAAAGCCGCTCTGGTCAAGTATCTCAGGGCAGCCTTCTGAGAGAACCAGTGTTTCAGGGTCCTCTGGACCACAGCCCTAATGTCCCAGAGTATTAAACAGCCAGTTACTGCTTAAGTCTTGGTGGTCTAAAGTGCTTCTTTATTTTTTTTTCCAATTCTTTGTACAATTTTTGAATTTTTGGAGGGGTACTTTCTAAAAAGTCAATATTTGTTGATAAAAAGCCAATGAGGTAACAACATGAAAGAAATGTTACGGGTAATATTGTATGTCTTTGCATATAAGGACATTACAGTCATAGCTCAGAAATTCTTTATCACAGGTCAGATTATTCTTTAATCTTAAGTATGGCGAAGTCCAAGTCCTAGGCAGTTGGGCAGTGGGTTTTGATTTCTTTTAAGGAGGCAATTCTGCAGGCCATGCGAGGCTGAACCTATGAGTGAGGTGACACCGGACTATCAAATGTTGACATTTGCATGTCTTGCCTATGGTCCCAGCTCTCACTATTTGAGAACTTTGCTGAAAGATCTTAGGTGAAGAAGAAGATAAAAGAAGAGTCAAAAAAGCAAAAAAGAGGCTATAACTAGCTTGTTTCAAATCTTCCTCTTGCCTGTCTGTTTCCTTGTGAGGGCAGCAGGCACTCTGCAGCCACAGGAGTGGTGTTCTGAGATTAGCAAGGGGCGGGTGTTGGAAGATCAGGCTTCTCAGCAAAGCCCTGCCCCTGGATGGTGTGGGACCTACCTGAGCAGGACCAGTCCTACAGTTGCCGTAGATGGAGACTAAGGTGCTCGTGTGATTTCAAGCCGGAGAATAAGGTTGTCTTTATCTTTAGCCTCAGCAACAAGCTGATGGTCAGGCAGTAGAAGTATGTGGTCAGGCAGTGCTTGTTGAGTGATGGATGGACAAATGAATGACATCGTGAAAGAGGCATTTGCATGCCACCAAGGGGATGTGTGTGTGATCTTTTTGTCCCTTCGTTGTGTCTGTGGTCCTGCTATGATTTTGCCCAAATCCACCTGCAAGGAATATCTGACATCAAAGCAGAGATTACCATTTGACCCAGAGAATGACTTCTTCCAGGCATCATCCAGCTATCAGATAAGGAATCCTGGGCTAAATTCACCACCAGAAGACTCCTCAGAAGCAACCTCAGAGTCTTGTAGCGGCCCGTGAGAATTTAGACCATTTTATCAATGACTTTGAGAGAGCTGAGACCCACCAGGACTGGCTTCTTTGTAATCTAGGTTTCTTCTCCCTCTTACATTGGTTTAACTTCTTTCTCAGCTAGAGGCTTGCCCCGGTAAAGAGTATGACACAAGAGTGGGATTAACAAATGCAGTGAAACTTCCTAGGGGCTCTCTTCGTGCTCTGAAAATGTCTTTGTCTTCATCTTGGAAATTAGGATGGATGGCAAGGCACCCTACTAAGGGCCAGTGAATGTGAGCTGGCTCTCCACAAAGCTCTGCTCTGTAAAGATCCCACGTTACATCATTCCATCATTCCATGCTGTTGGCATGGGTTGGAGATGCTGGGGTTTGCCCCCCTCCTCTTTCATTTGTCCTGAGTGGTCCCTCTGGCTGAAACTTCTTTCCTTGTCTGCTTCCAGACTTTTATTTCTTTCCACCAGTCGATTATGCTTGAAGATTTCAGAGTGAAGACAGGGTGCAAAATCCATCTGAGTGTTGGTACCTGGAGGACGATAATAAAATCTGGTTGACGGTTGAGTTGAAGTAATACAGTTAATTCTGTAATTATATAGAATATAATTCTGTACTTCCAATATCTGCTCTTGGAAGTATAGAATTTATTATTCTATTACTGTTATTGTTATCATTATTCTATTTTTTATTCTGATGTTGTTAAGTTCAGTGGAGAGGTTCTGAAAGACGGCTGACTGTTTGCTCTTAAAATTGCAAAACATCTTGCTGGGAATAAGCTTTTCTGTTGGTTATAAAACATTCAGTTTAACTCTGTATATTACAATACATTTTACAAGTATACGCTTTATAAATATTTCTCTGGGGGACTAAAGAGAAAAGTCCAATCAACAGCCTAGGTGGCAGCATAAAATTGCAGGATTTTTCACAAAATATTTATTGTCTTTCCAGTATAGGGAGGGAGTGCTTGAAAGAGGTAAATCAAGACTTTGCCTAAGAGCGAGGGTTGCTCGGTGGTGCTGTTAGGAAAGGAGCCAGACTTGTCAGGACTACATTGTGCCTGTAACTGGCATTCAGGGTGCCTCAAATCCAGTGGCTGCCCCAGAGCGGCATCAGGATGGAGTGGGATTTTCCGTCGGTTACCAGGCACCATACCTGTTGCTGACAGACAGGCATGGATCCCTGACAAATGTTACTGAAAACATGGGTTATTCCCCTCCTCCTCGTTGCCCACTCCTCGCCTTCCTTCTCTTGTTTAGACTAATCTTTAAAAGTGATGTAACTTAAAACAGTCCGGTGTGAGTTCATCTTTGGGGCCAGCTAGTATCCTGGGAGTAGAGGTGACTAAGATCTTTTGCCTAGCGCTTAGGGTAATGACAAGATCAAACACTGGGGTTTCCTGCAGGCAGGTATATAGGAGTCATATCAAAGCCGAGCTAACGGCATGGGGTTTTCTTTCACTCCTCTTCAGGTGTTGGAGAGCACCATGGCTGAGCAACTCCTTCCTCTGGCTTTGTATTTGAGCAATATGCGGAAAGCTGTGAAGATAAGAGAGAGAACTCCAGAAGATATTTTTAAACCTACCAATGGAATCATTCACCATTTTAAATCCATGCACCGGTACACGCTGGAAATGTTCAGAACTTGCCAGTTTTGTCCACAGTTTCGGGAGATCATCCACAATGCTCTCATCGACAGAAACATCCAGGCCTCCCTGGAAAGCCAGAAGAAGCTCAACTGGTGCCGAGAAGTCAGGAAGCTTGTGGCGCTGAAAACAAATGGTAAGACCTGCTTTTGTCTGGGGGCCGGGGTAGCTCCCACAGGGCTGGGTGCCCATTTATTAGAAGGTAATAGCACCAGTCCAAATCGAATCTCTTAAGGCCGCAGGTACCTTAGTATAGAGATTCTATAAGGGGCACGTAACGAAAGCAAGCTTGTTTTGTGAATATTTTAATTAAGGATATTTTCTAGTGTATGTTAGACAGCAGAGCGCACTGAGGCTTTAAGAATGCATTTCTAGACACCTGCACCTATTAAGTATATGTGTATGGTATGTATGTATGACTTCTGTATGTAATTCTTGCAACTGTTTAATCATCTGTGAAATACCCTTCCCTAGCCAGTAATGGAAATATCAAAAGGCTTTAAGTTCAAAAGGAAAGCATTGTGTGAAAACTGGTAGCGTTTCCCACTGTCATTAGAAAATGCTTGTGATGATGGCCTTACACTTCTTGAATCAGTGACACATTTTATGGGTTAACCAGTGACTATTGTCAGCTCCTCCCTTACCTGGGTTCTGTTGCCCACAGTCCCATGATACGAACTAGAAAGATACTTGAGATTTTTAGTGCAGGTTTTAGACCTCTACTTCATGTTTTCTTTTGGGATTCCTAGTACTGTACTGCATTTCTTGCTGTCTGTGACTGTCTACCCAATGGCCGTTTATGACTAGTAGGTGTTTCCTGTTCTAAGCTTTACTGTTTTGTCTTTTGTTTATTTCCTTTAAGTAAGAGTATGCACATCACAGAAACATTCGAGCATACTGTTTAATGCAGATACAAAATTCTACTTTATAAATGTAGCGAATCATTACAAGAAGCAAGTAGACCGCTTATAGTCTTAAGTAAGGCCTTTTTCTCAAAAGGCTCCTGGCCTTAGATCAGTGACAATCCTAAACCATCCCGATCAAAATAATATGTCGAAGGGCAAAATTAGTACATCCTTGTTGACAGTGAGATGATAAGAACATCAACTTAAATAAATTGGTACATTCATTTTGGCCATTTTTGACTTGGGTAACTTGGCACGATTGAGGGACATGTTTTTTTCCTTTGGTTCTGGGAGTTAGCATCACCTTAACATCTTGCTTTTATTTTTGAAGCATAGATTCTTAGAAACATAGAAAGAAAACTGGGGCTATGTAGTATTTATGTTGTTCTTGGCATTAAGTCAAGTGATGCTTAGAAGTAGGTAATTATGTGAAGTCATCATCGAGGGGTTTATGTTCCTGACAGTATGTGGTTTTAACTCTCTCCCATTTGGTTACAAAAAGATGTGGGAAAGTTGGAAAGAAGAGATTCTGCCAAATTAGAAATGTGGTGGAAAGGGAAAAACCATATTATCATGAACTGAACTGAGATTTTAGGGTTAACTTGCTCTGGTTCCTTAAGAGAAAGAATTGAATATAAAAAGTAAATACTTGTTTTGCAAAGATAGGTCATTTAAATCAAGGATTCACGCTACAAGCAAAACTATAAAGGCAAGTGCATTCTGATATCATTTTCTGAGAAGTAAGGATTTTTAGGCTCAGAATCCTTTTATTTCACCACTTGAAAAAAAAATTCCTTAAAATTCTGGAAAAGGAAGAAAAGATATTTAGGGGGAGGAAGGAAACAAATGACTTTTCCTGTCTGATTTTTATTAGCCCTTTTTTTTTTTAAGCCTTCCCCCTATAGGAGCGCTCTACAAAGTCAATGGTCTGTTTGGGGAGGGGGTGATTCACAAGTTTGCATTTGAGGATATGAGACTGTGGTGAATGAGGAAGGGAGTAGGTGGCATAAAATTGAAACTTCATGTGAAAAATTCCAACGTCTATTGGCTGCAGCGATTTCACTTGTATAATGAGTAGCCCTATTCCAGCTCACCCTGACCACACCCACTTGGAAAGTCCAGGGTGCACTTCGCACTTTAAATGTCTACACACCAGAACAAAAAGTACAATAGCTGTTGCTCAATTGCTAGTCAAATAACTTAGCGCAGGGGAATTCCAGATGTTACTTAGGGAATTTTATGCTGGTGCATCTCAATAAAGAACTGAAAGTAAGCACAAGAAGAAAAAAAGCCTTATCTTTGCTCTAGATTTTGCAAAGGGGAAATTTCAACAGAATGCAGTTGTTGCTACATTTCTGCCAAGACACAAGCCTTGAGCGATCTTTTTGGTTCATTGGTTTGAATGTTTATTTAGCTAGTTTTTCTAAGTGTGTAAATTGAACGGATACTGGCTGTGGATACATTTTTGAGGGGTTGTTGTTGTTGTTGTTTACAGTTGACTATAATTAAGATTTGATAAAATTTTAAATAGCTTTATTGCCCCGTAGAACAATGTAAGAACACGATTGAACTTTTCTTTATAAAAACAATTATGCACTTCCCAAAAGAGACTAAAGAGTTAACTTTTTTAATATTAAACAGACCTCCAAAATGTTTATTCTTTGGAGTTCAAAAAGCAATGCAGTCTCGTGAATTGTGGATTTTAACCTATAAAAGTAACAAAGTGATAGAATAAAATTAGACCTATCTTTTTCTCAAAAGCCTCAAAATTCTTCAAGTGCCAGCCCTAAACACTGAATTATTTTCAAATGTAGACATCGAGGCCCGCTTTAAACTCTGAAAAAGGACTCTAATTGCTAACAGGCGGGTTCACACAAGGCATTTCTGGGGGTGGGGTGGGCAGGCAGTAGGTAATTCAGTCTTCTCACTCCCACTTTACAGACCAGGAGAGGAAGCTCCCAGGCCCCAAAGGCTGTGATGGGATGGTCAAGTCATGTACCACTGAGTCATGGCCAGGCCGTCCCTGTCTAGTAAATGGAGCCAGACCAGCTTCCTGGTTTGAGCATGTTACCCTGGGGGTTCTCTCTCAGAGTCAGAGAGCAATAGTGCCAGCGTCTTAGCCAGAAAAGCAAGGCATGTTAGAAAGGAATGGACTTCAGAGATCATAATCCAATGTCCTCATTTCCAAAGAGGAAAAATACTCGGAGGTTAAGGAATTTCCCCCCAAGGTCATCTAAACTAGTTAGGGCAGAGCCAAGCTGGAACCAAGGGCTCCTGACTCTCACTCCCTGGTTCCTTGGCTGTTAGTATCATTCATGAAAAATAAGAGTTAAAAGAATGATATATGTTTTTTTCGTTAAAGCTGTCATCTCCTTGTGAAATGTTACCAGTTGGCCCTTCGACTAAGACATTAAACCACTGGCGTTTCTCACAAGCGCTTTTGGGTCCCCGCATGGTAGCCGTAAGGCTAGTTTATTCTGTAAACCGCTGCTAGGCCTTAGATGTAGATTGCTTGAATTGGCTTCCCTTCTGTCCTCAGGTGACGGAAACTGCCTCATGCACGCTGCTTCCCAGTACATGTGGGGTGTTCAGGACACAGACTTGGTCCTGAGGAAGGCGCTCTTCAGCACCCTCAAGGAGACGGACACCCGCAACTTTAAATTCCGCTGGCAGCTGGAGTCTCTTAAGTCTCAGGAATTCGTGGAAACGGGGCTTTGCTACGATACCCGGGTATGTTGTGTTTCCTCATCCAGCATCTATGGACGGAGCTCCATGGTGGCAAAACAGTACCTTCGGCCAGTCCCTGCTCTCAAGGAGCATGTGATTTGCCGGGTCACATGAACTTGGCAAAGCAGAGTCAATGGAAAACACCAGAAACCTCCTGTGGGATGGACCTGAGGCTCTTGTCGCTGCTGGGAGGCTCCAGGGCAGCAGCTTCCCAGCTGGGGAGTCATTTTAGAATGATCTTTCTGATCTCGGGCTTCCCTGTGGTGTTTTAGTTGTTTTTCAGTTTGATTGCCCTTCTCATGCTTTACTGAGCCAGCCAATCAAATTCAGACGGTGCCTCCCCGTTTTCAGTCACAAGTTTGGGATTTTTGTGCATATTTGGATGAGGAGCGTTGACATTATGCCTCATCAGGGATTTTTTTGAAAGCAGGTGCTGTCCCCATCCTCCCCTACTTTAGAGTTTGCCTTGTAGTGGAAAAAAGTAAGGGAAGAAAACCAAAGTGGGGACAAAAGGGTGATCGTTTAAATGATAATTTCAAGAAAAGGTAAAAGCAAGCTGAGTGATACAAGTGATAAATTATAGAGTGAAGCCAGAATTGTTTTTTAGTGCAGAGTACATTCAATGATTTCTTTTCTGTCCCCTTAGAATTGGACTGATGAATGGGACAGCCTTGTCAAAATGGCATCCACGGACATACCAGTGGCCCGCAGTGGACTGCAGTATAATTCACTGGAAGAAATACACATATTTGTCCTTTGCAACATCCTCAGAAGGCCGATCATTGTCATTTCAGGTGAGATGCCTGCTGGTGGCTTATCTGTATTTAAGTGCTTTTCAGCGTTAGTGCTTTACCTCTTAGGAAAACCCATGCTACCAAAGTTACAGGAGACCATAGTTAAATGGAATCTGATGAAAGCCGCGGAGGGCCTTATCTTTTCTTTCTCTTTCCTTAAACAGACAAAATGCTGAGAAGTTTGGAATCGGGTTCCAATTTCGCTCCTTTGAAGGTGGGCGGAATTTACTTGCCTCTCCATTGGCCTGCCCAGGAATGCTACAGATACCCCATCATTCTCGGCTACGACAGCCAACACTTTGTACCCCTGGTGACCATGAAGGACAGTGGACCTGGTGAGAAAACTGAGCATCTATTCACGTTTGTACTTGCTGGTAGATACTGGTACACCCTGTTCCTCCTGAACATCAGGATTTGCTCTTTTGCTTCTTATTGAAAGTCTCATTTAAGTATATTAGTTTCATTTAAATACAGTGTTCTGTCAGTTGTTTAGCAACAGTGATGTAATAGCAGTCATCGTAATGCGCCCCCAACTTTTTGTCTATAGTTTGGGAAGCTCTTTCAGCATGTTAGTGGCAAGTAGGAGATAATGTATATTACTGCTACCATTTCTTAATTAGCCCTGTAATACAGTGCCTGGCATGGGGCAGGTAAATGTCTGGCAGGTTAGCTATTATTGTAATAGCTTAATGAGGAACTAATAAGGCACTTTACAAATGCTTAGGTACATTATTTTATTTCATTTCATATTCACAGCATCCCTGTGGATGCAGTAACCTTATAGTACAGATGAGGCACTTGAAGCTCAGAGAAGTTTAGTAACTTACCTGATGTCACAGAGATGGATGGTAGCAAAGTCAGGACTCGAACCCAGGTCGGTCTGGTTCTGAGTGTGGGATTTGACCAGTAAGACCTACTGCCTCCAGGCTGCTTAATGTGCTGTGGGCATCCTGGAAACCGTGTGGGGTTTTTTTGGTTTTTTTTAATTTTATTTATCTTTGGCCGCATTGGGTCTTCGCTGCGGTGCGTGGGCTTCTCATTACGGTGGCTTCTCTTGTTGCGGAGCACGGGCTCTAGGTGCGTGGGCTCAGTAGTTGTGGCTCACAGGCTCTAGAGCACAAGCTCAGTAGTTGTGGCGCACGGGCTTAGTTGCTCCGCAGCATGTGGGATCTTCCCGGACCAGGGCTCGAACCCGTGTCCCCTGCATTGGCAGGCGGATTTTCATCCACTGCACCACCAGGGAAGTCCCAGCCATGTGTTTTTTATTAGAGTTTAGTACAGTTTGTTCCCCCATTTGATTTTGTGGCTAGATAATACTTTTCCCCTCTGTAATTGTATCCTTTCTGCATCTTCAAAATGTAGTTGTTATATATATGGCCTCACACATAATCTCATTTAGTAGAATCATATTTTGCTGATGTGTTATTTTTTTCCCTCAGAAATCCGAGCTGTTCCACTTGTTAACAGAGAGAGAGGAAGATTCGAAGACTTAAAAGTTCACTTTTTGACAGATCCTGAAAATGAGATGAAGGAAAAGCTCCTGAAAGAGTACTTGATGGTGATAGAAATCCCTGTTCAAGGCTGGGACCATGGCACCACCCATTTAATTAACGCTGCAAAGTAAGCAGTTTGTTTTTCGCTCTATGCTTTGTCATCTTTAAGCTGCTGCTACCCTAAAGACCAACAGTAAAGTTATTTGAAGCTGGTTTCCTCCAGCGTGAAACAAGTTTAGGGGCTTGTGTGTGAGTCAGAGACAATCACTTCAGGTAGCACTAACTTGGGTTTCAAATGGGAACAAGTAATTTATCCAAAATGATTTTTCTGCATATCTGGATGCTGAGTGTCAGCCCTGTGGCTTTAAAAAGTGCGTTCACATTGAGGATGGGTTTTTTGTTTTTTTTTTTAAGTGCCCTAGTGCTAGACTAGCAAGCGAAAATTCTTAGAGACAAAACACTCATTCTCCTGGCTTCTGGGTAAGGCAGACACACCAGACGCAGACTGGGCTGTAGAATGTGTTTATGTGGCAGGCACGTGGCTTGGCCGCATGGGGTGGGGAGGAGAGACCCAGAGTACAGGTTGTACAGGTATCAAAATTGTAAACACTGGCTTGATGATAAAGAGATGCCCATTTCCTAGAACTTTGAAATGCACAAGACCGAGGAGGCCTAAGAGAATCGGTTTCTCAAAGTGGAGATGAACAAGTTACAGAGTCAGAAGTCAGTATGTAACACCTGATGGTGTGTCTGCCTCTTAGTTACTGCTCGTGGCGGTTACCGCTAATAGAGACCAGGTGCACATTTAAAATTAATAAAGTAAATTGATAAAGAAAAATACAGAACACATTACAAGGTAGTTTGTACTATAAAGTAAGCTCATCCCAAATGAATACCTTGAATAACATTTCACTAGAAATTTGGTCTCTGAGAAGTTAGAAAGTAAAAGTGACTTTTTCAAAGAGGAAGAGGGTAATTAAGTGTAGAAGCAGCCCCTGAGTAGCCCTTGCTTTAGAATTATCTATAATTTGGGCTGGACCAAAATTAATTAAATAAGACTGATTCTCGAAATAATGACGTCTTCTCAACAGTATTGGACTGTGTTACGTTAGAGGTGCAAAGTCTTCATCATAGGCTGCATTTCAGTGAATGGTTATGAAGTTATTACCACAGTCCACATTTTAAAAGTTTGCTCTATGATCTACTGGTGTAAAGTTGTGTGTGTGTGTGTGTGTGTGTGTGTGTGTATGTGTGTAGTCTCATGTTTTTTTTCCTTTCGGTCTTTAGGTTGGATGAAGCTAACTTACCCAAAGAAATAAACCTGGTAGATGATTACTTTGAACTTGTCCAGCACGAGTACAAGAAGTGGCAGGAAAACAATGAGCAGGGGCGGAGAGACACGCACCCCCAGAATCCTTTGGAACCTTCCGTCCCCCAGCTTTCTCTCATGGACATCAAATGCGAAACGCCCAACTGCCCTTTCTTCATGTCCGTGAACACCCAACCTTTGTGCCACGAGTGCTCGGAGAGGCGGCAAAAGAAACAAACCAAAGCCCCAAAGCCCAACTCCAAGCCGGGCCCTGAAGCGCTGCCCCGCCTGGTGCTCGGGGCCTCCCGGGGGGAGGCCTGGAGCCCCGAGGAGCCCACCGGGGGTCCCCACTCAGCCCCTCCGACAGCACCCAGCCTCTTCCTGTTCAGCGAGACCACGGCCATGAAGTGTAGGAGCCCCGGCTGCCCTTTCACCCTCAACGTGCAGTACAATGGCTTCTGCGAGCGATGCCACAACGCCCGGCAGCTTCTCGCGGGCCACCCCTCGGACCCTGCGCAGCATCTCGACCCTGGCAAGTGCCGAGCCTGCCTCCAGGACGTCACCAGGACGTTTAATGGGATCTGCAGTGCTTGCTTTAAAAGGACTACAGCCGAGCCCGCCCCGAACCTCAGCTCGAGCAGCCCCCTCTCCTGCCACCAGCGCTCCAAGTCTGACCCCTCACAGCTCGCACAGAGCCTCTCCCCGCACGCCTGCCGCAGAGCCGGGCCCGAGGCTCCCTCTGGCCACCGCTCCTCGGCCGCACGGACTCCAGGGGACAGGAAAGGGACAAGCAAGTGCAGGAAAGCGGGCTGCATGTACTTTGGGACTCCAGAGAACAAAGGCTTCTGCACGCTGTGTTTCATCGAGTACAGAGAAAATAAACGTGAGTGAGAGGATGGGTTTCACCCGTTGCAAAACCCCTCGTAGGGCTTCCCTGGTGGCGCGGTGGTTGGGAGTCCGCCTGCCGATGCAGGGGACACGGGTTCGTGCCCCGGTCCAGGAGGATCCCACGTGCCACGGAGCGGCTGGGCCCGTGAGCCATGGCCGCTGAGCCTGCGCATCCAGAGCCTGTGCTCCGCAACGGGAGACGCCGCAACAGTGAGAGGCCTGCGTACCGCAAAAAAAAAAAAAACCCTCGTAGAAGGCAGTTTGCCCCTGAAATTCAAGAAGGGAGCCCCTTCAAGAAAGGGCTGTGGCGTTGAGTGTGCTTTGCGTTGGGGGGACAGTCACAGTGGCTCTGCCGGCACACCTGGAAGCAAAAGCACAGAACGGCATGTTCCACAACCCACAAGAGCCCTGTGGGTAGAGTTCAGAGAATTCGTTTTTATCAGGTCATGTGGTGTCGTGTTTGTAAGGTAGAATTTAGACGAGACTTCTTTTGAAACTCTGGCATACTAGAGAAAATTCAAAACCTGGTGAGTGGTAGCTGGAAAGAGAGCGGCCTTCACTGATGTCGTAAGAGTCCATTTGTGGTTTTTGAAATCTCAAATTTGAAAGAAGGATGGGCACCTAATGTCTCTGCTTGTTCTGTTCCTGTGACCGACCAGTGAGGCCTGTTCCAAAGGGAGAGATCTGTAAAGTCAAAGACGTTTTTATTACAATATTATTTCTGTTGGTTATTTTGCTAGGTTTCTGAAAGGTTGCTCTCGTAGGTAGAGCGCAGCTGGTCTAATCTGTATTAGGAACCTGTCTGTTTCCCTGATGTCAGCATCTGTCCACTTGGTGAACCGTACGTGTTACTGATGAGCCTCTGCTCTCTTGTAGATTTTGTCCCTGCCTCAGGGAAAGCCAGCCCCACGGCCTCCAGGTTCCAGAACACTGTCCCCTGCCTGGGCAGGGAATGCGGCGCCCTCGGAAGCAGTGTGTTCGAAGGATACTGTCAGAAGTGTTTCATCGAAGCTCAGAACCAGAGATTTCATGAAGCGAAAAGGACTGAAGAGCAGCTGGTGAGACATCTTGAGGGACGCCCCCCTCTCCTGTGGGCCCCGCCTCCTTGCCAGAGCGATCAGCAGACTTTCCTCCCTGCTGAGCTCCAGGGAAAAACCAGGGGAAAAGTCAGCCTGGCCCCCAGGGCTGGAAGCACAGCAGTTCCTATTGATTTTCATGGCCTAAGTTTACTTTAGGGTCATTTTAAGAAGCAAATAAAACCAGCCGTGGAATAAAACCCGTTAAAGCCTCCGAAAAGCCAAACGGCGATCAGAGACTTCTTGGATTTGTAGCAGAAGTGCAGACTTTCTTAAGTAATCCCCTTATTATGAGATAGAAGGAAAAGGCAGAACATCCCAGGTGCCTCCACTTACTGGCATATAAGAAAAGCAAACATTCATGGATAGATGCCTCTCCTACTGGTTGGAGGGTGGTAGGGAATCTGTCTAAATGAGGGCACCTTAGTATTAATCCAGACGGAAGTGAGCCGGGCCAGCCTTTGGCGGCCTCCGTGTTAGGGATGGTGGTTCCACCGGGCCTCCCTGGGGCCAGATCTGTTTTCTTGGGATGGGGAGGAAAGGTCCTTGGAGGCTCCCGTCCATAGACCGCCCCCTGTCCGCTTGGTCAGGCAGGTGCCCTTCACCACACCCAGCCCTTTGTAGAACCCACACCGTCGGATGAGATGGCACCGTGTGGTCCCTGAACAATGAATGTGACAGTGGTTCTCTCTGCTCTCTCCACCCAGAGGACGAGCCAGCACAGAGACTTGCCCCGAGCCACCCAGAACACCTCCTGGTCCAAGTGCACGCGGGCCACCTGCAGGAACATGCTGGCCTGCTGCAACCAGGAGCTGTGCATGGAGTGCCAGCACCTCGGCCAGCGCATGGCCGCCAGCGCCCGGCGGCCCGAGCCCGTCCCTGAGGAGCCCCCCACGCAGCGCTGCCGGGCCCCCGCCTGTGAGCACTTCGGCAACGCCAAGTGCAACGGCTACTGCAACGAGTGCTTTCAGTTCAAGCAGATGTACGGCTAACCTGACCCAGGGGGCCAGCCCCGGCCCGGAGGGGCCTGGAGCCTTAGCCCGCGTGGCGCTGTGCTCCCAGCGCCCCGGTGCCACCCGAGGGTCCGGCCCTGCACGGTGGGCCAGGGTGTCTCTGAGCAGGGCAAGAAAGAAGCTCTCGGTCACCGGCCTGGAATCTGAGCAAAGTGTGTGACTGGCCGCGGGTTGTGTGGGCTTCAGCCCACGCCTCTCCTTCCAAGCAGGCGGCCAGGAACCTCATGGACTCAGAACGCGTGCCAGGACTGCTGCCTCATCTTTAGAGAAAAGGGAAAAGACGCAGGTCAGGCGGGCTGGGAACCTCGGAGCCAGCCCCCCTGCCCTCCATCAGCATTTCTCGGAGATGGGGAGCTGAGGCCCACAGGCCCTGTGCCGGAAGCTCGGGAAGCTCAGGGATAACGGGCAGGCTCAAAGTGCCGGTCGTTCACGGTTTCGCCCTACCTGCCTCGTTCCTTCCCCACGGACACGGCAAAATCGTCCACAGACTGTGATGCTGAGGCTGCTGGGACTGAACAAGTCCACGGTGAAAAGCACACCAGCTGCTCTTTACAATATGCACCTTGTAAGACCCAGAATATTCTCAGTGGGCAGATGTGTAACTCTTTTGGTTATCACTGTCTTTACTTCTAAAGCTTAACTTGAACTGAGGTGAGCATACACCTGGTTACACATATAACGGCCCCTTATGTTACATATGAGGGAATTTTGTTTGTTACGTTGCGCTGCTGCCCTAGAAGTTTAAGTAAGAAGACTGACTGATAATAATGACCTATTTTCTGGTTGTTGTAGGGGCAAGCACGACTCGTAGACACAGCCCACCTGAACTCCACCAGCAGACTCTTGTGTCTGTGTAATCACTTTATTTATTTTATTGCAAACTTTAAGGTTATTTAAGTGAAGCTGTTCTGGTCTGCAGAAATTGCTATACTGTCTTCTTAAACATACTGGCTTTTGGTCATGTTATAGACACAGCAAACTCCTCACCACAGTAGGGGAGTCGACCTTTTCCACACATTTTGGAAAGAAGAAGTCGCATCGCAAATAAATTCAGTAAACTCTCACGCTTCCTCGTGAAACTTTGGTCAGAGCCACTTCCCAGCCCTCCGATGAGAAACCATTCTCCACAGTGTGTAGATGCTTCTGCGTATCCTACCTCCTTAGAGAGACGATTGGGAAGGAGCGGGGATGAGATTGGAGAAGGTCACGGGGAAATCTGGAGCCTTTGGTGATGGTTTTGTTTGCTGTGTTAATGCTGTGTGCTGGGGTGCAGGGCAGTGACCTCGTGGCCACCTTAGCATTGGGACAGCACAACCTTGTAACCATGAGTACGAGGAAATTTCTTTCTGTCCTTGGCCTGCAGTTTCTCTGTGTGTTTTGTGTTACTCTCATACTTGTTCTAGAAAAAAAAGGAAGGGAAACACATTGTCCCCAGAGGTAAAGGCTGCTATTTTGTGGGGGGGGTCTGGACTTAGAACCTGAAAATTTTGGCAATCTGTAACTAACTCTCCATAGTCTTTACTTGTCCTATGTGATGTGTTTTCCCCTTGAGAGACCATAAGCCTTTTTCCTTGACAGATCTCTTTATAATGTCTTTCTAAAGATTTCACATAAACTTCAGTGTTTTCATTTAGTTCTTTTAAAGTTGCTATTTTAATATTTTGTGTATCAATATTTTCATTCTTAATGTGAATAAATGGGATTATTTATACTTATTATAGAAGACATTTGAAATTTGCACATTTAGTTGTCTCTGATAGAAAACTGTTGACACTCTATTGGCTTTCTTCAAGTTTTCCTAAATTTAAATGTAACTTTTCACAGAAGTCAAGATTAAAAAGTAAATTATTTAAGAACAAATGTTGATGTTTTCTGTTTACGAATGATGAAAGAAAAAGGCCCCAATATTAAGACCACACTTCCCAAACAACTTTATTTCAAGGAACACCTGGGCAGGGGGTACATCTCTCACCCATAGGTATTAAGAGAACTTACTGTTAAGGGTAAGGCATCTGGTTTAACAGGGAAAACATGGAGGCCCAGAGGGAAGTAGGAAAGATGTGCCAGTGCCTGTTACCTGTGCTCCTCTGAAGTTTCCTGCCCTCAGCCTTAAGTACAGAGAGAAAAGACAAGGGGGCGGAGCAGAGAGAGACGGGAAGGAAAGAAATCAGAGGGGAGGAAGGAGTATAAGACCTCTGGGTCGGATCTTAGAAGAGGCGACCTATGACTGTGATGGCCATGAGGACCGGCGGCACCAGAGTCCTGGGAAATTATAAACGGCCCATTCTTCCACCCAATACAAATGTACCTATAGAAGATTGATGCCGAAGGACTGTGCAGCTCCTGGAATCTCTCTTTTTTTTTAAAGCTGCCCAGGAGATTCTGATCATCAGCCAGATTTTAGAACCATGCAGTTAAAGAAATATTTATAATATTTCTAAACTTACTGTGGAAAATTGTAACATACAAGAAAACAGATAAGAGTATCATGAACCCCCAGATATCTCTCATCCCGTTTCAACAGTTAGAAACATCTTGCCAAATTCGTTTCATCTGTCACCTCTTTTTTTTTCTGGATTATTTTAAAGCAAATTTCAGATATTGTGTCCTCACACAAATACATCAGTGTGCATCTCTAATTGTTAAGAACAGGTTCTTTTTCTATAACCACCATTATTACACCCAGCTAAATTATTTTTAATACCATCCAATTCTTAAGTTTGTATTCTAATTTCTCACATTTTCCACTATACAGAGTCCTATTGCTTTTTTTTTCTTTTTTTTTTCTTTTTTTTTTCGGTACGCGTGCCTCTCACTGTTGTGGCCTCTCCCTTTGCGGAGCACAGGCTCCGGACGCGCAGGCTCAGCGGCCATGGCTCACGGGCCCAGCCGCTCCACGACATGTGGGATCTTCCGGAACCGGGGCATAAACCCGTGTCCCCTGCCTTGGCAGGCGGACTTTCAATCACTGCGCCACAGGGAAGCCCCCTATTGCTTTTCATTGCTAACGTTTCTTAAGGCTCTTTTAGTCCGTGACACTCCCTTTTTAAGTTTTCACGCTATTTTTAAGGCGATTAGGTCATTTGTTCTGTAGAATAGCTCACATTCTTGATTTGGCAGATTGCTTTCTTCTGGTGTCATTTCACTTGTCTTTCTAGACTTCTTATTAGATTCAGGTTCAATCAGGCAAGAATCATTCACAGGTGACGCTGTGTGTGTCCCACGACACCCCATCCTATCTGAGCTGTATGAATGCTTACCCAGAGAAATCACAAAGCCTTGAATTGACCTCTTTTTCTCCATTCTTCCTCCGTCTCTCACCCAACATTAAAAATTACAGTCCTTCAATCAGCATGATGAACATAAGCATTTGACCATAAGTCATCAGGATTTCTAAAATAGGAAGTGACTTATAATTAGCAAACTATCTCTGACTCAGAGAAATGGCACGTGAAATAGGGCAGGTTTGGAGGGCAGCAAGAGAGCCGCTTAGGGCACATCTCCAATCTGGAGTGGCGGATGGACCTCAGGGTTGGGGACCCTATAAAGCATATGTACAATTTTATATTGGGGTGTGTACATTTTCTTTCTGAAGTGGGGCCAGTGGCTTTCTTCAAAGTCTCTAAGAAATCGATGACTTTCCAAAACGGCAAAGGACCTAGGCGTGGAGAGCTGAAAAATAAGACTTGGAAGGAACGGGCTTTGCTTCAGCTTGCCCAGATCTTCTAACACTGTAGAATATCACCTTCATACCACACGTGGGTGGAAGTTCAGATCATCCGAAACCGAAGGCGTAATGTTTATTCCTGCCCTCTTCCTTCCATGCACAGGCAAGGGCATAATCAGCTTCCATGCCACCTCTAGATGTTTTCCCCATCCTCCCACATCCAAACTTCTGTGAAGTGTGTCTCCAAAGTGTCTCGCAAATCCATTCTTCCCCCCTTTCCTCCTGCAGCTCCAGCTTGGACCCCAGCCTCCTGCCGTCTTTTTTTGCCTCTGGTCTCTCCTTTCTAGACGGTCTCTTGCTAGTTACCTATGCTTGTAAATCACAGACCTGGTAATGCTTCTGCTTTAATTAAAATTCCCCCATGGCTTTCTACTGCTCCTAAAGCCAGGTGCATGCAACCAGGAGTTGCAGGAAGAAAACAGGAAAGCTCTGAGTTCATTTTGCTGATACTTGATATATGAATTACTACTGGTGTTCTCCCTTGTCAGCATCAGGGGGTCACTGTCACCCAAGCAGTCCTGAAGTAACTGTGAGTTGCTCAGCTCGGAGCTCAGAAGGCACAGCAACAGTGCCTTCATTCACTGACTTCCTGCATCTTGATACAAATAAAATTTGACCTATCCTTTGTTATGTGATTTTAGTGGTTTTATTACCGAAACTGATATAGCTGTGCCACCTAGACACTCTCTTACCTGCACACTTAAACTTGGAAACAAAATGTTCTAGTCTGGTTAAAAAGTATCCAAAGGAAGAGTTACAGGGGGTTTTGAACCTGTTTATTGGAAATCTGGATGTATCTTTACACCTTCCCAACTAATTGAAATCAAAGAAGATTGAAATTTATTAGCTAAGTTTAAACAAAAATTTTTGCATAATTGATAGCTGGAAATGAAATTTAATTTATTATGAATAAGGAGGCACAATGATTTTTTTTCTGTCTCGCCATCTTCTATTGTTTCTCTGTCTTCTGTAGGTATCTTTTCCAGCTCAGTCAAGGATCACAACAAAGTGAATTTAGAATCAGACTTTGGAATGGCTTTGTTATAAAGCAATAGATAATTTTTTTTTAAATAATAAAACATGTTTAAAATTTTTATTTCTTATTTAGAGCAGAATTACCATTAATAAAAATAGTTATTTGAAAATATTGCTTGATTCATCTTTATCTGTTTTAAAATTCCTATATTTTCTGATTTTTAATGTTTTATATAATAGCGTATTTTAATTAATTTAAAATAACACACATACTGTGAATGCATGCTCAAAAATGTTTTTAAAGATGGTATGAGATCAAAAGCCATTGGGGTCCAATTCCAACACGCTATGCAATGCTCTTCATCATTTGAACCAACTTAACTATTCATTCTTGTCTTCTGCCACTATATTATATATATCTCCTGGCCTTCTATACTTTCTAGAATAGGACACCTTTTTGGTGTCAGGACCCCTTTGCCTTCTTACAGATGATTAAGGACCCCAGAGATTTTTTGTGTATGTGTGTTATACCTATTTATATTAACCATTTTAGAAACTGAAACTGAAGAAACTTCTAAGCACAAAATACACAAGCAAACATTCCATTAGCTTCCAGAATGACAACATTACCACATGTCATGGAGCTTCTGGAGAATTCCACTGAACACTTATGAGAGACTAAGGGCACGAAAGGCATATAACACCTTGGTATTGTTATAAACATATTTTTTGACTTCACGGAGTCCCTGACAGTCTTAAGGACCCCCAGAGGCCTCCAGATCACACTTTCAGAACTCTGCTCTAGAACAATGATTCTTAACCAAGGGTTCTCATGACACTAGTAACACCTGCAGAAATGTTTTGAGAATTCCCGCGTCTGTACCCCGACTCCAGCCCGGAGTTCAGAGCATCTAGTCGTCCCTCTGTATCCTCGGGGGATTGGTTCCAGGACTCCAGAAGATACCAAAATGCCGGATGCTCAAGTGTCCTACTGTCAGCACTCTGTATCCACGGATGTGGAACCCACAGATAACAGAGGGAGGGCCAACTGTATTGCAGGGCAGGGGCCTGGGCAGATTGGGTTGCACCAGCCCTGGTTTAGAAGATCTTCTCTAAGCAGAGGACTCTGTACTTTTTTGACTATGTGCCCCTACCATAAAAATTTTTTGAGGGTTTTCCTGGTGGCACAGTGGTTGAGAGTCTGCCTGCCGATGCAGGGGACACGGGTTCGTGCCCTGGTCCGGGAAGATCCCACGTGCCGTGGAGTGGCTGGGCCCGTGAGCCATGGCCGCTGAGCCTGCGCGTCCCGAGCCTGTGCTCCGCAATGGGAGAGGCCACAGCAGTGAGAGGCCCGCGTACCGCAAAAAAAAAAAAAAAAAAAAAAAATTTTGAGCATGTACTCCCACTATATGTGGATATGTTTCTTTATAAATTATATACATATATTACCATATCAGTGTATCCTGTGCTTTGTAAAACATGCAAAAAAAAACAAGAAAAAAAACTAATTAAGAGAAATCCTACCATTTTCCTGTCACGCCCCCAGTGAGTCCTCTGCACACTCTTTGGAGACAGCTGCTGGAGACCATTCTGCAAAGGTCTCTACCTTTCTGTCTTTTCTTGGGAAGTCTTTCCAGAAGCCCTTTCTGCCTTCACTCCCCTCAGTCTTCTCCCTTCACCAGAATCTTGGCAGAGTTCTTACCTTCTCTTCTGCATGAGCCCAGATATCATGGAAAGAACTTGATATTTTGTCAAAGAAATTTTAGGTTCAAACCCTGGTCCTATTGTCTATTAGCTATACAGACCTGAGCAAATTGCCCCATATTTCTGAGCCTCGGGTTTCTCATCCATAAAATGTTCATTAAATGTTTTTAAAAATACATTGGGGAACTTCTCCCCCTTTCTATCAATAATCAAACTCATGGTTCTCAACCCTGGGGACATATTAGAATCACACAGACAGTTTTTAAACCAAGGCAATGCCCAGATATTCCCATCCTTAATTGGCCTGGGAGGGCGCTCTCAGGTTTTGCATTTTTTTTAAGTTCAGATGAATCTAATATGCAGCCAGGGGTTGGAATCTCTAGTAGCCCAAAGAGTCCTATTTTCACAGAGACAATAAGAGGGAGGGCACACAAGTATAGTTAGTGAGCGACTGGGGCAGTTAAAGAGAGTGGTGCCTTCTTTCAGGTGGCGCCTTCTGCAGGTGACCAGCTTGTCATCTGAACCCCTACTAGGTGGCATTTCTTTTCATTGTGAGTCTTCTTTGGCATGAAGTAGCATAAAAGCTCCATCTTCCAGAGGCAATAGCACGTTAACCAAGATCAGAGATACGCTACTGCACTGATAGTTTACATGAGAACAATTTTCTACCAAAGGCATACAAACACTTGCACCTCTGGTCAAGGCATTCCCTGCTCAGAGGCTCACTCTGTGGGAATCATTCTTATCAGGAGGCCTGGCGAGGCTGGAATTGGATCCAGGGGAGATTAGTGCCTGACGTCATGCCATGGTGCATTCTGCTGAATGTTGGGATATCCCTGTTTCCAGGTCTCTGACAGGTCAAGTCTTCATTCTGTGCACCGCAGGCGTTCTCCATGATGCTGTCTCTTGCATATGGTGCTGGGATGGACCATGTCTGCTTTTGAGACCCTGCCTATTCTTTGTGTCACCACCTGTGCCTTCTGATTGGTCCATTTTCCTCTAATCATGTCAACACCTTCAGTTAGGCCACAGTCTGTCTCTTCTGGTGACTTTGTACATTTCTGAACTGCTTTATTATTTAACACACAGAGGGATATCCCATTTCCAAGATACAACCCCCTCCAGTCACTACCTAGGAATCTTGGGTTAAAAGGTGGTAATTTGGAAAATCCTTAGAATTTATTAGAATGAGATTTTCAAATATCATTGTATGGTTTACTGTATTAAAAATGGCATCTGGCTGTCAGTCTACACAAGAATCAAAGTAAGAGAAGACATCATTTACAGCATGAGGAATCATAGCAAACAGAAGCATGAATTTCCTAATATTAAGAAAAGGGGAGGGACTTCCCTGATGGTCCGGTGGTTGGGACTTCACCTTCCAATGCAGGGGGTGCAAGTTCGATCTCTGGTCAGAGAGCTAGAATCCCATGCCTCACGGCCAAAGGGCCAAAGCATGAAACGGGGGCAGTGTTGTAACAAATTCAATAAAGACTTTGAAAGAAATGGTCCACATCAAAAAAAAAAATTCTTAAAAAAAAAGAAAGAAAAGAAAAGGGAAATATGGAGCCCTGAAATGATTTGAGAAAGGTGGAATAAATCCCTCTCTCACCATCCTCCCCCCACCTCCAACCTGCCTCCTGCCTTTAAAACGGTGCTCATCTACTTATCTGTATCCTAACATCTTCCCATCCTATGATTCAGTGAAAGTCTGTTCAGGTTTTAAGAACCTGCACTTCATTCAAGTCCTTGCCCCTGAAATCCTCCAGGTCCAGGAGGTTCCACATGCCCTCTCACCAGCAGTCTGATGAAGGTGAAATCAATGAAAATGTTGGCTGAATGTTGAATTAGTTTCACGAGCATATAATGCTTCTCTGTGAATCCAGTTTTATAGTTAGATTTTCCAGTAGAACGATGAGTCAGAAAATAGGAAATAGCTAGCACTTCACACTTTTCATAATTATCTTGAGCAAACTTAAACTAAAAATGTCTAGCCAGAAGCCTGGTGGTTGTTTTATATCTTCTTGAGAATTTCAAGATATCATCAGGTGTGTGGTTTTTAAAACAGGCACTTTGAAGTAAAAATACTAGCTACCTGTTCCTCAAAGTATTATGTTTTCTAACTCATGCCTGAAGTTACATTTTATTTAAAATACAATATTCAGAATGGAGAATACTTTCAAAATAGGAGACTGATATTTTTATCTGAGACTGAGACCTACAGCTTTCCAATACCCATAAACAGACTGTAAAAGAAAGCATGCAAAATTATTGCTGGTAAAAAAATGTATTTAATGAGTAGATATTTAAAAGGAATGATCTTTTTCACAGGGGGGAAAGAAAGAAAGAAAGAAAACAGGAGTCGTTTTGAAGAGCGAAAAGGAAATTGTTGACACAGAGGCTTCTGAACCTACAGAAGGATCAGCTCCATTGTCCCAGCAGAAGCTACACACCCTTAGAGGGAGCAGAATAGTCTGTGGGTCTGTGGAAAGTGTACCACAATTATTTAACCACAGAACTAGGAAACAAATTACTTAGACTGACTTCATGCTTCTTTTGTCGTCTATGTGGGATTTTGTACTTTTTTTTTTTTTTTTGCGGTACGCGGGCCTCTCACAGTTGCGGCCTCTCCTGTTGTGGAGCACAGGCTCCGGACGCGCAGGCTCAGTGGCCATGGCTCACAGGCCCAGCCGCTCCGCCGCATGTGGGATCCTCCCAGACTGGGGCACGAACCCGTGTCCCCTGCATCGGCAGGCGGACTCTCAACCACTGCGCCACCAGGGAAGCCCGGGATTTTGTATTTTTGAAGAAAGGACAACTTGTATTCCATGTCTGAGAAAATACATTCATGTCTCTTCCATACCCAAAATACTTTAAAGATCATACCTGATTGTCAGAGAATTTACTAAAGATGTCATAATAATATGGTAGGCATATGTTGCAAACCATTAGGTAAATAGATGATATTTTAAAATATTACTTAATAACAATAAAATGAAGCAGAAATTTTTTTAATTAAAAAAAGTTTTTTTAAGAGGAGAAGAAGGGTTAAAGTCTGTTCATTTGGAATCTATCAGCTCTTCTAGGCTCCCGTGCTCATCAACAGATTGCTCCTCGCCTGGACCAGGACCTGTTGCTTTCAGTTAGGACCCCTGCAAACAATCCTATACAGTGAAGTCAGTGGGGTCTTTGTAAATGTCCATCTAATCATGTTCCCTGCCTTGGGGCCTGTGCAACACCCTAGATCAGGAGGATTTTAGGGGCAAGGACTTGAATGAAGCTCGGAGTCCCTGAACTCTGAGCAGAATTTCATTCAACTGTAGGATTGGTTTTATATGGCCCTCCACGGGCTTTCAGCTAAGCCCGAGCTCCTTCACATGGCCCACAAGTCCCTTTGTGATTTGGGCCAGTGGCTCCCTGCATATAGAATCCCATACAGAATGGGATATAGTATCCCATATAGAATCCCACGTGCCACGAGCCTACAGCCTGCCCCTGCCATTCCCACTACCCACCCCACTCTTGTGCCCCAGCCAACTCCTATGCAGCCCTCAGGACTCAACTCCAGATTTCCATAATCAAAGAAATGCCTTCTGTCTCACACTCTCCAGTTTGAGTTAGCTGCTTTTCCTAGCTGTTCCCATTAAACTCTATGCACTTTCTGTCACTACTTTGTACTTATTGGTTAACTTATCATTAATGTGAATTTATTAAAGAAACTTTCTTTTTCTGTGTCTCACACAATTTGGACTTTCTCTTAGAAACAAATATCGAGACAGTATTTGAGGTCTAATTTGTTTATTAGAGATCAAAACTTCATATTTTGCCTGGGTTCAGCCCTCTGTACCTTCAACCATAAGTCAAAAAATGAAAAAAATAAAATATATGCAACTTCTCTTGTCATGATCACCATTAATGACCCTCCATGAAAAGACACATCACCACTGAGTTGAACCCTAACAAGGATATCAATGCCAATTTACGGGATGTACAAATATTTCTGTGATAATTTCTGGCCTTACATTTAGGTCTTTAATCCATTTTGAGCTTATCTTTGTGTATGGTGTTAGGGAGTGATCTAATCTCATACTTTTACATGTACCTGTCCAGTTTTCCCAGCACCACTTATTGAAGAGGCTGTCCTTTCTCCACTGTACATTCCTGCCTCCTTTATCAAAGATAAAGTGACCATATGTGTGTGGGTTTATCTCTGGGCTTTCTATCCTGTTCCATTGATCTATATTTCTGTTTTTGTGCCAGTACCATACTGTCTTGATTACTGTAGCTTTGTAGTATAGTCCGAAGTCAGGGAGCCTGATTCCTCCAGCTCCGTTTTTCTTTCTCAAGATTGCTTTGGCTATTCGGGGTCTTTTGTGTTTCCATACAAATTGTGAAACTTTTTGTTCTAGTTCTGTGAAAAATGCCAGTGGTAGTTTGATAGGGATTGCATTGAATCTGTAGATTGCTTTGGGTAGTAGAGTCATTTTCACAATGTTGATTCTTCCAATCCAAGAACATGGTATATCTCTCCATCTATTTGTATCATCTTTAATTTCTTTCATCAGTGTCTTATAATTTTCTGCATACAGGTCTTTTGTCTCCTAAGGTAGGTTTATTCCTAGATATTTTATTCTTTTTGTTGCAATGGTAAATGGGAGTGTTTTCTTGATTTCACTTTCAGATTTTTCATCATTAGTGTATAGGAATGCCAGAGATTTCTGTGCATTAATTTTGTATCCTGCAACTTTACCAAATTCATTGATTAGCTCTAGTCATTTTCTGGTAGCATCTTTAGGATTCTCTATGTATATTATCATGTCATCTGCAAACAGTGACAGCTTTACTTCTTCTTTTCCGATTTGGATTCCTTTTATTTCCTTTTATTCTCTGATTGCTGTGGCTAAAACTTCCAAAACTATATTGAATAAGAGTGGTGAGAGTGGGCAACCTTGTCTTGTTCCTGATCTTAGTGGAAATGCTTTCAGTTTTTCACCATTGAGGATGATGTTGGCTGTGGGCTTGTCATATATGGCCTTTATTATGTTGAGGAAAGTTCCCTCTATGCCTACTTTCTGCAGGGTTTTTATCATAAATGGGTGTTGAATTTTGTCAAAAGCTTTCTCTGCATCTATTGAGATGATCATATGGTTTTTTTCCTTCAATTTGTTAATATGGTTTATCACATTGATTGATTTGCGTATACTGAAGAATCCTTGCATTCCTGGAATAAACCCCACTTGATCATGGTGTATGATCCTTTTAATGTGCTGTTGGATTCTGTTTGCTAGTATTTTGTTGAGGATTTTTGCATCTATGTTCATCAGTGATATTGGCCTGTAGTTTTCTTTCTTTGTGACATCTTTTTCTGGTTTTGGTATCAAGGTGATAGTGGCCTCGTAGAATGAATTTGGGAGTGTTCCTCCCTCTGCTATATTTTGGAAGAGTTTGAGAAGGATAGGTGTTAGCTCTTCTCTAAATGTTTGATAGAATTCGCCTGTGAAGCCATCTGGTCCTGGGCTTTTGTTTGTTGGAAGATTTTTAATCACAGTTTCAATTTCACTGCTTGTGATTGGTCTGTTCATATTTTCTATGTCTTCCTGATTCAGTCTTGGCAGGTTGTGCATTTCTAAGAATTTGTCCATTTCTTCCAGATTGTCCATTTTATTGGCATAGAGTTGCTTCTAGTAATCTCTCATGATCGTTTGTATTTCTGCAGTGTCAGTTGTTACTTCTCCTTTTCCATTTGTAATTCTGTTGATCTGAGTCTTCTCCCTTTTTTTCTTGATGAGTCTGGCTAATGGTTTATCTATTTTGTTTATCTTCTCAAAGAACCAGCTTTTAGTTTTATTGATGTTTGCTATTGTTTCCTTCATTTGTTTTTCAGTTATTTCTGATCTGATCTTTATGATTTCTCTCCTGCTAACTTAGGGGTTTTTTTGTTCTTCTTTCTCTAATTGCTTTAGGTGCAAGGTTAGGTTGTTTATTCGAGATGTTTCTTGTTTCTTAAGGTGGGCTTGTATTGCTATAAACTTCCCTCTTAGAACTGCTTTTGCTGCATCCCATAGGTTTTGGGTCGTCGTGTCTCCATTGTCATTTGTTTCTAGGTATTTTCTGATTTCCTCTTTGATTTCTTCAGTGATCACTTCGTTATAAGTAGTGTATTGTTTAGCCTCCATGTGTTCGTATTTTTTACAGATCTTTTCCTCTAATTGATATCTAGTCTCATGGCGTTGTGGTCGGAAAAGATACTTGATACAATTTCAATTTTCTTAAATTTACCAAGGCTTGATTTGTGACCCAAGATATGATCTATCCTGGAGAGTGTTCCATAAGCACTTGAGAAAAATGTGTATTCTGTTGTTTTTGGATGGAGTGTCCTATAAATATCAATTAAGTTCATCTTGTTTAATGTATCATTTAAAGCTTGTGTTTCCTTATTTATTTTCATTTTGGATGATCTGTCCATTGGTGAAAGTGGGGTGTTAATGTCCCCTACTATGAATGTGTTACTGTTGATTTCCCCTTTTATGGCTGTTAGTATTTGCCTTATGTATTGAGGTGCTCCTACGTTGGGTGCATAAATATTTACAATTGTTATATCTTCTTCTTGGATCGATCCCTTGATCATTATGTAGTGTCCTTCTTTGTCTCTTCTAATAGTCTTTATTTTAAAGTCTATTTTGTCTGATATGAGAATTGCTACTCCAGCTTTCTTTTGGTTTCCATTTGCATGGACTATCTTTTTCCATCCCCTTACTTTCAGTCTGTATGTGTCTCTAGGTCTGAAGTGGGTCTCTTGTAGACAGCATATATATGGGTCTTGTTTTTGTATCCATTCAGCCAATCCGTGTCTTTTGGTGGGAGCATTTACTCCATTTACATTTAAGGTAATTATCGATATGTATGTTCCTATTTCCATTTTCTAAATTGTTTTGGGTTTGTTATTGTAGGTCTTTTTCTTCTCTTGTGTTTCCTGCCTAGAGAAGTTCCTTTAGCATTTGCTGTAAAGCTGGTTTGGTGGTGCTGAACTCTCTCAGCTTTTGCTTGTCTGTAAGGGTTTTGACTTCTCCATCAAATCTGAATGAGATCCTTGCTGAGTAGAGTAATCTTGGTTGCAGGTTTTTCTCCTTCATCACTTTCAGTATGTCCTGCCACTCCCTCCTGGCTTGCAGAGTTTCTGCTGAGAGATCAGCTGTTAACCTTATGGGGATTCCCTTGTGTGTTATTTGTTCTTTTTCCCTTGCTGCTTTTAATATGCTTTCTTTGTATTTAATTTTTCACAGTTTGATTAGTATGTGTCTTGGCGTATTTCTCCTTGGATTTATCCTGTGTGGGATTCTCTGTGCTTCCTGGACTTGATTAACTATTTCCTTTCCCATATTAGGGGGAATATATATTTTCAACTATAATCTCTTCAAATATTTTCTCAGTCCCTTTCTTTTTCTCTTCTTCTTCTGGAACCCCTATAATTCGAATGTTGGTGCGTTTAATGTTGTCCCAGAGGTCTCTGAGACTGTCCTCAGTTCTTTTCATTCTTTTTTCTCTATTCTGCTCTGTAGTAGTTATTTCCACTATTTTATCTTCCAGGTCACTTATCCATTCTTCTGCCTCAGTTATTCTGCTATTGATCCCATCGAGAGTATTTTTCATTTCATTTATTGTGTTGTTCATCTTTGCTTGTTTCCTCTTTAGTTTTTCTAGGTCCTTGTTAAATGTTTCTTGCATTTTCTCTATTCTATTTCCAAGATTTTGGATCATCTTTACTATCATTATTCTGCATTCTTTTTCAGGTAGACTGCCTATTTCCTCTTCATTTGTTAGGTCTGGTGGGTTTTTATCTTGCTCCTTCATCTGATGTGTGTTTTTCTGTCTTCTCATTTTGCTTATCATACTGTGTTTGGGGTCTCCTTTTTGCAGGCTGCAGGTTCGTAGTTCCCATTGTTTTTGATGTCTGTCCCCAGTGGCTAAGGTTGTTTCAGTGGGTTGTGTAGGCTTCCTGGTGGAGGGGACTAGTGTCTGTGTTCTGGAGGATGAGGCTGGATCTTGTCTTTCTGGTGGGCAAGTCCACATCTGGTGGTGTGTTTTGGGGTGTCTGTGGACTTATTATGATTTTAGGCAGCCCCTCTGCTAATGGGTGGGGTTGTGTTCCTGTTTTGTTAGTTGTTTGGCATAGGGTGTCCAGCATTGTAGCTTGCTGGTTGTTGAGTGAAGCTGGATGCTGGTGTTGAGATGGAGATCTCTGGGAGATTTTCGCCGTTTGATATTATGTGGAGCTGGGAGGTCTCTTGTGGACCAGTGTCCTGAAGTTGGCTCTCCCACCTCAGAGGCACAGCACTGACTCCTGGCTGCAGCACCAAGAGCCTTTCATCCACACGGCTCAGAATAAAAGGGAGAAAAAGTAGAGAGAAAGAATTAGTAGAAGTAGGAAGAAAGAAAGAAAGAAAGGAGGGAAGGAAGGAAGGAAGGAAGAAAGAAAGAAAGAAGGAAAGCAGGAAAGAAAGAAAGAAAGGAGGGAGGGAGGGAGGGATGGTGGGAGGAAGGAAGGAAGGAAGGAAGGAGGGAAGGAAGGAATAAAGAAAGAAAGAAGATAAAGTAAAATAAAATAAAGTAAAATATAATAAAGTTATTAAATTAAAAAATAATTATTAGGAAAAAAATTTTTTTAAAAACGGATGGATAGAACCTTAGGACAAATGGTGGAAGCAAAGCTATACAGACGAAATCTCACACAGATGCATACACATACACACTCACAAAAAGAGGAAAAGGGGAAAAAAATCATAAATCTTGCTCTCAAAGTCCACCTCCTCAATTTTGGGATGATTTGTTGTGTAAAGGAGGGAAGGAAGGAAAGAAAGAAAGAAAGAAGATAAAGTAAAATAAAATAGTTATTAAAATTAATTATTAAGAAAAAAATTTTTTAAAAAGTGGACGGATAGAACCCTAGGACAAATGGTGGAAGCAAAGCTATACAGACAAAATCTCACATAGAAGCATACACATACACACTCACAAAAAGAGGAAAAGGGGAAAAAATTATAAATCTTGCTCTCAAGTCCACCTCCTCAATTTGGGATGATTCGTTGTCTATTCATGTATTCCACAGATGCAGGGTACATCAAGTTGATTGTGGAGCTTTAATCCACTGTTTCTGAGCCTGCTGGGAGAGATTTCCATTTCTCTCCTTTGTTCTCACAGCTCCCAGGGGCTCGGCTTTGGATTTGGCCCTGCCTCTGGGTGTAGGTCGCCTGAGGGCGTCTGTTTTTTTGCTCAGACAGGACGGGGTTAAAGGAGCCGCTGATTCGAGGGCTCCGCCTCACTCAGGCCGTGGGGGGGGGGGGGGGGGGGGGGGCGTGGAGTGCGGGGCGGGCCTGCGGCGGCAGAGGCCGGCGTGACGTTGCACCAGCCTGAGGCGCACCGCGTTTTCCCTGGTAAGTTGTCCCTGGATCCCGGGACCCTGGTAGTGGCGGGCTGCACGGGCTCCGCGGAAGAGGGGTGTGGAGAGTGACCTGTGCTCGCACACAGGCCCCTTGGTGGCGGCAGCAGCAGCCTTAGCATCTCCCGCCCGTCTCTGGGGTCCGTGCTTTTAGCCGCGGCTCGCGCCTGTCTCTGGAGCTCCTTTAAGCAGCGTTCTTAATCCCCTCTCCTCGCGCACCAGGAAACAAAGAGGCAAGAAAAAGTCTCTTGCCTCTTTGGCAGCTCCAGACCTTTTCCTGGACTCCCTCCCGGCCAGCCGTGGCGCACTAACCCCTTCAGGCTGTGTTCACGCCGCCAACCCCAGTCCTCTCCCTGCGCTCCCACTGAAGCCCGAGCCTCAGCTCCCAGCCCTGCCCGCCCCGGCGGGTGAGCAGACAAGCCTCTCGGGCTGCTGAGTGCCGGTCGGCACCGATCCTCTGTGCAGGAATCTCTCCGCTTTGCCCTCCGCACCCCCGTTGCTGTGCTCTCCCCCGCGGCTTCGAAGCTCCCCCCTCCGTCTCCCGCAGTCTCCGCCCGCGAAGAGGCTTCCTAGTGTGTGGAAACTTTTCCTCCTTCACAGCTCCCTCCCACTGGTGCGGGACCCATCCCTATTCTTTTGTCTCTGTTTTTTCTTTTTTACTTTTGCCCTACCCAGGTACGTGGGGCGTTTCTTGGCCTTTTGGGAGGTCTGAGGTCTTCTGCCAGCATTCAGTAGGTGTTCTGTAGGAGTTGTTCCACGTGTAGATGTATTTCTGGTGTATCTGTGGGGAGGAAGGCGATCTCCGCGTCTTACTCTTCCGCCATCTTCCCCTCCGGCCTCTCTCCTTTTCTTTTGCTTTTAAATCTTTATTGAGTTCTTCTCAGAGGGGCACTCTAAATAAGAAACTTGCTAGCAAGATAGGCTGGGAAATGTCATTTCTAGGCCTTCAGCCCCTATATAGAAAAGAAAGCTTGGAAGGGCCAGCAAAGATGGTAGCAACTAACACTACCATACACTATGTATTGGGATAACTTCTCTACTCTGAAATAGCCAAGTCATCTTAGACCTGCAGAAATGCAGTACAGAGCTTTCTGCTTGATAGATCTGTGTTTAGTAGGAGCCATATTTTCACATGGCCCTAGAGCAGGAGAAATTTAAAAGATGGTTCTCAAAGGCCCTTCACATTCATTGGTTTTTATCCTTCTAACTGTACTGTATCTATTTTTATCTTTTGAGTAATTATTTGGAGGATAAAGTGTTGTCCTAAAAGGCTTAATATATTAATCTTTCATACTGGAAAGTTGGCTGCCTCCTGAGATGAATTGTAAGGTCAGTTCAAAGTGGCGGTTAGTCATTGCCAGCCCTGTCAGGTGGAAAGAACACTGAAATAAAAGACAAAAGGTCTGTGTTCAAGTCCTAAAGAGGCCATTTATTAACTATGTAAACGTAAGTCATTTGACTTCTTAAAGTCAATTTCTTCTTCATGAGACAGAAATTTAACAAGCCTCCCATCCTACCTCATAGAGTTATTTTAAGATTTAAAACTAGAATGGGGAAATGGATGGGAAGATATTTTTGTAAACTATAAATGTTGTGAAGGTCAGAACCCAACAAGGCTTACTGAAAAGTCTGCCAGGACCTTGGCAAAGGGCAGGTGAAGATAGAAGAAGCCGGAATTGCTGGGGACTCACCTGGCTATAGAACTATCCGAAGTTGGGTGGCCAGATTTTCAAGTTATAGTGTCCAAAAAGATATAGTAAACTTGATATGGTATCAGTATCCAAGAGGTCCAGTTTGGGGCAAAATAGGACTCCAAGCAGTGGTGATTTTCAGAATCAGGTGCTTGGCAGGGTTGAGTGGGCTCTCTCTGTTTTGGAATGATATCACAGCAGTAGCACAAGGTCCAGGCAGTAGTATCACCCACACTAGCTTGGCACAGAGTAGGCAATCAATATATTTTTATCAACTTGACCAACTGACTAATAGAATAAACAAATAAATATCTGGCAATAGGAAAGTATGTTGCCAAGGTCCCAGAAAAGCTGAATCCAGTTCATAACCTGGCTCCAGACACATATGGGGAATATCAGTGTTAATCAAGATGAGCTGCCCAGTGACATGGGATGAGCAAGTTCACTGCTGGCCAGAAGGAAGAGAAGGGATGCAGTTCAGTGGGCTAGAGATATGGGAGCCCACCCCATGCACAGTGGCTTGGCTCCAACAGAAATTCAAGATGGCACCTTTGGGTAGAGTTGAGCCACTAGGCTTGGTCAGGCCAGCCGGGTCAGGGCTAGGATGGAGCTAAGGACTGGCAGGTGCCTGAAACTTAACAGGAAGTAAAGATATACATTAATGTATTGTCGTACTGAGTTTTCAAACATTAACTACTCATCTGAAAAACAATGAAAATTTCTCTCTGGGATTCACAGGGACTTTAATATGGGTTCATTTTAATAATTATCTTAATATACAGCCACTAAAATGTCTGTTTTTGAAGAAAACCTGGGAGATGCTAATGAAGTAATGAAGGAAGTAGATAAACAGGCTATGCTCCTATATTTATAATTCTGAGTGTGCGTATGTTCAACAGAATAAAAGGACACTCTCTTACCATCATACATCCTTCCTAAAAGGTATTGAAGTTATAAATATCAACAAAGTCCAATAGAGTATTTCTAAATGCAGTGTTGAATCATAAGACATTTTTGTCCATTTACCCCAGTGCCAGGGATGGCTGGGAAAGAATGGAATGCACAAAGATTAAATCTCAGTTTTCTTCTTCAAGTATTGTTCAATAAATGTTAACATTATCAAGAAAAGGTTGGGGCCAATTTTCTCTTTTAACAATGGGAACATACTTGTAACTGGAAAACAGTCTATATTCAAGTACTTTACACATAGCTTCAGTGAAATGCACTTGATAGATTGGGTCATATTGATTTGTGACGTTAAAATCCAATGCAGAGGTTTCCCAGAGAAGGTAGGAAGGAGGTGAGGTGACCTCTCACTGCTGCTCTTGGTACCAAGAGCACCAAGCTCTCCTCCTCAGAGGAGGACCATAGTCCAAACACCTTTCAGCCCCAAGTCATATCTGGGGTTCCTTTATTCCTTTGTGAGTGAACAGCTTTGGGCACTTTCTAGAGTGCTCTGTCATGGGCTGGAGAATAAGAATAGTGAATTTCAAGTGATCGCAGAGAGTCGAGTTTTGAGGATTCTCTCATTCTCTGCTCGGGGAGACAAACATCCCATACAATTGTCTACGCAGCTGTGTTGTCAATACCGTAATTCACCCTCCTGAGGTTAGAGCATCCTGTGAGGTTTTAGCACAGAGTGTTGATTTTACTCTGGTGGTCTGGAAGAGTGCACACTGCCTGTTAGTGGGAAGCTCGCCCACTAGAAACATATCACCAGTGGATGCCATCCTAAGAATGTCTGTGAAAGGCTGAAAAACTAGAGTCAATAGGACATCTGAGAGTCCTCAGCCCCACTACAGGCGAACAGGATTTCCTCTGGGGGGATATGTAGCTTTAAGTAAGTCTTTCAGGTTTTGAAAACCCAGAAAGCAGACATGGGGACCGGAAATTGAATTTATTATTAGACTCTTATCTTAGAAATGTATAGGGCAGGAAAGTCAGCCCAGTACCCTGGAGTTCCCGTCTAGTCTGTGGATTCTTGGGGGGCACTTCCCAGAAGGTTCAGGTGCCACAGACGCCCCTGCGAAGCCACTGTAGAAAAACTCTCGCTGCTCTTCTGATGTCCAAGGGGGCCACACTGCCAGCTCCTCAGTCACAGGAGGTTTCTCATTCCAGGCCTAGATAAGGCAATTACATTGAAACGATTGCATCACCTTGCTGCAGACAAGCGTGGTTAAATAGATCTGCTGGAAAGACAGAGGAAGGAGGCTGATTACAGAGTCGAAGGAGTGTCATCTATGGTAAAACACCTTTTTCCTTTAGTTTGTAGCAAAATCAATCACAGGTGGTGGTAATTTCTCCAACACGCTTTCAGTGATGGTTTGATTTCTACATTTCTAGATAGTGTTTCCCACTCTTTTCTTTCTTTCTTTTTCCTTTTTTCTTCTCTTTAAGCGACCTTAAAGAAACTTAAATAAAATTTTGACTGAGGGCGGGTAAAGGGGACATGGAGTATGATAGTCACTTTTGTTCCAGTGTTAATTTTCAAAAACTCCAGATGTCTAATACTGAAAGCTGGTCCAGAGCGCGCAGAGTTAAAGAACTTGCTACCTACCCCTCCTCGGGCTGCAGGGCTGAATCACACTGGGGGAAGGAAAGTCTGTCTCACAGAATTATTAATTCACTACTGTGATTTCTTTCTCTGTTGCTAAAGGGGAGCTGGGGGAGGGGTGTGGGAAGTCGTGTGGGCAGCCAGGAAATGTGACATTTGTCTTGGTTCCTTGCAATTGGAGGAAATTCTGTCTTCTTTTGGTTCAGAAATTTTAGCAGCTTAATTTTTTTGTTGTTGTTTAAATGTTTGACTTTTGGCGATGGAAGCAACCCCAAGCCCACCTCTCTGGGGCTGTAAAAAATACTTTATCAAATGATGTCATTCAGATGGAGAGCTGCTAAGAAAAACCTAACCCTGCAGGAGCCAGGTCCCAGCCTGCCTCTAAATCCTTGTGTAATTTAAAGCGGCACTTGTCAGGGGAGTCTGATCAGACCTGTCGCCTTCAGTCTCCTCTTTGAACTTCACCTCACTTTTCTACTTTATCTTCTTCTGATGAGAAGTGAACATCAATATGAATGATCTTGAATGCCTGCTCTCTGAAGACCCATAGTCACTAAGAAGTAGTCAGTGACCAACAGTCACTAAGATACTGGACAAAATGTAAGTGCCATGTAAATAAATGTCCCTTACTAAATAGGCTGTGAGAAAGTTTAGATGATGTGCAGCAACTATTTTGAGTTATTTGGATAAAACATATTCCTCAAATTTGGGCACAATATTATAAATAGTACAGCACTAATTTAATATAACCTCAGTATATTTCATTTCAAAAGATTGTAATTTCTATTTCTGTTTATTTTTAAGAACTTTTTTCCATTTTTAAAGAACTTGTAATATATTTTATTTATGTATTTTATTTTTGGCTGCATTGGGCCTTCGCTGCTGCGCGAGGGCTTTCTCTAGTTGTGGCGAGCGGGGACTACTCGTCATTGTGGTGTGTGGGCTTCTCATTTCAGTGGCTTCCCTTGTTGCGGAGCGTGGGCTATAGGCGTGTGGGCTTCAGTAGTTCTGGCACACCAGCTCAGTAGTTGTGGCTCGCGGGCTTTAGAGCGAAAGCTCAGTATTTGTGGCGCACGGGCTTAGTTGCTCCGCAGCATGTGGGATCTTCCCGGACCAGGGCTCGAACCCGTGTCCCCTGCATTAGCAGGCAGATTCTTAACCACTGCACCACGAGGGAAGTCCCAGAACTTGTAATATATTTTAATAATGAATTAAATAAATAAATAAAACCACACGTATTGCAAACTTATTATATGGCAGACCATGAGCTGGGCTTAAAAAGAATATCTCATTTAATTCTAACAAAACATTATGAGTTAAGTATTATTCCCATTTGACAAACAAGAAAACTGTTGTTCAGAAATGTCACATGGCCAAGTTTAAAAATGTGGCTTATCTATCTCAAAAGAGAAATGCTACACTAAGAGGAATGTGTAATATTTTTCTCTCATTTTCAATGTTTGTATTCTTTAACAAAAGACTCTAAATAAACATTTAATACAAAAAAAGCATATTTACAACTTATGTATAAGTTCTAAAGAACAATAATAAAATGGGTTATTGTATACCCACCTCTGGGCTGAAGAAATCAGACATTAGCAACACTTTTGAAGTCCTTTGTACCCTTCCCCAGTCCTATTTTTCTCCAACATTCCAGAGACTGATGATGATTTCATTCATGGGATTGAGCCATCTCCCCAGTTAGAGAGTAAGCTTCTTAAGAAAAGCACTTTGGTTTTTTGTTATGGGTTTATGATTCTTCTGTTTTTCTTCCCAGTTTTACCACATAGGAATTTATCCCCAAACAATGTATTGCTTTATTTTGCTTGGGTTTGAACGTCATAAAATGTCTTTTGCAACTAGCTCTCTTCATTCAAAATGCTCTATGCTGATAAGAAAGGTGTGCAGTTCCTCATCTTCACTGCCACATAGTATTCAGCTGTAAGAATATACCCCATTTATTTATCCAATCTCTCCTTTATCTGCATGTGTTGTTTCTGGGTTTTGCTGTTATAAAAAATATAATAATAACGTTATTGTCTAAATCTCCTGGTACACGTGTGCCATATATGTATACAGAGGAGTATAACTGGCAGGTTAAAGGCTATGTGAACGTTCAATCTTACACGATGATGCCAAGTATTTTTTTTAATATTTTGAAAAAGAAGTTTTACATTTATACTTATAGTATTTCAGATGTTCCCTTGTTCCACATTCTCATCAATGCTTGCTGTCATTAAAAGAGCTTTTGATTTTTGCCAGTCTGGTAGGTCTGAAATGATAGCTCATTCTGAATTTGGTATTAATTTCCCCAATTACTAATGAATTTGAAATTCTTTTCATATACTTACTAATCATTTGAGTTTGCTCTTCTGTGACAAGTCTGCTCACATGTTTTGCTCATTTCCCCAATGTTTTTCTGTTTGCCATTTTCTTATTAATTTGTAGGTTGCCTTTTTATATTCTTATTACTATTTTTTCATTAGACATATATGTTGCAAATACCTTCTCCAAATTTTTGGCTGGCTTTCCACAAAGAGAAAGTCAGTTTTAATGTTGGCAAATTTAATTTTTTTTCCCTTTGTAAGCAAAAATCTTACTGCAAAATCTTTTCGTTTCCAGAGGTCATAAAAATGTTATCCTATGTTTTCACCTAAACATTTTTAAGCATTTTTCCCCATATTTAAATAATTAATATCTCTGAATTTGTTTTAGGGATATAGTAAAGAATAGTGAGGAATTTTTTTTTCCATGAATTCAAGGGAGCCACATAGTCTGAAGCAAGACCACCTGGATTCAGTAATTAAAATGTTACAGCATTCTCCATTGCATTCATGCTCCTCCTTTGAAAATGGTATTTCCATGTACCTTATGGTTTTTATTGCTTTTATGACTACTGACTTTTTTTTTAATTTGGTTACTTTTTCTAACTTGTTTGCTCTTATATAAAAATACTATTGACTTTTATTTGTAAATTTTCTGTTTTAATAAATTCTATAGATTCTTCTGTGTTCTCTATGTAAACAGTTACATCATAAGTGTGATTTTCTATATAAAATAAACAACAAGAACCTGCTGTAGAGCACAGGAAACTACATTCAGTATCTTGTAATAACCTACAATGGAAAAGAATCTGAAAAAGTATATATATGTGTATATATATATATATATGTGTGTGTATAAATATATATACATATATATTTGTATAACTGAATCACTCTTCTGTATACCTGAAACTAACACAATATTGTAAATCTACTTCAATAAAAAAGTATGATTTTCAAGTTTTATGTGTATGTGTGTATGCACACATGTATAAGGATACATTAAAGACTAAAATGTATCCATTATTTTAATAATATAATAAATAATCATATCCATTATTATTTTACCACTGGAAAATTGAAGTCCTTTTGTATATTTATTGCATCATTTGTCCATATACATAAATTTTCTATAGCATATATTTTGATATGTTTTCTCATTTTTAAATAATATCTATTCGATGAGAAAACTTAGAAAATAGGCATAACAAGAAAATCAAAATCACCCATAATTCTACCACACAATTTAATAAAATTCAACAATATATACTTTAATAACCTACTTTGTATCCAAATGCAGCTATTTATTTCCTATTTTCAAAGATTTTGCTTTCTAGTGAATAGCTACTGTAAACTTTTTGATGTTCTACTCATTTGGTCCTTTTTCTAATGATAAATTCATATTTTTAACTCAAATGAGGTAATATTATACATGTAATTATGTAACCTGATATATTTCATAAATAATATATGTAGCCTTTTTCACATCACTGAAAATTCTTCTGCAATATTATTTTTGATGAATGCATATTATATTCCATTATACATGGAATTATATTCCATGTATATTATATTATATTCCATTGTACATGGAATTATATGCATATTTGTGTTATAATTATTTTGTTGCATACATACTGTGTTCAGTTTTTTGCTACTATAAATAGTTATAACTTTGCACCGTTCTGTGATGATTTCCTCAGAAAAATTTCTGGAAGTGGAGTGCAAAATTCTAAGTTTTTTAAAAAATTGCATTGCCAAATTGCCTTCCAGAGATTATGTTCTAATGTGAACGTCCCGCAACAGTGCGTCTGATCCGTTCTGTAATCCTCTCTCTCTCTCTCTCTCTCTCTTTCACACACACACACACACACACACACACACACACACAAACACACACACACACACACGTCTCAAGACTCTAAACTTGAATCATTAAATGGGACCAAAAAACTTCCTAAAATTTTCACTAAAACTACCTGGGAAAACTCCTTGCAAAATTCCCCACCCTAGATATTGTTATGCTTGCTCCCACTGAGTTTAAGGAAAAAAAAAAAAAAAAGGATTTTCTCCAGGCAGTTTTCACCAAGAAGACTAGAGTATAAAACTTGAGTTTTCTTTCTAAGGTTGAGAGAAGCTTTTTATTTTAATTTTATCACATCTGATGGAATTCCTTCATGTATTTATTGCTTTGTTTCTAAATATAAGTATGACAAGCTCATCTCTGTCTGTGGTTCTGCGGGGGTTTTTGGAAACAATTTTAGCTTCGGGCATACCCCTGAACGTGGGCAGCGCCCACGCACTCTCATCTCAGCCTCCACTTACCCTTTTGGGAAATCCTGATACCCTTATGGGGAGGGGTTTTTTTTTCTGCTTTTTTTCTTTTTTACCACTCTGAACTCAAAGAGGGGTTTTCTTCTATCCCCAGCCCAACTTTAACTTACACAGTTTTTTAACAGGTAGTACTATATTGAGAATGCTTGTTCTGCAATATTAGTTCTCACCCCTGGAGACACATTAAAATCACTTAGGGAGTTTTTTAAATACCCATCTCTAAGCCCTACCTCGAGATTCAGATTGAATTTTTCTGAGGCATCAGCCCCGGTCATTGGTGTTCTAATGTGGATTCTGTCCTCTACCACTGTCATCATCAAAATGACCTCTCCAAAGAAGAATGGGCTTAGAAAAGGGAAAGCAAGGAGCTGAAGAGAGGATACTCATGAAGCAGAAATGAAAGACTCTCTCTTTTTGTAGCCAAGCAAGATGTTAAAGGTGAAGAAGGTAAATCGTGTCGGTTTAAGAAAATTAGGTAATGTAAGAATTTCATCATTTCATCATCGTGTTTGGAACATCCATTTCAGCTCGGTGATCTGCTTGATAAATCATGAGTGTCTTCCAAAAGTGTAATTTTACAGTTTATTACTTCTCATTTCCCTTCAAAGAGGAGGGAAGAAGGAAAGTATAGGGATGGGGAGAGAGGAAAGGGCAGGAGAGAGGGCCCAAAAAATGTGAAGGGTAAAAATAAGGGACAGGAGAGAAAGTGTGAGTAAAACCTGTCAAGAGAGCAGAAGAGTACAAGCAAGGGAATAGCAGATCAATGGCGGATAAGAGACCCCTGTGAGGGGCAGGCAGGGAGGCTCATTAAACACTTGTCAAGTGAAAAAATTCAATGGAAAAGAAGGAGGTCAAAGTAGAGGAAGACTGACGGAAAAGGAAGAGGGAAACAGGCAACACCAGTGCTTGGGGCTCACCTCAGACAGAAATCCAAGGCAAAATATAGGACCCCAAGAATCGACCTTCCCATTTCCTCATATGCTCCTAGTGTTATAGTGCAAGTAGCTCTCAAAAGAAAATTCAATCCCCAATTCTTAAACAAGACAGCAGTTACTCAAGACATCATAGATGGAGATGCTATAACTTTCTTCAGTGATCTGTTTATCTTACAATTAAATTTTACTCAATTATTTTCTTTAATAATGTCTGTGCATTTACAAATTAGAAATAAACATTAGTTATTATTCTCCTTCTATAAAAATTAATGTATATTTAAGTATCTTTCCTATAACTTCCATCTATCTACCTTAATTCAAGTGGTAAAAGAGAAGGACTGTGTTTAGGGGCAGGGTCGAGGTGAGAAAATTTTGTTTTGTAAAGGTAGCAGGTACCTTTCTTAATTCTTTTATAGGAATTAAGAATGCTAGTAGGGCTTCCCTGGTGGCGCAGTGGTTGAGAGTCCGCCTGCCGATGCAGGGGACACGGGTTCATGCCCCGGTCCGGGAAGATCCCACATGCCGCAGAGCGGCTGGGCCCGTGAGCCATGGCCGCTGAGCCTGCGCGTCCGGAGCCTGTGCTCCGCAACGGGAGAGGCCACAACAGTGACAGGCCCGCGTACCGCAAAAAAAAAGAATGCTTGTAACGGCACATACAGAAACACCCATGATTTCAGTTGTATTGTTTATAAGAAGCCTGGAGTTAGGTACTTCCAGGGTTCACTAAGTGTCTCAATAACTGTTAGGTTCCCAAGCGATGCATCTGTCTGCTCAGCCAGCCTCAAGGTGTTGTCTTTGTCCTTGTGGCTTTGCTTCATCGTTGTAAGATTTTGTCCTCAACTCAGCATCTCAAGCAGGTATGGGGGACAAGGGCAAGTTTCTCTCCTGTTAATTAGAAAACAAAATATCTTTCCCAAAAGTCCCTCCACAAATCTACTCAATGCTTTCTTCACCAGAAATGGGCCCAATGGCCACCCTCAGTTCCAAAAGAGTGTGAGAAAGAAATTCTGTTGCTGCCATAATGGGAAGAGGGATGGGAGAAGGGGGCTGAGGGTGGCTTTGAGGAAACCTAACCACAGGGACTTCCATCTCTCACCCCTCCTTTGGCTGGGGTCCCTTTCTGTCCTCCTCTCCTGCTTCATGCCTTCAAGCACCATTTCCAAAGTCTATTCCTTTTATAGAAACACAAGCCTATGGAATTTCCACCTATTAAAATAAAACCCAGCACATCAACATGTATTTTTAAAATATTATTTTTATAATAATAACAACACTATGTTTTCCTGGGGTCATTACTTACCCAATAGGTTATCTAGGTCCCTTGTCTCTTCCTTGGCATCTACCACCTTTAAAACTCCTGACTTCAAATATAACATGACTATGGCTGGTCTTGCAAGAGCTATGAACCAATCATTTGCGGGTTAATTATTGCTTTCATCAGTTAAGCCATGTATCCACAAATCCTCCAACGTCTTTAAAATCTCCCTCCACCCCAATAATCTTATTCTTTTTAGCAACAGAATTGCTAAATTCTGTTGCTATTTTATTTTCCTATAAATAAAGCTGTCTGTTCCTATTTTATTTTCCTATAAATAAAGCTCAGTTGTTTTTATTCTCAAAGAGTGTTCCTTATGGGCATTCAACCCTTACTGCCCACTAAGAAATCTTCCCTGACCCTCCAAGGGTGTCAGGGCCTGAAAGCGTTGGAAACTGTGCTGTGTTCTCATAGTTTCCACATCGTGTATATTATAGACACCACCGTGAACCCCGCAGTGCATGTGAGCATGCTGTATTCACTTCAGCAACCCCCTGAGCTCAGTTTAACCTCCAGATTAGAGTGGCCCCTTTTCAGAGACACTGGGCGAATGCTGATTGAATTGAAATGAAGGGAAAGGATCTGAAATGCCCCATTTGGCCACATGACAGTCAGCTGGCTGCAGCTCATTCACCCAGACCAGGTAATGATCTGTAGAGCAAGTCCCTCCGGAGCTTCCTTCTGCCACAATCTCTCACCAAGGCGTTCTTCACCAAAAAACTCCCCTCCCATCAAGTCAAACAGAAAAATAAGCAGATTTAGGCAATAAATGGAAGTGAGGATTGATGGCTAAAGCCACACTCCTTTTTGGCATCTTCGCTGCTCATTTGTGCTGGGGAAGCACTTTTATGCTACAAAACAGGTCGATTGGCAGGAGGACAGGCAGGAAATATGTTAGGGAAACAATAGAATTCTGGAGCCAAATTGCCTCTCTCCTGCCCCTTAAGCTCTTCTTCTTTGGTGGCCATTCTTTTCATTTAAATTCATTTCCTATTTAGAGATTCTTCTTGGGCAGGTCCTGAGGGCATCCTAACGAATTAGTCCAGCAAGCACAGTGGCTTCCTTTTTTGTCAGCCTGCAAGATCCGCCATCATTTTTAACTCTCTCTTAATCAAAGTCTTTGAAATCAAATTGGACTATATCCAAAAGCAGTCTTGTCTATCAGTACAATTGAAAAATGTACTTCTTGGGGACTTCCCTGGTGGCACAGTGGCTAAGAATCCACCTGCCAATGCAGGGGACATGGGTTCAAGACCTGGTCCAGGAAGATCCCACATGCCACGAAGCAACAAAGCCCGTGTGCCACAGCTACTGAGCCTGCGCTTTAGAGCCCGCGAGCCACAACTACTGAAGCCTGCATGCCACAACTACTGAAGCCCGCATGCCTAGAGCCCGTGCTCTGCAACAAAGAGAAGCCACCATAATGAGAAGCCTGCGCACTGCAACGAAGAGTAGTCCCCCCTTGCTGCAACTAGAGAAAGCCCGCGTGCAGCAACGAAGACCCAACACAGCCAATAATAAATAAATAAATAAATATTAAAAAGAAAAGAAAAATGTACTTCTTGAGAGCTTGTTTGGAGGTTCTAGCAGGGGATCGCAGCTACTCTTATACCCTTGACCAAAGAACGGTCCTCCTCTATGGGGAAGGTCATCATCTTGAAAGGAGCACGCAGCTTTGGGAGGGACGTACATGGTGAGGGAAGAAGGGGACACCCGCCTAGCCAACGAGATCAGCCGAATCAAGCCTGGCGATCAATGGGGTGACAGATGTCGCAGCCAGATCGCCCTCACATCCAAAAAAAGTACTTCTTGGTGAAAGACTTAGTTCATTAATCTCATCTAACTTTATGATCACCCTTCAATGTACCGCCTTAGCATTTATATTCCCAACGTCTCCTTCAGTTTCTTATTTAGTGTGAGTGAATGTTATCCCCAGTTAGAAAGTAGGCTTCTTGAAATGAGGACTGTGTTGTGTTCTATCACGTTTTAAAATCCTTCTACTTGAAAATATTGTTCCACCTGCTAATGTGCTCATCATTCTATTGTTATGTGTGATGGATTTAACCTGCCCCTGTCATAGACAAATTCTGACCTGTAAGACACTCCGTTCAGTATAAAGTCACTTGTATTCTTAGCGAACTCATATAATGATCCACATTTTGTAAATGCTGAGCAATCCTAACTGCCTGTTAGATATTCAAACAGGGCTGGACTTTTGCAACCAGGCTACTATATTTGCAATTAAATGAATGAAAAGGACACTGTAAAGATCAGTGCTGACCCTGGAAAAAGTTGCAAGTGAGACACTTTTCAATAAAAAACATACTTTAAATTATGTCACATCACAGGGCACTGGAGACAAGGAATCAGGCTGGCAGCAAAATCAACAACACCGGCTCTCTCTAGGTTTGAGTTCCATCATTTTTAGTTGACTGCCCTTTTGTTCTCCTGCTTTTTGGATCGTGATGAAAAATGATACCATAATGGTGAATACATGTCATTATACATTTGTCAAAACCCATAGATTGTACAACACAAAGAGTGAACCCTAATGTACACTCTGGATTTTAGTTAATAATAATGTATTAATATGGGCTCATCAGTTGTAAAAAATATACCACACTACTGCAAGATGTTACTAATAGGGGAAATGGAGCAGGTGAGAGAGCATATGAGAATTCTGTAATTTCATTTCAATTTCTCTGTAAACCTAAAACTAGTCTAAAATGTAAAGTCTATTAATTTTAAAAAACTAATGTACATTAAGTGTCTAAAACACAGGGAAGGGACTTCCCTGGTGGTCCAGTGGCTAAGACTCTGAGCTCCCAATGCAGGGGGCCCGGGTTCAATCCCTTGTCAGGGAACTAGATCCCATATGCCGCAACTAAGAATTCTCGTGCCACAACTAAAGATCCCACATGCCACAACTAAAAGATCCCAAGTGATGAAACTAAGACCCAGCACAGCCAAATAAATAAATATGTTTTAAAAAATAAATTAAACACAGGGAACACTCAATAAATAATAGCTATTATTATTCACCATCTCCCTGGTGAGTACATCCATGACACAGTAACTTCCATAGCTGGCTAAGGGTACCCATTATGTTAGAGTTTCTCAACCTTGGTACACTACTGGCATTTAGACTAGATAACATTTTATTGTGAAGGGCTGTCCTGAGTACTGTAGGATTTTAGCAGCATCTATTCTCCGCTAACTAGAGAGAACCTGCTCCACATCAACCCCCATCTTCATTCTGTGACAACAGAAAATGTCTCCAGACTGTCCAATGCCCCCTGGGGGAAACAAGTCACACCCAGTTGAAAACCACTGCATTAAGAGCTTTCGAAGAAAAATAAAAGGGCTCCAAGATCTTAACCTGTACCTCTGTCACGTTAGATGAGAGTTTCCAAACTCTAAATATAAGACATATGCCACTAGAAATAAATTCTACCTGCTGGGGATTTTTCATTTCATGATTTTGGCCTTGGGACCAAGATAGCTGGGGACCTAACCTGGTTTGGCATTACTTGAAAGCTGAGAGGCTATTCAGTCTCTGCTTTTGGAAGTTTCTTGTCCAAACTGATCCAAATAAAACTAAAACCGTATGGCTAGAGCAGGGGTGTGATACTTACCCTTTTTACCCTCATCCTTTCGATACAAGCACAGGAGCCAAGAGTGGCAAATATCTTTGCTGAAAGGACATTTTCAACCCGTTTTGTTTTGTTTTGGGCTGCGCCACACAGCTTGTGGAACCTTAGTTCCCCAACCAGGGACTGAACCCCTGCCCTCAGCAGTGAGCGCACAGAGTCCTAACCATTGCACCAACGGGGAATTCCCTGTTTTGTTTTGTTTAAACAATTATTTAGGACATTTTGATACATCGTGGTATTTTCCTCCCAAGAAAAAATGTTTTCAGATTAGTAATATTTTTCATCGCTAATCTCAGCCTTAGCCCCTAAACCTCAATCAAAGGGTCTGGAGAAAAGCAAAAGAGCCTGTTTGTTACTTGTTAGGTTAAAAGGGGATTTTATGGGGGCACATTAATTGGGTCAGATACCCTATGACTATCTTCTTGAAGTTTGAAAGCTGGGAGTTTCCAGGAGATATGCTAATCTTGATGTGCCTGTATGAGTTTTTATTAGGTACCAGCCAAAAGATTGTATTTATTTGTTTATTTATGTAAAGAATGAGGGATTTCGACACTAGGCCCCAGTCCAGGGGAATTCATGGTTCAATAAAGACTAACAGCCCAGACAGGGCTAGTGCTTTCCCCACTGGGTTTCTCAGGATTCCCTATCAAAGGAAAAGAGGCCTCCTAAGAAAGAGCTTCAGATGAATAATTCCTTCTCACCAAAACTCCTTAGTATAGCCAAAAGGTACTCTAGTTAGATGGGGAAGGAGGAGGGGGAAGGTGGGCAGAGAATAAGTAAGAACATGTGTGAGATGGGGGCTCAGCTGGCTCCATCCTCAGAGAAGACCCTTGGTTACTGCGCTGCCCAGCAGGCCCACTTCTAACACTGCAGAGCTTCCGTGGGGCTTGAACGGTTAGTTAAGAGTGTTTAGGGTTATGGGCTGTACGCTAGGCCAGCATGTGGCGTCAGATCACAAGACACAGAGCCACGCATATGTTATTCTTCAACAAATTTACTTTTTATGTGTGTGTGAAACACTGGGCTCTCTAACACACAGGAGCTAGATGATTCTTGCAGTAAATAAACACATAGCATCAGTCATCTAAATCATCAAAAGACTCCTTACTCAGAGATTTCAGTAAAGGGGGCAAGCAGTTAATTCTGGCCAAGTATCAGAATCAACGTGTGGAATTTTTTAATACTATGGACACCCAACTTCTGCTCCAGCTCTTCTTAATGATATACCTGGGGTAAAGTTCAAGCATCAACATTAGTTTGAGGTTGGAAGCCAAGTTTATGTAGGCTATGTAAAAACAGTAGTTACAGAAGGTCACCCGACCATTTGTCCCATCTGGATGGCTGACGAGTATCAGTAGCACATGTCATGCCCTGTCTCTGGTGAGGATACGAAGTGGAGAACAAAGGGTGCCTATGTTCCATAGTTCACCTTGGATGGCCATGGCCTCAAACCTTTCACACATATATCTTACTCTCCATGAAACTATTATCACAGCCAGCCTCCTGTTTGTGCTTAATAAATTAACGAATTAAGGAAGCAGCTGTCTGATTCCATTCCCCAGGGCCCTAGTTCTGTCTCATCAATCGGTACCTACATATATATTAAAAGAAGCAATAAAAGTTTGAGATTCCTGAGGGATCTGGAATAATCTCCCATGGGAAAAAATAGTTCTTATAATAGCTCATGTGTCTGAAACCTGGAGAAGCCCTGCCAGAAGGTGACATCTTTAGGGAGAAGTTGAGCACGTTCAGAATGTAAAAGGTCCTTTTATGTAGACAAACATCCTGTGTGAAGAAAGTTTTAAATTTACATTTAAAAGACATTGAAAATTGAATCAGAGAAATTGTATAATAAGCAAGATCCCTTTGGCCTGGTCAGGGGAGAGCTGGAGGGGCCACCTCTCAGGGCTGACAGTAGCACCAGCCAGCACGGTGACTCTCAGCCCTGCCCCGTGATGCACGATGACCTCTGGGGTTCATAACCTCATAATGCGTGGATGACTTCTTGATGCTGTCTCGTAAAAGATATGGTCTCCAATGGTGGGGCATTCGGATTCACTACTGGGCAAACTCTGCCTCTGGTGGAGTCCTGTGCAACAGGGCTCATGCAGATGGGCACCTTGAGAGTTTAGCTGCAAAATTTAATTGTGACTGAAAATTATCTCAAAGGTCAAACCATAATCAGATGGGTAAGTTGTGGTTCTGCCACTAAATAACCCTCTGTGACTTCGACGATGTTAATTAGTTCACTCATTCTTTCATTTATCGGTTTGTTTATTCATGTACTTAAAAAGTACCTGTTATGTGCCAAAAGATATGTCAATAACTGGGGACACAGCAATAATCAAAACAGAAAGCCTCGTGCCCTTGCCTGGTGCGGAAACAGACATAAAGCATCACACGGATATGTGTAGAATTAGAACTTATGATAAGGATTGGAAAGGAATGGTGTAACAAGAGGACCCCCCCTGTTAGGCTGAGGGGTAGGACCTCTCAGGGTCATTAAGCTGAAACCTAAAGGATAATTAGGACTCAGACCAAAAGGTGTGGGAAGAGGGTACCAGACATTGACAGGGGTGAAGGCTGGTGTTCAAGGGAAAGAGTGTTTGGAGAAGTAGCCATGGGAGTTACAAATCTTTGCCTCACAATGATGAAAATGGCAGCCCAAGGATTCTTAAGCAGACATGAAGGAAAATGAAAGAAGGAGGTGCTGAAAGAAAAGAGAGAGTGAGCGCATTGGGTCAGGCTCAAGGCTGATGAGATGGCAAACTGTCGGAGTGACGGAAGTCTAGCTTACACGCTAAAAGGATGCGACTTTCTCCTTGGAGAAGTTCTCCTTTGAACTAGTAATAGAGGTGGTGTCCAGGACATGGCAATGGGGTACGGCTGAGGTGGAGTGCAAGAGAAATGTACCGTAATGAGGAGGTCGTAGGAAAGGGCCTGTAGGATGGGCTCTACGTCAAATGGATCTCTGAGTTATTTATGTTTTTTAGGATAAAGACTAGTCCAGGTGCCAAAGTCTTCAGTGAGTGAGGACAAGTGATCAGGAGGCTTGCAGACAATCACCTCACTCCCCTGGGGGAAGACCCTAGGCCTTTTGCAGTAAGCAGTAACAATACTCACTGTTTTTTTTTCACTCTTTCAACATAGTGAAAAACATGCTAGACTTAAAATCAGAATACCCGGGTTCAAGTTCTGGCCCTGAGACTCTCTAAATGTGCCCTTTACCTTGGACATGTCACTCTGAGCCTTTGAGTCTGGGTTTTCTCATCTGTGAATTATATAAACGACCTTCAGAAGTTTGGTGAGAGGCAGGAAAGGGATGGTGTGCCTCCCTAGGGAAGTACATCAGAATTTCCAGGGCAGTGGTTTTCAACCCTGCTTGTACATGAGAATTACCTGCATTTGGTCTAGGTTGGGCTAAGCTTTGGAAGTTTTTAAAAGGTCCCCCAGTGATTCTCATGAGCAGAGTTTGGGAACCATTGCTCAAGGAAAACAGATGTCAATATCGTTTAAAAAGCTTATTCAAGGGCTTCCCTGGTGGCGCAGTGGTTGAGAATCTGCCTGCTAATGCAGGGGACACGGGTTCGAGCCCTGGTCTGGGAGGATCCCACATGCCGCGGAGCAACTAGGCCCATGAGCCACAACTACTGAGCCTGCGCGTCTGAAGCCTGTGCTCCGCAACAAGAGAGGCCGCCACAGTGAGAGGCCCACGCACCGCGATGAAGAGTAGGCCCCGCTTGCCACAACTAGAGAAAGCCCTCGCACAGAAACGAAGACGCAACACAGCAAAAATAAATAAATTAATTAATAAACTCCTACCCCCAACATCTTAAAAAAAAGCTTATTCAATATACACCACTAGAATATAAGCCTCATTTCCTTGTTTTGTTCACCAAAATGACCCTAGTACCCAGAATATCTGACACACAGTGGGCACTCAATAAATTGTGTTTGGCAGTATCTTGATTATAAAGCAGAGCAGAGCACTTCCCCAGGGATACAAACAAAGTCAAGATTGCTACTGAAGTTCTTATTCAGTTACTTAATTCTCTGGTCAATCCTGGCCACAGAACTGCAGGTGACCCTGTAGCCTCAAGCATAATTCTAAAATATTAAGTAGAATTTGTTTACCTATAATTAACCTCCTTCTGAAATGCCCCTCTCCCCACACACTCACACAAAATGTGACCTCGACCTCATGAGAGGTCTGTATTCAGGGAATTTCTTTTCATCACACCCCTGGGGAAGACTGAAGCATGTTTCTCTCTCTGCTCCCACGGCCCCTTGAACCTCATCCTCATCCCACAGCCATCACAGACTGTAAAGATGGTCTGTTTGTAAGTCTGTCACCTCCCTTTATGCAAAGTTCCCTGAAAATAGAGAATTCATATTTTCCTTGTAATTCTAACACCTATTGATGGTGATGATGATAATGATGATGATGTCCCTGGAATCAAAACCATATAATGAATACTTTTTTTTTTTTTTTTTTTTTTTTGCGCTACGCGGGCCTCTCACTGTTGTGGCCTCTCCCGTTGTGGAGCACAGGCTCCAGACGCGCAGGCTCAGCGGCCATGGCTCACGGGCCCAGCCTCTCCGCGGCATGTGGGATCTTCCCAGACCGGGGCACGAACCCGTGTCCCCTGCATAGGCAGGCGGACTCTCAACCACTGCGCCACCAGGGAAGCCCATTAATACATTTTTATACTATCTGGGACACTGTATTTCCCTTCTGATAGAGAAAGAACCAGGAGTAAACCACAGATGCCAACCAGAAATTTACTCTGTGATGAGCAGTGGGATAACTTAAAAGGTTTATACTTTCCTGGGACAAAGATAAAAGGGAAGGAGTGGAAGAAATCTTTGATGGGCACCTAAGAACTGGCTGGTGGGCTCAGGTTACTGGATTTTCCCAGCCTGCATTGGGGAGGTCAGCCAACCTTGGCAACAAAAGCACCACGATGAAAGGAGAGCTTGCTGGGGTCAGAGGTATTCCTAGCTGCAAATTCTTCCACCATGTGGTCTTCCAGAAATAACCAGAGAATGAGAATTGGGAAATTCAGTCTCCCGTCTTGTTATTAACCAGCTGAGTAAGCCACTTAAATGTTCTATGGGGGGGTCTTTTCATCCATAAAAGAAATGGCTAAAAGTTGTTGCCTTAGTGAAAACAAAAACTAGGTACTACATGTAAAACCTCTTTACAATGAAACTCTTTAGTTGCTATACGAAGTGACAGAGTTAGCAAAGCACTGCTCATACCACGTCAGTAACTTAGGTTCCCCAGGGCTTTGCTACATGAGCTCCACGGGCAAGGCCCTCATATGAGTGGCCCCTCGGTTCAGCACAGGGCCTGGGCATTAAGTGTGGCCAAGCTGTTGCCTATGTGGCCTGTCATTTGAGCTGTGAATGGTGCTATTGTCTCCCCTGAGAACAGACAAGAGCCCAAGGGAAATACAAACTTTCCAGAATACTTCAAGCTCTCCATTCCCACCCTCACCTGACCCCCTTCTCCCGCTGTAAGGTAATAATTAGAGCCTCTTTGAAAATGTTAAATTACCTGCCCAGGCCTGCTAGACCTCCTACCTGTGGATGGAGGGACAGAGCTGCCAGGGGCCCTGAAGAACTGAGCATCACCCCCAGTGGCGTCCCCATCCTCGTTTTTTGCAGTTCTTCCTCCACACCCACTTTTGCAACTTTTCCTCTTTATCCCTCTTGATAAAAATCCAAATTGCCCAATAGCTGCTAATCCACAAGAACAACTCCTCCTTCTTCAGAGAACCATCTTTGACCAACTAGCCGTGAAGCTAGCTGGACTTCTGCCTACTCCGTCCTACTAAGGCCCCATAAAATAGTCCACCGTCCTCCAAGTTAGAGAGTCTGACACCTGGCATTCTAAGTGAAGGCTTATGTTAACGGTATTCTCGCTCGTTTTCTTCCTCTGCTCTAGGAGGCCTACATTCTGCCTTTACGGCAAGTGGGTGCCAGCATAGGCGAGACATGGTAGCTCTTATTTTCTGACTTCCTTCCGTAGTCAGTAGAACAAAGGCATCTTTCCTTCTCTTCTTGCTGTTGTCATCATTTAGATGGGGCTGAGCCTTGTTGGGGAGAGAAAAAAATTTTTTTTCTTCTACCCATCTTAGGTTCTCCAGCTGGGACACTGTAAACCGGACTGACAAAAGACAGATTAACAAGAGGAAAACAAGTTTATTAACACGGGCATCGGACCTCACATGGGAACACTCGGGGATGTGTGACTGAAAGGGGTGGTTAGAACTCGGGGTCTATATATCTCAACTTAGCTGGGCAAAGGGAGGGGGAGAGAGGGCACTTATGGAAAAGCAAATTACTTTTTGGAAAGATAACTGAGCCCTTAAGAGAATAGATGGGAGATATGATTACTTGTGAGATGTCTGTCTGGATGTGGTATGGTCTTCTCTGCTCCCAAAAGGGAACATTAGTGTTGCTCCCAGGGAAAGAATTTATGACCATTGAGTTCTTTCGAGAGGTTCTGCTTTTAGGCAGATAAAGGATGTCAGGAATTCAAATGTTTTCATGTCGAAAGAATTCTTATGTCAAAGTGGCACATTTGGGGGGTGGAACATGCTGCTTCCCTCAACTTTCTAGACCAAATCACTACACGTCGTGTTAGGGGATTGACTTTGAGGACTGAACAAGTCTTCCACCTTGCTTTGGGCAGGGCTGGGGCTGGGGTGCATTGACTGAAAAAAAAAAATGCGCCACGTGAGAGTTGTGAGTTAAGTTTTGTTTGGGGCCAGATGAGGACTAGAGCCCTGGAGACAGCCTCTCAGAGAGCCCTGAGGAGCTGCTCTGAAGAGGTGGTGGGGGGAGGTCAGCTTATATATATGATTTGGAAAAGGGGGTACATGCAGTCAAGCACGCATTTTGGCAGAAGGTTGCTGCCAGTCAGGAGGAGCAGATGTCACCACGAATGATTTTAGTGCTTTTCTAGATATGAGAAGATGTGAGAAAATGGGCTCATAAAATCTTGTCCTGAAAATATCTCACTATCTGAAGGCCTGTTCTGCTAGTTTTCCCCAGAGCACAGAGCGCCTCGTTCCTGATCTCAGCCCCAAATTCCTTTCAGGGGGTGTTGAGGGTCAGCGACTGCAGTGGCAAATGGCTTCATTCTTGTAGAACCAGATGGCAAGTGACAATTTTTAGTTGGCAGGTGAGACGAGTGAACACCGGCCTTGACTGCAAAATTTAGGTGGGGTAGAGGGGGCAAAACCCTATCATCAAGATAGATAGGATTTTAATGCTGTATTTTAAAAACTAAAAAGCAATGGAAAAATCCAAGGTGAACAAATAAGAAAAGTTTACACTAAACTAGCATCAGTATTATTGAATACAGGCCACTGGCCAAAGGGATCTATTTTTTTTTTTTTTTGGCGGTACGCGGGCCTCTCACTGTTGTGGCCTCTCCCGTTGCGGAGCACAGGCTCCGGACGCGCAGGCTCAGCGGCCATGGCTCACGGGCCCAGCCGCTCCGCGGCAAGTGGGATCTTCCCGGACTGGGGCACGAACCCATGTCCCCTGCATCGGCAGGCGGACTCTCAACCCCTGCGCCACCAGGGAAGCCCTTCGAGGGATCTATTTCTGATATAGATTTGTGCTGACTGCTTCCTTGTATGGGAACCTACCTCCAGTGGGGATTTTCCTAAACCACAGCATCCTCAAAAGTCTCCCATGTTCTCCTCTCCTTCCTTCACCTGCGAGTCCATCCTCACGTGTTTCACACCAGCAGCCAACATTTCTCAGCCACATGCTAGGCAACGAGCCAAGATCTTCGCATTCATGATGTCAGGTGACCCTCACCACCTGCACAAGTACTAGTAAAGCAGGTCCTGGTGTTACCCAAATTTTATGTTTTACAGTTGAAAAAGCTTCAGAGAGGTGGTACCACAGCCACAGGTGACACAGCCAGTACACAGCAGAGCAGAAACCCGACTCACCCACCCTCTATACTGCTCCTCACAGATTAAGTCCTCCGTCTTGTCTTTTCTTCTACATGTCATTCATCAACTGCAGTCAGGATTCCCTTTCCAAGATCTCCTGACTTGTCTCTTTAGAAGCTTTATGTTGAATTAGAAGCTTTGCTGAAATTTATCTTGCCAAAACGGAAAGGTGGAAGGGGCGTTAGAGAGAAAGCATTTAATCCAAAACATTCTATCCCCTCAATTTGCAAAATAGGAAACTGAGTCCTGGAAGGGCCATGTGACTTGCCAAGTTGGTGTTTTGGTAACCCCAGGAGAACCTGCTCTGCGGCTCTGCCTTTCCTCTTCCCACCAAAAGATGGCTCTGTGTCGTACTGTCCTGTCCTGAGTTCTCCCGCCCCTGTCAGTCCACTGGGAGTTTTCCCACCAGTTTCCAGGTTGTGGGCTTTGTTCCACAGACTGCTCTAGTTTTCTCCTCTTCAAGCCCATGTACTCCCTACTCCCCAGAAATGGCCATTGATGGCTTCCTACGTGCAAGGGGTTTTGCTGATACTTTAGGCGGCCCTCTGAAAAACAAATCAATAAACGTCTGGCTCAGAATAGAGCTTTGGGGCTTGAAAAACAAAAAGCAGGGGTTGGGTGGCGGGTGGGATCTGGTCAACCTCTTGGAATGCACCTTGGGACGGACAGGATAGATGAAAGGAAACTTTCCATGAGATGAGAGGAATCTAGTGCCTTAGAATCCCGAAATGGCCCAAGCCATTGGCAGGCTCGTATGTCACCCTGGTACCAGTGGTTCCCAAATTCCATCCACAGGAGAGCTTTACCCAGAAAAGCTGCCGTCTGGGAACGTTCCCGCTTATTCTGCCAATGATTAGCAAGTTAGGGAAAAAGAACCAGAACATTCTAAAACATTCTGTAAAACTTGGGGGCAAAAATGCACCAAAACAGAAGGAATTAGTCGTTTCAAGTGGATGGTGTTCAGGTAAAGGAGACATTTTAAAATATTTGATGGAAAACTCTAACCACCAACCTGTGGATTTGGCATCACTGCTCAAGGGAAGGGACAGGAAGTGATTGGGATTTCTGGATCTTCCTTCCACTTTTTAAATGGAAGCAAAGAATCATCCTCTATGAGTCCTTTAGGGTACGGCAAAAAGAGCTTCCTCCCTCGTCCTGGTTTTGTCCCATCAGCTGCACTCTGGGGCTACTGAGAGGCATAGCACGTTACAGTTGCACAGAAAGTCCTTTGCAGGAGGGATAGGAAATAAAATAGAAACTGGATTGGACTGACCATGCACCTCCCTAAATCCAAAATTAAATCCACATCGATACATAATCTCTCTAACCTTCACCTTACTGGGTATCCAGAACACACCAAGTAAGTCCTGCTAAACTATATGTGAGAGATCACCTGAGATTCCACATAAAGCCCATCTTTGAAAACCAACCTTTCCTTATGGAGCTATTGAATTTTAAAGGGATTGTTTTTGGGTTTTTTTTTTTTTTTTTTTGCTTTTTAAAAATAAGTTTATTTTTACTTTGTGAGCAAAACTGCTCATAATAGAATTTATTTTTTTCCTGATTCTATTTTTGCATGATGTGTAACTGATGTTCCATGTTACATGGAGATTCCTGAGGTTTGCTGGCTCCAGACCGAGTCTTCATGGCTTGGAGAGGCCCTCACCAAGGCACTGAGAAACTACTGCCCAGATCTGGGACATCTCCTTGGTGAAAACCACAATATAGAAAATTTGAAAAGTACAGAGAAGCCTGAGGAAGAAAAAAAAAAGTCCCTTATCATTTCACCTCTTTCAGCATTTTAATTAAAATATGTGCTTGTCAATGTAACAGCTCTTTCCTACGTTTTCAGAAAACATCTTGATTCCAAACAGAACCCCCGGGGTAAATCAGGCCAGAAAATTTTGAAGACTCGTGCCATGTTGCAGAGGGACTTTAAAAGCCATGATGGGGCGTGGGGAGGAGAAAGCTTCTAAATATAACAAACTTCCCAAAAAGGCAAGCAAACCTAACTGAAGTCGTACTATTTTTGAAAGTGGAAATCCCCTCCTTCACCACACAAGTCAGTGGTCGAGCCGTCTAAGAATTGAATTTCTGTGCTGCCGATAGGACAGAGCGTCCTTTTGTGAATGCCACGGTCACTCCTCTTCCTTCCTGCCGCCCACAGGGTCACTAACAAGCGCTATCAATTAAACGTGATACCTGGTGCCCAGGGAGCTGAATCCCATGTGTCAGTGCGGTTCCCACTTAAACAGATATTCCCTTTCAAGCATTTCATTTTAACCCTCATTTCAGTTCTGTACTAGTTTCTGGACTTCCGCCAACACGTCTCCTTGAAATGGTCTGTATTAGCTTTAAATATTTTTTTTTTTTAAAAAGAGGCTTATATTTTGGAAAATATACTTCATATACTTCTCTAACTTTTAAAGAACTGACGGAGAAATGTGGCAGTTTCTTTTTGCAAATTTTAAATGTAGGAGAGAGATAGCAGTCAGTTTAAAAAGAAAGTCAAGCTTGTCCACGTGGGGACACTCCCTCAAGTTCATGTCCATGTTCAGCTTGAATTGGGCTATATTTAAGGTGCCAATTAGCCTGCCCCAGACACTTCTACATTCTTGATGTTCAGGGCTACATCCTCACCAGAAACTGGTTTTAAGACAGGCCCCTGCCACGTACAGCAAAGCCCCTCACACCTTCCTCCCCGTCTGGCCTCTGAGGGACAGAGGATGAGCCCCGGACAGCCATCAGAGCAAACTGCTTCTGTCATCTACTTCCAGGCAAATTCTTTCAAAGACTTTGTTTTTTTAGAGCAGTGGTAGGTTTACAACAAAATTGAGAGGCATTTACAGTGATTTCCCATACACCTTCCAGACAACATTGAGACAGCTTTTCTTCATTTATTTTCACTCTTAAACCCTGACACAATATAATGATATCTCAAAAGCCCCTAAGTGTTCAGAGAAAATAATTAAAATCACATTTTACATAACTGAAGACAGGCATCTCGTGGCTTAGTAATGTTCATCACTGTAATTCCTTACTTCTTAATGTGCTGTTAACTTCTGTTGCTGTTAGATTGAGTTTCTGATTTTTTTCAGCCAAGGATGGGAAACAGTAGAAGTGAGGTGACCCCACAGCAGGGACCAGAGGCAGCCTCTCAGACCACCCTGTGTACTTTTAAAAATTAACTTTTTTTTCTAATGATGTAGGTAATTCATGTTTACTTAGGAAATGTTGGAAAAGATTTTAAAGCATCAAGAAGGAAATTGGATTACCAGTGTGGATCATCTCCCCCAAATTGTCACTTTAAACGTTTTGGGAAATAGCTTTCTGGCATTTTTTTCTATGCCTATAAGCACATATTGCTACCCGCACCCCTCTTATTAGGATCATGCTAGATATACTATTTCATAACATAATTTTTTCACTTGCTATGCTGTAATCATTTTCCTATCATTAAATTTATTCATCTATTGTTTTGTTTGTCATTATAAAAGGCCAGAGAAATAGCCAAGGCAGTTATTAGTCCCATTTTACAGATCAGGAAAATGAGGCACAGAACAAACAATGCCCTTCTCTCCCATCAAATTAAAAGAGTGGAAAAGCACAAATTGAGGGATCATTGCTATTCCTTTGCAAGAGATAGAGGCATTAGTGATATGTAGTTACTATACGTAATCTCCGTCCATTATTCTTTCATATTTTTTTCAGGTTCAGCTTTTTTTTTTTATTGAGGTATAGTTAATGTACAATATTATATAAGTTACAGGTATACAACATAGTGATTCACAATTTTTAAAGGTTATATTCCATTTATAGTTATTATAAAATATTGAGTGTATTCCCTGAGTTGTACAATATATCCTTGTAGCTTACTTATTTTCTACATAATAGTTTGTACCTCTTAATCCCCCACCCATATATTGTCCCTGTTCCTCTCCCCTTCCCTCTCCGCACTGGTAACCACTAATTTGTTCTCCATATCTGTGAGTCTGTCTCCTTTTTGTTATATTCACTAGTTTGTTGTATTTTTTAGATTCCACATATAAGTGATATCATACAGTATTTGTCTTTCTCTGTCTGGCTTATTTCACTTGGCATAATCCATCCACGTTGTTGCAAATGGCAAAATTTCATTATTTTTTATAGTTGAATAGTATTTCATATTTTTTTAACTGAAATGTATTTGACATACAACATTGTGTATGTTCAAAGCATACAGCATGTTGATCGGATCCATTTATATATTACAGTACGATCGCTGTTTAGCATGAGCTAGCATCTCTATCACATTATGTAATTATCCTTTTTTGGGGGGGTGGGAATAATTAATATCCAGTGTCTTAGCAAGTTTGGGGTTTATAACACAGTATTATTTATAATCACTATACTGTACCTTTGATGTCCAGGATTCATTTATGTACTAGTTGCAAGCTTGTACTCTTACACAACATCTCTCTTACTCCACAAACTACCTGCCCTTGGTAACATCATTTTACTCTTTGTTTTTATGAGTTCAGCTTTTTATTTATGTTTCTATTTATATGTATTTATGTTTACACTAGCTGTTTCCTATGCCTGGAATTTTCTTCCACTCTACATCCAAATAGCCACTCCCTCACTTCCTTCAAGTCTTAGCTCAAACTTTCTCAGTCCAGAGCTACACAGACCCCCCTATATAAAACTGCAACCCTTACTCCCATCTCAGTATTATATATTTTCCTTACTCTGCTGATTTTTCTTTCCATTGTACATATCACTTTCTTTATACTATGAAATTTACTCATTTATTATGCTTATTGTCTGTCTTTCTCCCAATAAACTATGAACTCCACGAGAGAGATGTGTTTCTGTTTTGTTCACCTCTGCATCCCTAACAGAGGGTAAGCATGCAAGAAATATTTTTCTCATGAATAAGTGAATGAAGATGGGTAATCACCCTTTCTGACAATTGTATTTAGAATTACTGTGGTTCATAGATTCTTTCCAAAAAGATTCAATTATTTGTACTCCCAACTAGTAATATATGAGTGTGCTTATTTCCCCATATTTTTATTAGCATTGCATGTTATCAGTCTTTTTAATTTTAGACTATACAATTATAGTTAATTGATTTTTTAATTTCTATGTTTATTGATCACTTATTTCACTTCTAGGAATTGCATGTTTATGTTATTTTGTCACTTATTTTGAATTGTCTTTTTCTAACTTAATGGGCTCTTTTATAAATTAGTCCTTTATCTATCAGATATAGTCTAAATATTTAATTCCATTCTCTCTTTGTCTTTTAAACATTTGACATGAGTTGGACTAGCTACTTTCCCGTTCAAAGAAATGTAAGAATATGAATGTTCTTTTTTATTATCTAGATGAAACAAAAGATGTTTATTTTATAGCTAAACTATATGATGTCTTTTTGCAAGAAAGACTTATTTTCAGGGATCAAGGCTCTTAACCAAATTGCGGTTGTAGTTAGCAGCAAGGACAGGAAACTGTCAGCAGATGACTTTGCACAAAGTCTTGCCTTTCAGGAAAAGGGAAAACAGAAAGATAATTGCTAGGCTAGCTTTAAATCACTTGACCTATAGCAGAATGCTTTGTAAGTCAGTGAGAAGAGACAAAGTGTGTTATTGTTGATTTTTCCTTTGTTTTTGATAAAACAGAAAACCCAATTAGTTCTCAGGATAACCAAGCCATGACTCTATGAGCAAAGGATAATAATTTTATAAAATAGTGCATTCCATTTGTATAATGATTTATAGTTTCAGTGTACTTTCATAAATATTATCTGATTTGATCCTCAAAAGCAAAAGGATACTGGCAACCAGTATCCCATGTTGATTCTATGTCAGAGCCAGACCCCACGGCTCCCAAGGAGGATTTCCTAGTCAAATGAAAGATCTAGAATTTTAATAAATTAAAATATTAAAGAAAATGATATTAGAATATGAAGTTGAACAGGTTGAACCTAAAAATAGATTATTTCTCCTTTTTGTTATAATAAAAGTTCTTGTGTATCTCCTCCTGTCTTTCAAAACACACTGAGAGGGCTTCCCTGGTGGCGCAGTGGTTGGGAGTCCGCCTGCCGATGCAGGGGTCGCGGGTTCGTGCCCCGGTCCGGGAGGATCCCACGTGCCGCGGAGCAGCTGGGCCCGTGAGCCATGGCCGCTGGGCCTGCGCGTCCGGAGCCTGTGCTCCGCGGCGGGAGGGGCCACAGCAGTAAGAGGCCCGCATACAGCAAAAAAAAAAAAAAAAAAAAAAACACACTGAGATCTACCTGGTGCCTACTCTCGCCCTGGGTCAGTATGTATGATTCACAGAATACAAGTCAACAGCGTCAAGAGAAAAAGGCATCTGGCAAATCTTACTCTGGTATTTTACAGTCTCTTAAAGTTTGAGGACCTCCTTTCTCCATAATACATTCTTCTTGGATTCATAGGTTGAAGACAGTTTTTTAAAGATCCAAAAGAACAGCAACAACTTTTAGATAATAATCAACTCATTTTTATTTTAAAAGTGTATAAGATCACAAAGTGACACCTATGTATCCAAAAACTCTTGAATCATATTCAAATATATGGCATTCCTATTTTATATACTTTTATTTTCTTCTTAGAGAAGTCATAGTAAAGACCGTAATGAAGTTAAATAAGGGGCAGTCTGTTAAAGTCACATTTACAAATATCCCTGGTGAGGTGTCCATACACACAGGGATCCACATATTCTCCGAAACACGGGACTTCCTTAGCCATATAAACTAAGCCTGAGTCCACATCCGGGCACATATTCCATACTCAGCTGGCCCCTGCCATTCTTAATAATCCTGCTTGTGCCAGATATTTTTAGTCTTTTATGTCATCTGTTTCCAAACACTGTTTTTGTTAAGGCCTGGCTGAGTTACCCCTTCTTTCAACAGCCCCTATATTTGCTTCTCAGTTTGTGATTGCTGTGTGTCAGAGTTTGTGTTTCAGAGATTGGTTTCATTACTTTGAGGCATAAACTCAGTAGAGGCACCAACTCTCCCCGTATTTCAAATAATTCTTGCCTTGGGCACTTCCTTAGTATTTGGCCTGAGACATGAGAAGACCTTATTCAGCCTAAAGAAAGCTGGCCAGCAAGACTGCGTATCAGCCTCAGTCTGGAGACCAACTCATATCAGCATCGCCTCATGACAATAAACAAAGGACTTTGGGCAGCCTGAGAGGGAAACGTTCAGAGAATTACAGTATTTTTCTTGTGCCATAAATGAAGATGGGGCTTTTGGCTTGAAGCCACCTGTGGGAATGGCTCACACTGATTTGTTCCGGAATATCCATTTTTCTACCAGTAACGTCCTACCAACTAAATAAAAAGAAAGATAGTAGAGGTTTCTTAGGATGCCAGCAGTTACTTGCTGTTAAGATAGGCTTCTTCTTGCATAACTTGTTTTTCTACTACTAGAGAAAATTCATTAACCCGTATGTTTCTAAATTTTAGCTTAACTCAATACGAGTCCACAGCTGCAGACATTTCTTTGGGGAGATAGCGAAACAAGAATGTTGAAAATAAAAGCTTGTAGCCTTGTAGCTTTCCTCAATCTAGGTCACTGTTATCTGCCTAGGATTTTACTTTCCTGACAGGCACTATCATATCTGCTTAGTTTTCTTCACCTAGATCCGCCCAGGACTTAGAAATATGATGTGATGACATTATTTGAATAATTACCATTGGGCCTTGTGCTTTTTCAATTTAATGAACAGACTTCTTGTGTTAGGCAAAAAAAATGATGGAATTTATACTTTTATCTCTCCTTACAACATAATTCCCCCCCAATATTCATTATGAATTTTTGTTCTTTTATTTAATGAGCCCCATGATTTTCCTCTTCCTCTCACTTTTCTTTCTTACCTTATGCAAAACAAACGAACAAAAAAAGCACGCATAATTCTAATATCTCCATTTCCAGGGAGGATTTTTGCCCATAATCAGGCTCGTCTTCCTGGCACTAGCTGATATGTCTAGGTGGTCTCCCCGCCTCCCCATCCCACCCACCCTAACTGGAGCATCTGTTATGTCAGGCTGGCCCCTCGTGTTCTGCTCTGGCAAACGTGAAGACAAAATTCAAGAGACTTACATGCAATTCCTGATCCCACCTGAAACTAACTCTGCTTTAAACTCTCTAATAACTTTCCTAGCAGTTTCGCTGAGTGCGATTGCCTGTTAGAATAGAGACTGAAGTTGGGTAAATGCGCTTTCACTTTTCCTCATCACTGAAATGGATTATAGAACTTGCAGTTGACCCCATATGTGCTCATCAATAAGTCACTGGTTTTACAACTGAGACTTCTCAGTGGTTTAGGGGGACTCCTCCCACATCTTCTCTAAACTCTATTTTAGAAAAGGGGACTATAGGGGAATTCTGGTTCTAACACCCCCTCCCCCGTCTCTTCCGGAAGCTGCCAATGTACTATGTCTAGAAACCTCAGGCAAGTCTGAGAAACCCCTGATCCAACACCCTGCCCAGCTTTCAAAGGGCTTTTTAGGTCAGATCTTGGCAGAAATTTCCAGTCACTTTTTGGACTGTTTGTGCTTGAACAAAATCACTAATAAATATCAGATCATCCTCACAATGCCTTCACTTTCACAACTACACTCAAAAGAAATGAACCAGAGTTTCCAGATTCAGCTCAGATGCTCCTAAGGGAACATGAGAAGCCAGGTTCCCATGGGTAGATTTTTTCCTGACGAGACTCCAGGAACCAAGGAAATGAAGCACCCCCAATATTTACAGATCTCTCCTTGTTGGTAGCAACTGGGTCACAAAGGGAAAACTGAAAAGGAGTAGATAAGGCTACAGAGAAAACTTTCACATACATTTGCATTGGGAAGATTTGGAAATGAGGTGTTCTATTTAGTTATTAGATATAACATTAACTGGAGTATTGGTTTGACTGCAGTAGCAATGAGACTCAAAATAACAGTGGCTTTTAAAACATAGACCGTTTATGTCTCTCCAGTATAAAAGGGCAAGTTGGCAATACAGCCTGTTGAGGTGACCCCACAATCTTGAGGCCCTTATTTTTTTTTTTACTCTTTCATCCTCAACTGGTTTCCATCTGAAGGTCTACAATGGCTGATTCGGCTCTCACCACCACACCTTCCTCCCAGCCAGAGGAAGGAGTAGAGGGCACGGGAGGGCAACCCCTGCCCTCTAAGAGCACAGCAAGCCGTGGCACACAGCAGCTCCATTCATATTCCATTGGCCAGAACCAAGTTCATGGCCACACCTGTCTGCAAGGAAAGCTGTGAAATAAATAAAAACTTGAACTGGGTAACCACATACTATTTTTAAAAGAAGAGAATGGATTCTACAGGACAACTACTAATTTCTGTCACAGCCTACTTTCCAAGGATCAGAATATAACATCTACAATCGATCGAGTGGCTCTGATATTAACTTCCAATCCCTTCTCACTGAAAACTTGGTGAAAAACCTAGTCTGGAGTTACCCTGTTTTCATTGCTATGACTCCAAATATTTTTCCTGATCCTCTTCTGTGGTCCACATGTTTTCACGCCATATACCTTTATACCAAATACAGATCCTTTTGAGTGTCTTGGTCTAACATTTCTAAATGTTCAATTTAAGGTAAGATTTTTCATCAACTATCTTTCTACAGTTATTGATGATCCTGATTTGTATGGCAAAGAGCCAAAAGTTGTGTGAATTTTAAGGAGGCAAATCTGGAGGGATGGAAATATTGTGAAGTTGAGTCAGATTTCTCTATCAAATCTCAGCTCAACTTTTTACTAATTATCTGCTCTTAGACAAATGACTTTACCTTTCTGAGCTACATATTTTTCGGTTTTAAGTAGGGCGCTGGGATACGTCCTTAAAGTCATTGTAAAGATTAAATCACGTGTTGCATAGCATTGTCTAGCACATAGCAGATGTGCAGTAAACAGTCATCCTTTTTCCTTTCATTCTTAATACACTTTATAAAATTCCTACCACAGCCATTCATCTGGAAATGATCTCCCCCCTCTCTGCTCTGTGTCATGAAGAGTTGAAGAGAGTCCTGACTTTGGGGTGACTCAAGCCCCACTTTAAAGTAGCATATTGCCTGAAGAATTCTTTCCCAGAGTGCAGAAGGCATGTGTCCTGTGAAACTAAACCTTATCATCTCTCACAGTTCCTTCCCCAATAGTTATAGGAGAGCTGGACTTGGCCATTTAATTGTTTCGTACCTACTGTTCAGTGAGCAAAATGTGGCCAGGCAAGGTAATAGCTACTTAGCAAAGTAGATCATTTCTAAAGCTAAAAAGAATTTCAGGCAGCTTACAAAGATACATCTAGGACAGCAAGCTGAAAAAGCAGAAGACAAAATTAGAAAAATGAAACGATGGAAAACGAAGAATGGGGCATACATGAAGCCAGGAGTGCAATCGGTGCTCAGATGCTCACACCAGAGCTCACAGGCGCCTCCCTCTGTCGTTGGGCTAAACATTGTATATTATTTTGCAAGGCCTGTCTCCTTGGTTTATCTCCTTGGCCATCTTCTTGCTTACACAGTGTTCTCCGTGTGTGTGTGTGTGTGTGTGTGTGTGTGTGTGTGTGTGTAAATTTCCCTTTCTTATAAGGACGTCAGTCATATTGGATTAGAAGTCACCCAATAGGAGGAGGAAGGATAAGTTGGGACAAAGTGAGAGAGTGGCATGGACATATATACACTACCAAAGGTAAAATAGACAGCTAGTGGGAAGCAGCCACATAGCACAGGGAGATCAGCTCGGTGCTTTGTGACCACCTAGAGGGGTGGGATAGGGAGGGTGGGAGGGAGACACAAGAGGGAAGAGATATGGGGATATAATGTTTATGTATTACTGATTCACTTTGTTATAAAGCAGAAACTAACACACCATTGTAAAGCAATTATACTCCAATAAAGATGTTAAAAAATTTAAAAAAAAAAGTCACCAATAATGGAGCCATCCCCTAAGGACCTCACTTTGACTTGATTGCCTCTGTAAAGGCCCTGTTTCCGAAGAAGTGTGCATTCCTTGTTTACTGGGGGGTTAGGACTTCAACCTGTGTATTTTAGGGGGACACAATTCAACCTGTAACACATTGCTTCTGATAGAACGAATTCAGAGCTTGTTGTTTTGCTTTATTTTGTGTTTTATGAGTTTTTTAAAAATTGCTCAATATCTTGCTTTGGAATTGCACAGGGTCTTAGGATGAGCATTTAAACATCAGTTACTGCATAGAGGGCTAGAGAAGGCCCTGAATCACATGGGCTAAGGGATCGCTGGGATTCTCTAAGAGGCAGCTTGTTGCCCTTGGATGAATTAAGCTCTGAGAGCAGCTGGTAATGGAGCCTTATTTCAGGTCTGTATCTCTTATAAGTAACATAAATAATACTTTTTTCCATAGTGTTCCATAGTACTCTCTGGAGCTCATGACTACTTCTCTATTCTAGCAGTTTCCCAGCAGTTTTGCTGAGTGCAATAATGTATCCAAATATCTGTAAAGTTGCATAAATGCTCTTTCGCTCCACCAAGAGAAATGTCAGTCAAGAATTTGTCTGAAAACCCAGAAGACAAAGGTTTTTACCTTTTAAAATTTTCTTAGTGAAAATAATGACGCCACAATCTACTCTTTGTGGCATGAATGCCTCAACATTTCTTAAGAGAGCAACAAGGAGTGAAAATCAGAATTTTAGAGCCAGAAGGCCATAAATGTCATCTCCTCCTTCATTTTCAGGAGAAACAACAGAAGCCCAGAAAGGTGAAGTCTCTCAGCTCCCAGTCCAGTCATCTTTTTTTTTTTTTTTTTTTTTTTTTTTTTTGCGGTACGCGGGCCTCTCACTGTTGTGGCCTCTCCCGTCGCGGAACACAGCTTCGGGACGCGCAGGCTCAGCGGCCATGGCTCACGGGCCCATCCCAGACCGGGGCACGAACCCGTGTCCCCTGCATCGGCACGCGGACTCTCAACCACTGCGCCACCAGGAAAGACCCAGTCATCTTTTTTTAGGCTTTCTTATCATTGTCAAACCCAAATATAACTGCTTCAAACACCTCCTACGGTTGGGATGTGAGAACACAGTACAGGTGTCTTTTATCTGAAACCCTTGAGGCGATATGTGTTTGTTAATTCGAAAGGTGTTTCAGAAAGGCAGTTCAGCGCACACACCACATATCTCATAATATCCCCAGTGGGGTTGGGACGGGACCTTCTAATCGAACACATTCATATTTCCTAGGGAAGTGTGTGAATGTTCCCATTATATGCAATAAATAAGAATCCTACATAGCTTCATGGCACTTCATGGGTCAGATTCTGCCACCCCAGTAAGTTATGCAAATGTTTCAGTTTTCAGAGCTTTTAGTATTCTCTGGGTTTCAGGACTGAGGATGAAGGATTGTCTTCCTCTAGAAGAGAGATTCTCAAGCTTGGTTGTGCGGAGGAACTATTTGAGGTGCCCCAGCCCAGGAGCATTGAATCAGATTCTTTGGGTTGTGGCCTGGGAATTGGAATTTTTGACAAGCAACACAGCTGATACTGATGCAGATGGCGGTGGGTAAGGGGGAAAGAAACAGTGCCTGGAGCACAGAGTTCGGTCGTGGGAAACAGGTGGGAACCTCGGTTAGGCTATTTTTATCAAATGCCTCTCCTGACACCTCCCTTTGATATCAGTGTGACCCCGCAGTCAAGTTTCACAGAATTTTTCCGTGACACTTTGATGGGAAATGAGCGTCCAAAGGGTGTATATATCCAAATATTCAAAGGAATGGGAGAGGAAAGCAAAGCCGAATGAGGAGGAGAAAATCACAATTCAAAGCATGTTCAAGCCACAATCTGGTCACCAGATTATGTCAAATGTATTCATTCATTATTTGAGTGCTTACTATGTATCAGACACTGATTCAGACAGGTGTACAATCACAGAATTGTTCTATACCAACTAACGTTGTTGTTGATATTATTATTACCGGTAATTCTCCTCTTTCCCCACACTTCTTGTTATTGATTTTTCTGAGGGGTGCGCATCAGCCATTGAAGTGCATTGAGCCCCTCCAGGCTGTAGCTCCATCTGCTGGAATACAGGGAAATTAACCCGTGTCCCACTGGTGTTTAATATAGATGATCCTTCGTGTATACTAAATCATAATGCACTATTTCACTGTGCCAGTTGTGCTAATGGAAGTTATTTGTTTGTTAGCTGTAGGTAAGACGTGAGAGAATTATCTGTGTGACCACATCGGAGAGCATTAGACTAATCTGCGTGGTTAAGAAGGCTTTAGTGTAAATAGGTTAACCCCAGGGAAACTTCCCTAATATAGCCTGCGCTTGCTAGGTATGAAGAATTGACCTTCCTTGTAAGCACCTTCCTCTAAGCCCAGGCTGCTGAGAAAAGCCCCAGGGTGGCTATCACTGCCTCCTGATCTTGGCAATCGGCGTGGAGCACAGATGACCACTGGAAACTTGTTAATGGGCCTTCTGGGTTTAGCATTCCATCTGGGTGGCCTGAAGTTGTTTTGCTGACCTCTCATCTACCTTCCATCTCTCCCTAAAGTCCCTCTTCCATTTTAGTCATTTTAGTCAAGCTCATGCTTTCACACCCCTTCCTCTGAGAGTCTGTTTCTCTCGATTTCTCTCTTGGTATCAGCTGACACATGGAGCTCTGATTGTCTCTGCACAGCTTTCTATGTTGATGTCTCTCACTGGAGCAGGATCTCTGTAGGCAGGAGCAGAGGTGGGCAGAGGATGTTGATGTTTAGATACATCAGCACTCACAGGTGGGAATGTAACTGATGCTATTTTTTGACTGTCTGGCTTCTATGGAAATGGAGGATTTGAATACAGGGAGGGGAGGAAAGAAGGTAAGGCGGAAGAATGAACGTTTGAAGAGGTTGGAATGGATATGACCCGTGGGCAGGGCCCTGAGAAGACTAGACGGGGAGACCCTTCTCTCCAGTGTCAGCTCCACAAGAGCGGGGGCTTCACCTGTTTGTTATCTGGAGTCTCCTCAGGAGCTTGAAGAGGGCCTGACATGCAGCAAACGCCCAATGTTTGTTGAATGAATGAATATTATTCTTGTGATGGTTACCGTTACCTAAAACTGTGCCCTACGAGTACCTAGAACTTTGGAAGTTGTAGAGTGTGTCTCAGTCAACAAATATTTAGGAACATCTGTGGTGCCAGAAATAGTTTGGGGAAGTAGCAATGAGTCCATTCAAGTTGGCCTTGAAGGCCAGACGAGCAGTTTTGAGGTGGAATAAGTTGTTGCGGTAATTCTGGTTCTGGGGAGGAGGGTTTCTCGGTCCCGGTGGGACTCTTCACAAATCCTACATCATTCATCACAGCTCAGCTCCTTACTAACTGGATGACTTGGGACAAGATTCTCTTTTCTCATCTGTGCATTCTTCTCCTTTGCCAGACCTATAAATTATCAATGTTGGGGTGCTCAGACCTGGGGGGGGGCTGCTCTTTTCTATGCATATTTTCTCCTCCAACCCAGTGGCCCTAAACACCATGTATATGCAGATAAACCCATATTTTTTCTCTCTCATCCACATTCTTATATTCAACTGTCTAACTGACCTCTTCATTTGCATGGTTCCTCTCTCATTTTTACACAGCCAAACCTGATTTCACATCCATCTCTTTTTGTCAAAACCTGTTTTTACTCCAGTCCTCCCAACTCAGTTCCTGGCCCTGCCATTCACCCAGTGGCTTAAGCTAGAAACTCTTTTTAAATCCTCCCTTTTCCTCACCTCCATCCACATCCACCAGCACATCACGAAGCCTCTGCCTAAAAATAGGCCCCTCGGGACTTCCCTGGTGGTGCAGTGGTTAAGAATCCACCTGCCAATGCAGGAGACACGGATTCGAGCCCTGGTCCGGGAAGATCCCACATACCGCGGAGCAACTAAGCCCGTGAGCCACAACTACTGAGCCTGCATTCTAGAGCCCGCAAGACACAACCACTGAACCTGCACGCCTAGAGCCCATGCTCTGCAACAAGAGAAGCCACCACAATGAGAAGCCTGTGCACTGCAATGAAGAGGAGGCCCCGCTCGCTGCAACTAGAGAAAGCCCGAGTGCAGCAACGAAGACCCAACACAGCCAAAAATAAAATTAAAATTAAAAATAAATTAATTTATATTTAAAAAAAATAGGCCCCTCATCTCTTCACTTGTGTCCATCTCCACTTGTTCCTTGAGCCCAAGCTCCATCATCTCCTGCCGTGGCTCTTGGAGTAGCCGCCCTGCTGGTCTCCCAGGTTTACGTCTTGCACCCTCATCAGCCTTACACCACACTGAAGCCAGAAGGATATTTTAAATTCTAATTCAGATTAGTCTTTGCACTGCTCTCACTCTATCCAGTCTTCCCAGGGCATAGAATAAGCTCCAAACTCCTTGTCATGGTGCACAGAGTTCTCCATCCTCAGGCCTCTCCCACCTCACTGCCCTCAACACTGTCAGCCCCACTTTGCTCCAGGCCTGCCTGTCTCTAAGTCTCTTAAACATGCTAGTTCCTGCTGGTTTTGAGGCCTCTGGACTCTCCCCTCTGTCCTTTCTTGGTTAAGTTCTTTCTCATCCCTTACATCTCAGCTTAAATGTCACTAGTTAGAGATGCCTTTTTTTTTTCTTTAAAAGAAATTTTTCCTTTTTGTTTTTTAAACTCATTAGGCCTTTTTTTTAACTTTATTTTATTTTGGAGTATAATTGATTAACAATGCTGTGTTAGTTTCAGGTGTACGGCAAAGTGATTCAGTTATACATATACATGTATCTATTCTTTTTCAAATTCTTTTCCCATTTAGGTTGTTACATAATATTGAGCAGAGTTCGCTGTGCTGTGCAGTAGGTCCTTGTTGGTTATACATTTTAAATATATGCCTTTTTAAATTACTCAACCCAAAGTAGGCCAACCCACCTATTAGTCACTCTCACAAGACTCTACCTTTTACTTCTCAGGACTCTTCACAGTCTGTAATTATTTTATTTGTTGGCTTAGTTATCCCTAATTAGGATGTAAGTTCCATAAGATCAAGGATGCTGTCTTATGTACTGGAGAATCTCAAGCTCTTAGAAGAGTGTCTGGTACAGACTAGGCTTTCAGTAAACACTTGCTGAATGAATGGATGAGCTTCTGGAGGTCTCATTTTCTTATTCTGTGACCCAAAGATAAAACATACAACCCTGCTTCAAAGAGTTGTTATAAGGATTAAATGAGAAAATACTAAGAGATCAACAAATATTAGTCACAATTATTATTACCAGTACTATTCTATATTACTACTAATATTAATACTACTTCTAGTAGTAGTCATAGTAGTAGTACCACTATTCTTTCAACAACCCATATGAGGTAGTTAAAATTAACTACAATTTACAGATAAAGAAGTGAAGATCAGAAATGCAAATAGCCTAGGTAAGGTCACTAAGCTAGCACACATTAGAGCTTGAATTTTAAGAGTGAGGAATTGGAAATAACTACAGAGCTCAATTCTGTGCGACTGGAGGAAAGGTGTTTCCAATGGCATAAATAAGTTTTGGACAGAGATGGCTCTAAAGGGAAGATGTGTTATGCTGAGCGGATAGCTGGATATCCAAGGTTTGATGAATAACAAACTATTGGAGATAGAACTCTTACTCGGGTGAGAGGTCAGGAATTTGAAATTTGTGCATCCAAAAATATAACCTCTCCACTGTGATCACAATACCATATCTAGAAAGCTGTTCAGTTAGAGTCTGTTAGCAGAAACACACACACACACACACACACACACACACACACACACTCACTCCTTGAGGCCAAAAGACAGTGCCTGCTCCTCAGAGGGGCCTCTCCCTCTCTCTAATCTACCCACCCTCTTACCTCCCCTGCCCCCTACTGGATTTCCCTTCTGTGTTTTCTATTCCTAGATCCTTCCTCACAGCATCCCATATCCATTTTGGAGGCTCACTATGAGGGCCTCAAGCATTAACTTCAGGACTCTGAAGCAGGTCTTTGGGGGCTGATACAGTATCACGCTCGGGTGATGTGAATTTTTCGGAATGGAACGACAAAACAAAGCATGACACCAAAAACTCCTCTTCTTATATTGATGTCTCTAAAAAGAGCTAAAAATGATCCAGCACTTATCATATGCCAGGGACTATTCTAAGCACTTTATATAAATTAACTAATTTGTTCCTTATAACAACCTTCTAAGATAGGTGCTATCATTTTCTTTTTCTTACAGAGGAAATTGAGACACAGAGTGGCTAACATCACAAAGCTACCTAGGAGAGCTGGGGTTCTAACCAGTGCAGTAGGGTTGCAGCATCCTTGTTCTAAACCACTGACCTACACATTCTCACAGGGTGGGCTCTGTCTCTCCACCCCATCTTCCCAAAGATGCATTTCCCATCGGAGGTGAGGAGGAGAAAGAAGAGAGTTAGAGGAACAGCTATCCTGCCACAAAAATATAAATGTTATGCATACATCCCTGAAAAGAGAAGGTGAAAGTGGGAAGAGAAAACCAGGCAGTTGAGGAAAGGGCCTGAAAATGTTTATATTAGGGAATAAGGAAAAGAAGGGTGATGAAGAGAGGAAAGAGAACAAAGAATATAAGGCCGATGAATAAAGGAGAAGATGGATGCGGTAGTGTTTTAGAAGTCAAGCACTTCAAGGAGGAGATATCCACAGTATCAAGTCTCTTCAATTGGGGGAGGAAAATTAGGTTCATACTTAACTTCAGAAAAGTGTTTTAATAGAGAACTTAGAAGCAGATTACTAGCAAGATGAGGGAGGAAGTATAAGCTGAAGGTACAGACAGTCTCTTTCACACATTCGACAGCAAACAGAAGTAGGCAAGTACTGTGGTTGCTAGAGAAGACAGCAAGGTAAAGGGAAACATTTGCTTAATTTGGGAGACATATAAATATTGAAAGGTAGAATGCAGGAAGCAAAAGGGGTGGGAGGAGAGTGAAGATGTGGGAAGGGAGAGAATAATGATGGGTGCAAACACCCTTCGAAGTTGAGCTGAGACCGAATAGAGCTAAAAAAGTGGGTTTTAAGCTGGGATGCATAAAGGAGTCATTTGGGAGCCTTCAAAACAATCAAGGCCTGGATCCCACCTCCAGAGCTTCTGATTTAATTGGTCTGGGAGTGCCTGGGCATCAAAACGTGTAATATTTCCTAATTGATTCTAACAGGCAGTCAAGTTTGGGAATTGCTGATCCAGGACTCAGAGACTACATCTTCTTTGAGTCTGAAAATAAGAACCAAGAAAATGATGTAAAGATAGATCATTTGAATTGAAGACAAGTTTAATTGACGAAACTCATGCATGTTGACTTGGATCGTCTCAGTAAAAAAAAAAAAAAAAAAAATTAAACAGATGGGCTGATCATCTGTGGAGAGGGAATAAGGAAGCTTGCAGACAGAGGCTCCTCAAATAGCCACTATGAGGGGAACACAGGAGAGGGTCCCGTAGCAAAGGAGTGATAGACAATATGGGATAGTGATGATGTTGTGCCTGGGTCTTGGTTGAGGCAGGACTTCACACAGATTTGTCCTCTTAAAGCTGGGCTTCATAGACTGATGGAGATGTACAGAAAGTTGATGGAGGGTGATCCATGGGCTCAGGAAGGTCAAAAGAAGAGGAAGTCAGTTGACGATGGAATCCAGTGTTGGGCTGTGGTTGGTTAGGAAACAAGTTGAGTAGATTTGGAGAGTGGGAGAGAAGACCAGTAAGGTTGTGGGTAGAGAAAGGAACATTCACAACTGAGATCCCAGTTGGAAAATAATCCTTCAGGATCTATAACTCTTAGGGCACATTAAAAATATTAAAAATGCACGTATCACGTGACCTCTAAAGTTCAAGGAAGTTTGGTGAAATGAACAGTAGACACAAATTCTCAGATCAATCATTAGACAGAGCTCTGCCAACAACCAGTCCCTCTGTCCATCTTCAGGGCTCAGTGTACACTAGGAAGAGGCTCGCTGAGATAAATTCTCAGAACTTGTATACCTGAATCACTACATCAGCTTGTCAGGTTGCTTAGCTACACACATCACACACCTATAAAAATATCTTTCCTTACCATGAGTTTCTTCCTGTGACTTCCCCCACCTCAAACATTTTTTTTAAGTCTTCTCTCTCCTCCATACTCCCATCTCCGAAATGGCTGTAGCAATCTTGATATTAGAAGTGGGCATCTTAAGGGGAAAAACCTCAAGGTTCCCATTTGTTTTCTAGCATTAAACTAGCAAAAGAATTTACCGGTAATCTGTTTAAAGAGGTGGAGCCTTATTAAAATCAAAAATAAATGGCTCATGAGAAAGCTTTTGTGCACTTAGGTATAACTCCTTATTTGTGTCAGCCAAAAGTTGTACTGACTTATATTGTCCTGAATTTTAACCAAATTCCAGTATCACATCATCATTACCAGTTTCACAATTTGTACCCTAGAGTTTTCTTCTTCCTTTTTTTTTTTACTGAAAAGTTGAGTTTAAGGTAAAACTTCAACCTGCAAAGTGAGCAGGGCTATCTAGCCCTCTCTCAGCTGACTTGCTTGTTTCATTTGAAATGAAACTCACTTTTGCTCTTAATACTCCCTCCTTCTCTCCTCTCCCTTACTCTCATCTACTTCCTGGAAATGTCATTCAGGTCAGAGTTCTCATATGCAACATGAGATGGTTCTTATCTTCCAGACCAGGTGCCGAAGCATTTGGGACTACACAGTACGGTGACTGTAATGTTTAGACACAGGTGTGTGAGGGAGAAGAGTCTAATGACAGAATCTTCTATTTAATGCAGACTCTACAGAAATTTTGAGTTGCTTAGATACCAGTGAGCTTGTATATGAGTAGAATATATATATGTGTGTATATGTATACACACACACACATACATACATACGTATATATACATGCGTATCTCCGTCACACCAATTTGCAAATGAAATCTACTGAAATGCAAAGAAAACCTTATTTAAAAGTTACACTATTACTAACAGTAACCATCATGACGATTTATACTATTCAGTACACTTCCACATACATTTAGTATATGTTCTTCCTAGTAATCCTCAGAACTGTGCAGGAGGTGGTTGAACATTCATTCATTCATTCATTCAAGTCAACCGTCCTATCTCGTGAGAGGGGCAAAAGTCCAAACAGCCCCTTTGAGCCAAATGGACGGGGAATTTGAGCAAAGGCCAGGTATTTACAGAGGCTGATTGCATCCTGGGACTCAGAGGTCAAGAAGTGACATGCAAGGCACTCAGGAGTTTCTATCATAATTTATGCAAATGATTTGCACTAGAGTGAACAGCACAAGATTTACAGAAACCTGACAGCTGGGCAGGGAGGATGCTAATTGAGAGCCGAGCCACCAGGTGGGCATCACTGGGATTCATGACTGACAGCTTGCTGGAGCAACAGATTCTCACCTTGTCAAGGGAAAGTATTCATGTTCAACAGCAAGATATCTTGGGGGCTCCCTCCCCCCATGCTAATAGTTGTCCTCTTTGTATCTGTTCATTGAGAAATACATAATGATAAAAATCAACCGGGAATCACTAAAGCGTTGAAATGAATTTATACTGATTCCAGCAGTACTATGCCAGTTTTCAATGTATTGCCTCTCGGTTCCAAAGTCCTTCCATAACGGCTCTGCGTACATGAACTGTAACCTTTATGCATTTCTCCTTGACAGTGAGCACAACGCTAAACTTTGTTAGTGAGGGCTTGAGCTGGAATAACATTGCTGGGGGTGGGGGGTCTTCCCGTCCTGGCTCTGGTGTGCTCAGTTCTGCTTCTTCTGTTCCTGTTGCCTGATTGGCCTGTGGTGCCCTGTGTGCCCCTGCCACATGCCCAGAGATACAGTTCCCCAGACACTATTCAGCCCCAGCCTGGGCTGTGACCTCCTTTGCACAGCCCTCCAATGTGGGCACTGCGTGCTCTGGGCCTCACAATGTCCACAGAGCCAACCTGGCTCCCTCCATGCACCTGCCAACCAGCTCCAGCTTGCCTATGTGCTAGAGGATTGCTCCCACTGTCTTCCCAACACATGCACCAAGCATTCCAGGTCTTACACTGTCTTAGTCAGTTCAGGCTGCTATAACAGAATACACAGACTGGGTGCCTTAAACAACAAACATTTATTTTTCCCAGCTCTAGAGGTTGGAAGTCTGAGATCAGGGTGCCCATGTGGTCAGATTCTTAGTGAAGTACTTCCTCCTAGTTTATGGGTGTCTAGTCTTCTGACAGAGAAGAGAAAGAGAGGGAAAAAGAACTAGCTGTCTTCCTCTTTAAGGGTGCTAATCCCATCATGGGGCTCCACTCTCATGACCTAATTACCTCCCAAAGGCCTCACCTCCAAATACCATCATATTTGGGCTTCAACATATGAATAGGGTGGGGGGGGGGGGATAAACATTCAGTTCACAGCATGCACCTTCCCCACTCCTTTGCAAGCCCGCCCCCCAGCCTGTTCCCAGGTCCTGATCCGAGATTGCTCCCTGCTTGCCCAGGAACTATGGACCAGCTCTGGTCCCAGCAAACAGTCGTCTTCTCTGACATGCAGTGGGCTACAAACACACCTTCTCCAGCAAGGCCTGAACCCCTCCTTCCAAGTTGTCCTCTCATGGGTACTCTTCCTCCGTCCTAGGATGCCCTTTAAAGTTCTTTTTACATCTTTATAGTTACTCTTCTATCATAGTTTGATAACTCTTTATGTTAAACACCCCCTGTTTTACATTACTGTGTGGTTTTTGTGTCTTGATTGAACCAAGATTGATACAAGTTCATTTGGAAAAGTAACAACACATATTTGTATGAGTTAGTCAATCTACAGACAATAGTTGGAATATAAAAGAATTAACTTTCTTACAACTGCTACCTGAAATCTTCCAGGTATCCACAGTCACCAGGTTGGGAAACCCTGGGCTAGAACTGGACAGATGGGCAGGAACAAAAGCAGAATCCCTGACATGGAAATGGAGCTGTTCAGGGAATGAGATGCATGGCCTGGGGTAGGGGGTGGGGCAACTGTGAGTGTTAGGGAACCATGCTGATTCTTGTGGTCAGCCTTGCCTCCTCTTCTTTATTGAGAATCTATGAATATCACAAAGACGAAATCTGTCTTGGATTGAAAGGGTGGGGAGAAGGGAACTGAGCCTATTCTAGGTCAGGATGGGTTCAGATGCTGGACTGGGATGGAACACGCAGGTAGGAGAGGAGAGGCAACAGCAAACCCAAGAGTGAAGATCTGAGATAGGCCCGGGAAACGAAGGGCACATGACACCAGCATTTATCAAGCACCTGTTTGACAGGTGAGGCTATAAAGCAGGGGGTACCAAGTGAACTGCTGGAGAGCACTCAGTTTACAGGTGAAACATGCATGGTTGGAAAACAGGTCCTCTGACTCTTAAATAGGTTCCTCTTTATCACACTGCCAATCCTATCAGAGCTTACTATTGGGAGCAGAATAGAAGGTTTCCATTATTTTCAATGATCTGGAACAGATTAAACAGCATAGAAATCATCTTTTTTTGGAAGGTATTTATGGAATTAGTCTTTCAAAATATCCAAATCTGGCTTTAGGAGGATTACATTTTAGGAAATATTTTAAATTCCTCTTTGGTTTTCCACCTAATTGGTTTCTTTTGTTATTTGTTTGCTTTTTTTTTTTTAAGCCATTCCTTGAGTCAATTTTGGTAATTTAAAATTCCTGCAAAAGAGTACTGATTTTATCTAAATATTCAATTTCTTTGCTTAATGCTATAAATACTATTTACTGCCTAAGTATCCTCTATGTCTGTGGTTAAAACCCATTTCCCACATCAAATGGTGTTACTGTTTTCCTCCTTTTCTTCATGGTCACGGATGCCAGGGATCTTTTCATAGAACCACCTCCATATTTTCCATGCCATTCCATTTCGCTGCTTGCTTGCTTTCTTTTTCTTTCATTCTTTCTTTCTTTCTTTTCTTAATTTGATAGGAGGAGTGTTACAGGGAATCTCAGGTGCAGAGATAAGGGTTAATCATACTTCCTTCTTTATGACTCATTTTTACAATTGCTCTGTACAAGACTCTCTATTTCAATTCTTTTATTTATTTTTTTACTTTACTGTAATACCTACCCCCATTCCTTTCTCCTAAATAGACTTCTTCCAGTTCTTGGATCAGTGTGTTTTCTAGAAAAACATAATATCTTTCTTATTTATTTCACTCTGTAATTTTTAAACCTATCCATACTGTATGCTTATATTAGTTTCTTATTGCTGCCATAACAAATTATCTCAAATTCAGAAGCTTAAAACAACAAAAGTTATTATCGTATGGTTCTGGAGATCAGAAGTTCAAAGTTAATATCAACTACCACCTTAAGTCATTGGGCTAACGTCAAAACGTTGCCAGGGTTGGTTTTCTCAAAGGCTCTGAGGGAAGAATCTTGTGTCCTTGACTTTTTCAGCTTCCAGAGGCCACCTGCATTCCTAGGCTCATGACCCCTTCCTTACTTCACGCCAGCTTCTTGCTTCCTTCATTACATCTCCTACTCCTGTGATCCTACTGCCTTCCTCTGATAAGGACTCCTGTTATTGCACTGGGCCCACCTGGGTAATCCAGGATACTCTTCCCCCACCTCAAGACCCTTAACATTACTTAATCACATCTGCACAGGTTCTGGGGATTAGAACATGGTTATCCTTAGAGGACCATTATTCAGCCTACAACAGTACTCATCTAATTCATCTCTTCTATCAGGTGTGTAGTATGCCATGTCATATATGCACCATCCTTAACTTATCCATGCCCCTAGGGATGGACACCTGCTAACATGGACATCTCTTCAATGAATATCCTCTAACACATCCCCTTAAGAATCTGTGTGAGACTTTCTCAATGCTATACAGAAGGAAAATGAGGGGTGGGAGGAGCTGATACAAATTACCAACCATCTGGAAGGGTACAAGGGCCTAGCGTGATATCAGTACAAATCCCATGTAAAGGTGTTTGCGGAAGTCCACCCTTGATAGGAGACCCGAAAACAATTTTCCCTAAAGGGCCAAAATTCCATGCCATAGCCCTGAGTTATACCCAGAAATGTTGCTAATTGCAGTATGTAGACAGGCCATTTCTCCAATATGTCTAGGTTGCTCTCCACCTGCAGTGCAAGTAGGTTCTTATTTCCCACACATCCCTGCTAACATGGTAATATCTGCGTATAGTCAGGCCATTCAAGATGGCTGTTCTCTTGCTCTCTGTACATCTCCTGCTCAACTGGCCCTGCTTGACACACATGACTATCCAATACTCTTTTATTTTTTTTTTTTTCCCCTGGCCGTGCCATGCAGCATGCGGAATCTTAGCTCCGCAACCAGGGAACGAACCCTCACCCCCTGAATTGGAAGCGCGGAGTCTTAACCACCGGACCGCCAATACGCTTAATTACAGGGCTTAATTAGTCACTGCCTACATGCTTGCCCCTGCCCCAGCCGCTGGTTTCCCTGGTAATTGATGGGCCAATCAGATGTCAATTCCGCCTATAAATGGTAGCCTCCTTCTCCCCCAGATCGTGCAAATGCCTGTCCTGCCTGGCGGTCTGCCGTTCACAGTGGGATGTCGCTCCAGGACCCTTCTGCTTCAGACCGGTAAGATCCCCTGTCCAATGAACTGTTGCTGTCTCTGTCGCCGTCTCTGGTCTCTTTCTTCAGTCTCAAGGCTGGGCAACTATAAGGCGTGCAAGCCTGCGGGGTTCGGCCCAACAACCTGATTTTCTAATTATTTACTCTTCTTAGGGGAGCTAATGTTTTCTCATTATTTTCATCAAGTTCCTATCGTGAGGTTAACCGTCTGTTGATATGCTTGTTATCCATTCTGCTCTCTATTTCTAGGAATCTTCTCTCATTTTCTTCCAGGGTATTTCCAGGGTATTTCATTTGTGGTGGTGGTTGATGTTGCTGTTTTTATCCATTTGCAGGAATTCCTTGTGTTTTCTAGATTTATTACTTGTCAGTTATAAATATTGCAAATACATTCTCTTAATATACTGTGCATCTCAGCTTTTCTATGTTGCCTTTTATTTAGCAGGAGTCTTTAATTTTGACATAGTCAAGCTCATTAACTTTTTACCTTAGAGTATGAGTACTTGCCTTCTAACTCACTAATTTCTACATTTATTTTCATTTCTTCCTTTCCCTTGTTTTTTGTTTACTCTGTCTTTTTTTCTCGAGTATCTTGAGCTAAATGTCTACATAATTTTCATCTTTCAGTTTTTTAATTTAATCAGTGGATATTAGTTAATATTCCTTTGGTGAGAGATGTTTTTGAACTTGACAAATTTTCAAGTAAATTTTTAATGTATTTTGCTTCAATCTTTAACCAAAATATTTTTCTGCTTTGAGCTATTTCCCATCCAGTACTTTGTAGATGTTAGGTGCATTCACAAAAAAGGTATATTTTATTATAACTGGACTAAATTAAATATATTACTGGAAATCGCAGTCTGCGTGTCATAAAGAGGAAAAGTAAGGTATCCATTAGCAAGTGAAAAGAAACTGCAAGTACAAACCAAGCCCAGCCCTTCCTATCTTAATTTCCTTCTCTCAGCTGTTAAATTTTAAAACTTGGGATTGTTTTGAGATGTTGACTTTTACTTTACTTGTTTGTATGACGATGGTGATTTGTGGGAACACTTGAAATCCTTTGATATGGAAACAGTAAGATTAGAAAGGGAAATTGAAAGTCATTTTGTCAGTTCATTATTATCATACAATTTTTTAATTATTGCAATGAGGATAAACTAATTTATACAGAAGCTATATTTTCAGCCAGTGCAGCATATGCAAACTGCAACTTTAGAAAGCAAAAGAAATATAGAAGCTGAACTATATTTTATTCACTTGTTCAACAAATGTTAAAGGCCTACCACGTGACACTGTTCTGAACACTGGGAATACAGCAGTTAACAGGGTAGACTAGATCCACAGTCTAATGGAGCTTTTGTGTGAGAGAGGCTGTGATAAAGAAATAAACAGATAAATAAATAAGGTAATTTTAATACAGGTATTTCCAAGGAAAAAGATAAAACATGATGGCATATGAGCCAATAACTTACCTGGTAAGAAGCAGGCACCCATCCACATGGAGGTCACCTGGTGGAACATCTGGGTGGGGCCACAGCAAATGCATATGAGCCCAACAACGCCCTTCTCTTCTTCATCCAAAATGCAGCAAGAATCAGGCTTATTAGCGTGGACAGCTAGAAATGAGAGAAACTGTCCCACGTGCCTGTTCATCACAAAATTCATCACACAAACAGGATTGAGTGTTACACTCTTCTCTCGTGATGAGACATGCAACAGGGAGAAGTCATCCTTTTGCAGGAAGGCTAACTTTGGAAAAAATGTTTATGGATTGTTTTCTTGGAGAAGAGTGGGGAGAAATAGGTTCAGATATCCATAAGGATAGACTTCTCAGCCAGTAACCACCATTTCACAGGGAAGTCAGAAGGGTAACCACAGCCCAGCTCTCAACACACAAATTCAAACATCCCAATTCAGCATGTTTCTTCCACCCCAAACTTTTCATCCAACCAGAGGGGTTCCTTCTCAGTCCTTCCCCCTCCAATTTCCATCCCAGGTAGCTCTAGGCTTTCACATTCCAGGATATTTCCCCAGGCATCTATATCTCTTCTATTTCTTACCAGAACAATTTATATCCACCCTATCCAGCATCCTCTTAACTCCTAGGCTCACATCGAGACCTCAGCAAAAGAAACGGCCCCTTCAGATACTAAGGCCACCCACTAGAAGGCAATGACAAGGACTTCCCTGGTGGTCCAGTGGTTAAGACTCTGCTTCCACTGCAATGGCTGTGGGTCTGATCCCTGGTTGGGGAACTAGGATCCTGCATACCACGTGGTGTGGCCAAAAAAAAAAAAAACAGGCAGTGACAAGTTATAAATGAGACCAAAACCCCTTTAAAATTCTGTCTCCTATTGTGATTTGGCATTCTACCATTTTCAATAACAATTGTTTTGTGTTGTATGTGTTGTTCAGGTTTTAGAAGCTACATAACCAACATGTATTACAGTAACTTCATGGTACTGACAAGCGTCTGTACAAATTTTGTTAACTGAACTGGTTCTGAAGCTGATTCATTGTGGCTTTCCTTGACTGACCTTATAAATTACTTAATTTCAATATATAGTCTGTCTCATGGTGCTTCCTAATTTCTTAAGACAACTAGTCTGAAGATAAGATGGAAAAGAAGATCATATTTACAGTAGCATCTAAAAAGATAAAATACCTAGAAAAAGATGTTCTAACAATAGACTTTGCAGGGGTTCAGAGCATACCACCCTAAAATATGCCACCCTGATGTAAGGATTATTCTGAGCTAAAGGCAATTGAAAAGAAGCAGACACACACACACACACACACACAGAACCTTTCTGCCCTCCCTTCCTCTACCAAGAAAGGCAGGACAATTCTTTTTTTTTTTTTTTTTTTTTTTTTTTTGCGGTATACGGGCCTCTCACTGTTGTGGCCTCTCCCGCTGCGGAGCACAGGCTCCGGACGCGCAGGCTCAGCGGCCATGACTCACCAGCCCAGCCGCTCCCAGACCGGGGTACAAACCCGTGTCCCCTGCATCGGCAGGCGGACTCTCAACCACTGCGCCACTAGGGAACCCCAGGGCAGGACAATTCTTAATCAACAGAGACAACTTTAGACTCTTATCAGCCCAGAGAAATCTACATAACAAATCTTACTAACTAGTCCTCATCTTCCATTGGTTTCACACATGTATCTACCTTCCCAAGCCCTTAAAAACCTAAACCCCTTGTCCTTTGTCCTGTCACTTCTTAACAAATGTATTGTTCTTTTGCTAAGATACTATGTAAGCCCCAGTTCTAACCATCCCTTTGAGTTATTCATCACTGATGAGTACAGCATGTGTTAATAAAGCGTTTTTTTGGGCTTCCCTGGTGGCGCAGTGGTTGAGAGTCTGCCTGCTAATGCAGGGGACACGGGTGCGAGCCCTGGTCTGGGAGGATCCCACATGCCGCGGAGCAACTAGGCCTGTGAGCCACAACTACTGAGCCTGCGCGTCTGGAGCCTGTGCTCCACAACAAGAGAGGCCACGATAGTGAGAGGCCCGCGCACCACGATGAAAAGTGGCCCCCGCTTGCCACAACTAGAGAAAACCCTCGCACAGAAACGAAGACGCAACACAGCAAAAATAAATAAATTAATTACTAAACTCCTACCCCCAACATCTTCTTAAAACTAATAATAATAATTGGAAGAAATCTTATAACTACATCAGCCACCTACAAATTCAAGAACTTCCTCAAATATTAAAAATAAATAAATAAAAAATAAAGTGTTTTTTCTCTTGTTAGTCTTTTGTCGATCTCATTGCAGGGCCCCAGCTGAAGAACCTGGCAGTTAGAGGGGAATAGTTTTTCCTCCCCTAGAACTTCAACGTATATAAAGACATATCTTAGATATCATGGATGGAAAGACTCAATAAAGAAAAGGTGCCAGTTCTCCCAAAGTTAACTTCTAAATATGGCATTATCTACCCCAAATAACACCATAAAGTTCATGTGGAAAAATAAATTTAAGTAGCTAGATAAACTAAAAGAAGAAAGAATGTGGGAGATTCAGTCTACCAGATATTAAAACTCACCACAGGGTCTTAATAACTACATGTCTGGTTGGCACATAAATAGAAAGACCCGTAGATTTGAAGAAAATTTCAAAAATAGACACACATTCAGTAATATAGTGTATGATAAAGATGACATCTATATCAATAGAAAAAAGATGGATCTTTAGATTAATGGGACAACTTGTCCACCTAAAGAAAAGGTAAAATAAAATTGGATCTATACCTCACATTATACATAGGGATAAACCTTCAATTATAGCAAGTATTTAAAAGTATAATGAAGTTTTTAAAAATCACAGAAGACAACATAAGTGAATTCCTTGCTAACCTTGGAGTAGGGAAGTCCCTTATATGACTGAAAATTCATGTCATAAAATCAAAGATGATAAACTACATATGTATTTTAAAATCCATTAGCATGACAAATACACCATAAGCAAAGTAAATGACGAAATAGTAAGCTGGAAAAGAATTGCAAATCCTGTAAATGACTAATACTCTTCTCCTGAATAGGTAATGAACTCCTAAGGAGCTCCCGGGAATAAAGAAGATTAGGAAGAACCCAACAGAAAAACAGGCAAAGCACATGAACAGACATTTCATAGAAAAATATTCATAGCCAAATGGAATACAAATTAATATGAGAAATACCAATAAAAATGGCATTACTTTACCATGAAGAGAAAAATGGTGCAGGCCCTGTGCAGGGGAATCTGACAGGTTCTGTGATCCTTGGACCTGGCAACCCCACACCTGAGCATCTTTCTTACAGTTACATCTGCACACATAGTAAATGAAAACGTGCAGGACTACTTATTGTGACGGAGTTTGGATAGGACCCAAATAAAACATGGCATATTTACAAAATCAGTCCTCTGCAGCTGTAAAAAAATAATGAGCAACTTTTCTGCACTGACATACAGAGGCATTTGGGCTGTCCTGTTAAGCAGAGAAAACAGCATGCAAAACTCCATACGACATGGGCTGCATTTTTGTGTAATAAAATGAGGAGGATGGGTAACAGTATATTTTGTTCTATCTGCGTATGTAAAAAGACCTGTTGGAAAGGTAAATAAGCCAACAAACCAGAAGTAGTACAAAGAGTGGGAAGTGAGAGAGGATAGGACAGATGGGAAGGGACAGATGTGAAGAGGACTTCTTTGTGTGTACCTTTTATATCATTTTGATTTTGAACAGTCTAAATGTATTAGCAACTTGGAAAAAAATAGAGTGTTATTTGAAACAAGAGGGTTTTTCATTGCAAATGAGACAGTTCTTTCGTTTCCATACTTTACAACATGACTTTTCAGCTGTTTTTTTCTTTATGGCAAGAGTCATGGTGGATAATTACACTTAATCTCAAAATATCCCCCTCCCTGCACACTCACACACTCACACTGTATCCCCACCAGTCTCTCCTCCTGCCCACCATGTCCCCACTCAATCGATGAGGGCCTTCACCTCCCAGCCTCTGACGCCAGCTGTGTTCACTCCTTCATCAGATTTGTGTTCAGTTTGCAGCAAGCTGAAGACAAAGCATTAAAAGCCATCACTCCCATATACGTCCATGATATGATGAAAAAGAAAAGAAAGCTTCAGTGTGACAAAATACTTTGATAGTGACTTAGAATAAAATTGTGAAGCGAGGATTGTCCTTGATTCACTTCTCTCTCCCGTTCTAAGGACCACCTGCCACACCGCTGTCTTCTTCCCTGGGATGCTCAGCTCCCACCTGGTACCCAGCGCCTTCCCATGAAGAAGAGCTGCAATGGGTTGAGCCCCACATAAGGTAGCTTTTATTTATGATGTACTCATTTATTCTCTCCCTACCTTATTCCAGCTTGTGCTTTAGAAAGATGGTAGGATTACTTTCCACTTTTTAATGGAAATAGAACCTGAGGCCCAGAGAACTAAGTAAATTCCCATTATCCCAAGAACTTCAAGTAGCAAAATCAGGACTGGAATCTAGGTACATCTCATGCCTAAACTTGCCTCTCTTGCCTGACCTGTATACACACTATCCCTGTATCTTCCTCATGGAGCAAGGAAGATTTCTCTCTCTCTCCCTCTGTCCTGTCCAATATTCCTAGGGAGCTATCGCTGTGGAAATCAATCTGATAAATTAAATGTGCTCTAATGATAAGGGCCAATAAGGGTTAATAATAGCCTGTCATACATAATAGCTAAGGTTTATTGAGCACTTACTGTGGGCTAGTTAGTCACTGAGCAAAATGCTTTATTTATGCAACATTATAATCTTTACTAGATTTTTAAGAAGTAGACATTACTATTACCTTCATTTTACAGATGAAGACATTTAGACTTAGAGGACAGGGACGTTCCCAGATTATTGTTAAGAAGTGGCAGAGCCTGGATGGGACCAGATAGGACATTTTGAAACGGGGCGCTTGGCCATCGCACAGGTCTGCCTCTCTCATTCATCCCTCCACAGACACTTGTAACTGAAGAAGACAGTCTTGGCTGAAGCACAGATTTAATCGCAAGAAATAAATCTGAAATAGTGACCTCCTAATCTCCAGCTGGGAGATACTTGATACATGAAGGAGCTTTCTTAAGGACTTTCCCAGCTCTTCCAAATATGCATACTTCCTCTGTAGGCCAGTCTTGGCTCTCCTGAAGTCAACCCAAGTTGAGTTTTTATACTGAATCAAAATAAGACTGTGTTTCTCCTTAGGTCTCAAGGGATTTGTGGTATATGCCTCCAAAGAAATCACATCCACAACTCAACAGGTTGCATCCCTACAACATCTGGCCAGTCGGCAGCTTCCAGGGCCAGTTACTCTAATTTTTCAGCCCCAAACCCTTTCTTCCTGCTCTAAGTGTAGTTTTCCCTTAGTCAGAGAGGGAAGACGGAAACGCATTCCCAGGCAAGCATTTTCTCAAGAATGTTCCAGGGAACTTTATGTCCATAAGATGCTTTGTCCCCTCCCCAAAGTGTGAGTTAAGCCATTTGGGAACGATGGACCTGCACCACACATGCATTTTTTCTCACTGGAATTAAACTACATTTACCTCACACACAAAAAAAGGAAGGAGTGGTGGGAGAATCCTTTATATCCTCTATTTCTCTTCCTCCATTTCAAACTAGACTTGGTCTCCACCATCAAAAGAATAGAGAGGGGCTTCCCTGGTGGCACAGTGGTTGAGAGTCCACCTGCCGATGCAGGGGGCGCGGGTTCGTGCCCGGGTCCGGGAGGATCCCGCATGCCGTGGAGCGGCTGGGCTCGTGGGCCATGGCCGCTGGGCCTGCGCGTCCAGGGCCTGTGCTCCGCAATGGGAGAGGCCACAACAGTGGGAGGCCCACATACTGCAAAAAAAAAAAAAAAAAATAGAATAGAGAAACAAAGACATTAATTCTCTACTGTTGTGATTCCATAAGCCCAGCAATATTGTTAAAGGTAGTTTCCCTCCTTACAAGCAACTACTGTTATTTGAAGGGTTATTGTGACTGTATACTGCTTTTTGCCTTTTTCAAGTCTCTTTAGAACAAACCATTCTCCTGTATGGTTTTATTGTTTATATATCACCTATATATAAACACATCATCTACGGCTGCTTTCATGGTACAACAATAGAGTTGAGTAATTGGGACAGACACCATATGGGTCACAAAGCCAAAAATATTTACTATCTGGCCCTTCACCCAAAAAAGTTGACCAACCCCTGCTTTAGAACTTCACCCCCTGCAAGACATAACCCCACTCTAATGGTTAAGGATTTTATGCTGGAGTCAAAGCAAGAATTCCAATGGGAATTCAGTGCCACAGCTTTGTTGGTCGTGCTCTTAGCCAAGTTTCTTAACTTCTTCTAAACGTCAGCTTCTTTATCTATAGAACAATATCTATGAGAACAGCACCGGCTCGTGGGGTTGTAAGGATTCCGTGAACTACCTACCACATGTAAACACAAACTATAGTACTCGACACGAAGCAAGTCCTCTAAAGGTATTAGCTATGATTATCAATATTATGGTTGATATGATTATTGATATTTTGGCTAAGATTTACAGGCCTGTGAGCATAATTAAGAATCTGAGAAGAATTTTAGGAATAGAAAATTTTTCTTTGTTTACCATTTCTCAGATTTCTGTGACCGGAGAGTGCCTTGTCAGAGACACCGCCCGACCTTAAGGCATTAGTACGAAGAGTCTGTCTTCCTTCAGGTCCTGCCTCTCCTCCTTTCTCCTCACCTCCCTTACATCTCTCACCTCTCACTCTTTTTCCTTCTGTGGTCTGGATCTACCTGTGAAGCGCTTAATACTTCAAACCTCAGCGTTTCCTCACCCCTCATTTCCAGCAAACTGTACTTATCCTGCCTCGATTCGTCGGGGATCCAGCTCTCAGCTAATTGAAAGCCAGCCAGTGTGATAGACGAGCTGGTCCTTGCTAACGTATTAGCGTCTGAGGATGTTACCTCTTTGCATTCTAATGGGGCCTCTGGACATGTAATGCCTTGCCCAGAGCAATCATTCTAATCAATCTGGGAACTTCAGGCACTGGGACAGTCAGCTAAGGAAGAGACGTTAGGGCAAGGAACCATTTGGCACTCTTCCAATTCACAGTGTATATCTGCTGTCTATAAATAAAATGAGTCTAGGATAATTGCTAAAGGAATACTTGGGCATTTGTTCTGGTTAGGGCAGCTAGGGAAGAGATCTGGAAACAAACACTCATCCTCACACAGATGCTAATGACACTTGACCAAGCCTCCCTGAACTGGATCCCTAGCTTCATCGTTATCTCACCCATGCTTCTCTCCCCAGTGTCATGTCCCATCCTGAGGTTGCAGGCCCTGGAAGGGAGCCAAGATCTGGGATGGGAAGAGGAGACAGCTTCCCTCTGCAGTCAACTCTTGGCATTCTAGACATAAGGACACCTAATCCAAGCTGGGCTTTCTTCCGGGAATTTGAGCTTTGGTGGTAATCCCAGGTATGGACGTTCCAGAGATGAGGAGACCAAAACTCGGATAAATTAAGTATCTGCTCAAGTTTCAACAGGCAGCAAAGTGGTAAGTCTTGAATTCAAATTCAAATCTCTTAGACTCCAAAGCCCCTTCTCTGTCTACTACACACACTACCTCTTGAAAAAGACGGTTTTAGCCACCACTGAGAAGTAATGAGGCTCTTTCGCCACCTCAAAAATAGAATTTAATAACATAGGCAGAATAAAAAAAAAAGAAACAAGAAAAAAAATAATAACATAGGCACTTCTTTAAAGTGAGCCATGCTCATCCAGTTAATTCAAGACTCTATTATAAAAATCTTACCCAATTCTTATAGCATGCGCTGCTCTAGAATGAGCAAAGAGAATGGACATGCCTGCCTGTCCTGCATCAGAATACTTTATAAGTTCATCTTTCCACATCTGTGCACCTATGCTAGATGGAGACCTCCTTTGCCCCTGGAGCTTCCAGACTCTGAAAGCGCAGCCTGGGCCATATTTTCTTTCCTTCTCTCCTATAGGTGAGCAAGTAAACTATTTCTGTTCACATAAAATTTCTCTTATGTGTCCTTGTTGGATGGACCTGACCTAGGTTTTTAAAATAACATAGTCTGAAAGAGGGGGATGATGGATATCAAATGATATGGTACTTGTTTTCCATTGGATAGGTTTTAAAAAGTGATGTTTTAAAAATCTGTTGTTTACAATATGTAAGAAATTACATCCCTTGCCACTGTTTAAGCTTGTGATGACAAATTTCAGGATGTCAAGCTGAAAATATGCATGGGAGTAGTTAGTTTTTCAAGTAATTTTAAGGGATCAAAGTAAAGATGTTTGAAGATCAGTGCTGTAAGGGGATGGATACCTATGTTAACCCCCAGGACTGAGCCAGGGAATGAGGAGGAGTAGTCAGAGGATTGGCTGGAGGAGGTGGTGGGTAAGAAGTCTTGAAGGGCTAGGAGTGAGGGTGGTCACCATAGTGGAGAGGGGAAGAACTTTCTGGGGAGGGTGGGGGAGGGACCAGTATGTTGGTGGGGATTCACATAAGGAAAAAAAAAACCTACCCTAGCAATACCTTTTTATGCATTTCCTTTGTCGTGATTCTGGGCTCTGGGTAATGGTTGAAATGGACTTGAGTCCAATGAACCTGGCACTGAATCCCAGCTCCACTCCTCTTACCTGTGAGAAGTTGGACAAACGATCCTCTAGGTTTTTGCTTCAGTATTTGTAAAAAAGAAAATTAAGAGTACTTACTTCATAGAGCTGCTTTTAAAATTAAGTAAGATACACATGTAAAACATGTGGTACAATGTCTGATATATAATAAGCACTAATAAATATTGGCTATTATTTATATTATTATTTCTAAAACTGTACTTAAGTCTGATCCAATCATTCCCCTGCTTAAAATCCTTGGGTTCCTTCCTTTCGCCTTCAGGATAGAAGTCCAAACTCTCTAAAGCTATCTGAAGCTTCCGCCTCCCTGTGTCTCAGTGGCAACACCTACGCAGGTCACTCACTGGAATGAGAGAAGTAATAAAGTAATATCACCATGAGCAACTTAAGCTGTCACAGATAATGTGGAAATAAAGGACCTAGTGATGCCCTCTACGTCCAGGAAGTCAGGGAATCTATCCCTGCGTTCAGCTGTGTCCCCCACCATCTCTCTGCTGTCCCAGCTCTGTCCCCCACCATCTCTCTGCTGTGCCATCTCTGTCCCCCACCATCTCTCTGCTGTGCCATCTCTGTCCCCCACCATCTCTCTGCTGTGCCATCTCTGTCCCCCACCATCTCTCTGCTCTGCCTTCTCTGTCCCCCACCATCTTTCTGCTGTCCCAGCTCTGTCCCCCACCATCTCTCTGCTGTGCCATCTCTGTCCCCCACCATCACCCTGCTGTCCCCAGCTCTGTCCCTGCCACCTCTCTACTGTCCTAGCTCATGCTTCTACAGTGTGGTTAGTGCCTCAGGGTGTCAAATAGCTGATGAACCTATATTAAAATGATGCAGAGAAGAGGCAACACACTCCAATTCTCAAATGTCGAGCCTTTGTGGAGGGGTGCTCAGTACAGTGGAATTGAGAGAGGGAAGTTAACCAGTGATTTTGAAATTTGTGGTGGGAATTGCCCCAATCTAAATATCTTTTAGTTCCTTTTTATCACTTTTTTTCTATTTTATTTTATACTGTTTGAAAGAGAAGTTTCTCGGATGGGAGCGGGAGGCTTGGGAGGGGGGCCATTATCATGGGCTGTATCCTAGTTTTCAGTGCTCCCTCCCAGATGTCTTGTCTCTGCTGGCAGGGAGGAGGTTAGCAGCTTTGTGTCACCAATGGCTAGAAGGCCTGGAAGCTAGCATTTGCAATGTCCTGACTCTGATCACAGCTCTGTATGTATTCCCTCAGGGGGCAGAACTCATTACTTCTGCCCAAAAAACCTCATATCTCACCCATGACCCCTAGACTATGACACAAAAAAATGGAGAGATAGAAAACACATTTCAAATACATCTTATATAACTTATCTAAAGAAACTATCTGATTAACTGAGACAGGTGAGGGAAAAAGAGATATCTAGGAAAATTCCCATACTTCTAGCTTCCATGACTAAGTGGATGGCTATACCATTCACTGAGATAGGAGTTACGAGTTAAGGGTTTTAACTTATAAACTTGAGGTCCCCGTGAGATGGTTAAATGGAGATGGTCAGTAGGCAGCTAGGTCTATGGGTCTGAAGACCAAAGTGAGATCAGGGCTGGAGGTATAGACAAGGTTGTAATTAAAGCTGCTAGCTACTAATGAGCTTGCCCAGGTAAAATAAACAATGCTAAGAAAAGAAGAACAAAGGCAGACCCCTAGGAAATTGCATCATTTAAAGATAAGAAGCCACAAAACAACTGACAGAGGGTTAGAATGAAAACCAAAGAGAATGTTATCTGAGCAACTAATGGAAGAATTTTTTTTTTTTTTAAAGGAGGACATGGTTAACTGAGTTGCATGTAAAAGAGGTCACAGACAGGACTCACTCATTCATTCACTCATTCATTCAACAGATATTGAATGTCTAATCTGTGCCATAGATTGTTCTAGATGCTGGGCACAAAGGTAACTATGAAACCGTCTTGCTGGCAGGGAACTTAGTGTATTGAGTGAGACAGAAAAGAAAATAGACAATTACAACATCAAATATAATAAATAAGTGGGGGTGTTATGAGGTGACATGGATGCGTCAGGGCCTTAGGGACATCACTTTCAGTGGAGAGACAGAGACAGATACAAGGCCGTGCAGATGTGGCATTCAAGGGACTTGGTTCTCAGCAAACAAGAGACCTAGGGTGATAACAGCAGATGGACAGGGATGGGGAGAGGTGTTATTTTTGAAGATAGAAACAATTTGGGTTTATTCAAGAAAGGGAGAGATTAGAGATCAGAAATAAAAAGGGATTCACTGGTCTGCAAGGTGTCTGGGGAGAGTGAGGAGGGCGAGAGAAGGGTTTTGTGGGGTGGGAAGGACTGGAGTCCAGAGTCAGGTGGACAAAGTAAATTTGTAGATAAGGAAAGCCTGTCTTTCATGGAGATAGCTATCAAGAAGAGGACGAGGGGGCTTCCCTGGTGGCGCAGTGGTTGAGAGTCCGCCTGCCGATGCAGGGGACGCGGGTTCGTGCCCCGGTCCAGGAAGATCCCACATGCCATGGTAGAGGCTGGGCCCGTGAGCCATGGCCGCTGAGCCTGCACGTCTGGAGCCTGTGCTCCGCAACGGGAGAGGCCACAACAGTGAGAGGCCCGCTTACAGCAAAAAATAAACAAATACATAAATAAATAAAAGTAAAGAAAATAAATTTAAAAAAAAAAAGAAGAGGACAAATGGATGGAGGGATGCATGCAGGGATAGAAGTGCAGATAAACTTTGGAACCAGAATGACAGATTTTTAAGTACTAGAAATGACCAATTAGCAGAGAGGATTATTAATCTCATCTTTCCTTCCACACATATACAAACAAAATAGTAGGTAAAAGGATTTACTTGAGTGAGCAACCTCAAAGGCCTTTCAAAGAATCTGGTAGATTTTGCTGGAAACATTTTAATCAGCAGCCTAATACATGGGAACTCGGTTTGTGGGGCTCTGCTGGGAAGTGCTCGAAGGCTGGGCCACAGTCCACAGAGGACAGGGGAGCGCTTTCTCACATCAACAACCGTGAGGCACAAAGGTCACCAGGCCCTCGGAAGCAGTACATCCATTTCCTCCCCACAGTTTCCTCTGTAACACTACACTCAGCCTCTGCCCTGGCTGCTTCACTGAAACCTGTCCCTGAAGGTCACCAATGACATCTTTACTGCTAATTCAAATGGCCTTTTCTTCCACCTTTTCCTCATCATCCCCCAGAGTCTATTGTTTATCAAAGTCCTTTCAGTGACGGCTGCCACAGTTGACCTCTTTCGGAAACTCTCTCCGGCTTCCATGACACTGCACTACAGTGCTTTCCCCCCTCTGTGTGAGTAAAGGGTAATTCCTAGAGGATGGAAAAATAGAGCAGACGGTGTAATTCGGCGAAGGATGGATCTGTGTTAGTATTTCAGACAAAGTTCTCACAGTGGACATCAGGCCCAGCAAAATCTGCCCTCCTATCCTGCACACGTCCACTCACCCACTCACCCCACCCAGCCACGCTGTTCCTGCCGTTCCAGAAACACACCAGGCACAGCTCCCCTCCGCCACTACTCTCCCCAGGCTGTTCTTCCCTTTGGTGTCCTCCTGGCTAACTCCTTCACTTCCGTAACGTGTGATTACTACATTTGAGAATATACAGTTCTGCTCTCAAAGATGGGAAAAACAGTGGGATGGATAAAACGCCTAAGATATGTTAAATACGCTAAGTAAATATCCTACGAGATATGCTAAAGCTAGACGTAATGAGTGAAATATATGATTTTCAAAGCATGGAATCATCAAGGGTGTTATTTCTATAAAGAAAGGGATGGAAGGACTAAGCAGTAGGTCCTGATCGTGCCACCTCCAGGCTGACAGCTGTGTTATCTCAAATTGACCACCCCCTGGGAATAGGCATCATGGACCCCACTCTGACTCCATGTGTTTTCCGCCCAAGAGAACCAGGAAAAGCTCATGACTGTTCAACAGGCTTATTATATGAGCTACAGCTTTAGACCAAGAGTGCTTGGCCTTGAGTCTCTCTGATAGAGCAAGCGTGTGTTGGCCCCCAGGCATCTTCTCTCTGCTGAGCTTCTGGGTTAAGTTCAAGTCTGGTCCTATAACTTTACTATCAGTGAGAAGGCTGGTGTTTGTGTGTGTGTATGTGAGAGAGAGAGAGAATATAGTAACGTCGCACAACTCAGGATTCATCTAGTGTGAGCCTTCTACCTGCTTATACAACATCCCATGTTAACCTATACCATCTCTTTCCTCTTGCTGCTCTCCATGTGTTATGTGTTAGGTTGATTCAATAATCTGCATGATTTGAGTATCTCAGTTTGGCCTGTGAGCCTTTCTGTTCCATAACAGAAGAGCTTGACTGGTACTTGGATGTTCCTACGGCGTTAAGGTCATTTCCCACAGCAGCCTCTCTCAAGTCTTTGTTTAAATGCCACCTTCTCAAAGAGGCCTACACTGAACACTCTACTGAAAATTGCGATCCCCATTGCCAGCCCCCTAACTCCACTCTATTGGTTTTTTTCCTTAGCAGATATCGTTTTCGAACACATATAATTTACTTATGTTTTCTGTTCATTGCTTACTGTCTATCTCTGCCACTAGAATATAAGTCCTCCCGCTTTTTGTCTGTTAGTGATAGTCGACATTCATTAACACAGTGCCTGGAACATAGTGGAAATATCAGTTGCTGGCTTGAGTTGTCACAGACCAGGCACAAGTAGAAGAAGTGGCATCGGTGCTGGGGTACACAGGGTGGTGCTCACAGTTTACAAAGATGTGAAAGTCCACATCAACTCCAGCACTGAACAGCAACAACGGTGGAAGGTTTATAGTGCACAGCTCCTGGAGAAAGCTACACAACTAGGGGTGATCACAGCGGGGAAGACAGGAAGGAAAGGACACTTTAATAATAGTCCTTGGATATATGGAAAGATTTCGAATGGAGGATTAGCTCTTGTCTCCCATTTCTAGTGGACTGTTAGAAGAAAAAGTCAATTTTCATTGATTTTATCAGATTAAATTTTGAGAACACCCTTTTCTAAATTTAGGTGCAAATTCCACTCCTTAGAGGGGCTAAGCAGATAATTAAGTGAAGCAAGAGGAGGGTAATAGATTAGGGCGTGGTGTGGGTTTTGCTGAACTGGAGAGCCCAGAGCCCGTTAAAGTCAGTGACCCCTCCTTGGCTTCAGCAAAGTGTTGAGATACAGGAATGTAGACTCAAAGTCACCACATTCAAGAATGTTAGAAATCCAGCTTTTCCCAAATTTCTCAATTTTCAGAACTCTGAACTGAACCAAAGTTATTATTTTGGCCTGCCCGTTTATTATTTCTGGATTATATTCAAGGCCCTCTGTCATTTGTTGCCAGCCACCCTTTCCAACCTGTATTACCTCTCCTTCTCAGCACAGATCTTCCATTCCATTTAGCCATCTGTACCCTATGCTCTCAACACCCTTACACAGTTTTATCGCTTCTCAGAAGATTGCCCTTTTATAGAATGGAACCTACACTTGCCCATCTTTCTAATCCATCTCTCTAATCTTCTATTCTTTAAGGACACACAGATCAAGACCCATCACACTCTATTTCTCAGATCACTCTAGTCTATAGCAATGTGTCCTGTAATTTTTTTGGAATAGATATGACATTAGACGTTATGACATTAGACACATTTCCTGTGTACATGCATTGTTCCCCTAACCAGACTGTAATCTCCTCAAGGGTTGGTGTTTGGGACTAGAGCATACACAGTCCTTGGTGTTAGGAAGACCGGCCTTTGTCACCTACCATTAATGTGGCATTGAGCTAGTGACTGAACTTTTCTCAACCTCAGTTTCTTCACCTATAAAATGCAAATAATATTTCTTCATAGAGAGCTTGCAAAGTTGAAAGGAGATGAATAGAAGACGCATATTCACAATGGACAGAAAAAGTGTCTGGCACATAGTAAGGATTCGACCAGCATTAATTGTTTTCATTTCTATAAAAATTCTTTTACTGTTTTGTATGCCCTACAGTGCCTGGCATAGGTCCTTGCTCAACAAAACATTCATAATAAATATTTGTTGATTTGTTTCATATAGAGAACATTACTCTGACTCTAACAAAGGCATTTATGTCCAATTTCATACTTGGAAAACACATTTGAAAAACACACATTTCTCTGTGGACTCATGCCCATGAACAGGACAGCAAGATAAACAAAACTTTCAGGATTTTCTTCAGTTAGTTAAAGTTTATCTAAAGCAGTGGCACTCAAATGGGGAGGTGGAGATAAGTTTGTTCCCTAGGAGACCCTTGGCAATGTCTGGAGACAATTTGGATGTCACAGCTTGCGGTGGAGGTGTTCCAGGCATTTGGCGGTGTGTGCCAAAGATGCTGCTAAATATCCTACCATGGGAAGGACAGCCCTTCACCACCTCCCCACGAGAAAAAGAATTGTCTGGCCCCAAATGTCATTAGTGCCAAGGTTAAAAAACCTCAGTCTCAAGATGAAGCAATCACCATTCTTAAGATCGCTCCCTTTCTTGAACTTTCTGCTATTCCAAATTCATGAGACAGGGGACAGAGCAAGTAGCCAGAAGAGATCAACGACAGTAGGTCAAGTAAGTGGTGGGTGGTCAATGGAGAATCAAAGAGCCAATGCTGAAAGAATTCTTCTCAGCTCAGGGGCTTCCAGGACCACTGAACTGGTGGCACCCTTTCTATTTCCAACATATCGAGGCATTGCTGCCAGTATGTGTCTAATTATTCTCTTCTTGAATAATGTATCCTATCTCCCCACACAATTAAACACGGAAACCAACGTGTGAGATCTCTGTGAAGGGTACTAGATAAAATAAGTCTTGAATCCAAGCTGATCTTTATGCTAATGTAAGACTGACTTAACTGGACCAGAACACTTTGTAAATGTAAATTCATTCTCACAGTTTCCCAAAGACACAACTGCTTTTATAAGAAGGTCAAACGTCTATCTTATACTCACACATCGAGGCTGTGAATGTGGTTATAACACTGGTTTCCTCTCTCGGAAATTTCCTACATCGGTGGCTTGGTTCTTTTCTTTCGTTAAATGTAATCTAGCTGAATGTTTGTGAAATGTTTTTTCTCCGTTCTTTTACTTTGCTTTTTCATTGCCGCCTCTCCCTCCTGCACCCCACTTTCTTTTCTTTTTACCTGTGTTACTTCCTTCCATATTTCTTTCTTCCTTTCTTTCCAGCTATAGGAACAAGAAGAAAAGTTCTCAGTTATGGTTTCCTTTCGAAGTCCTCTTTCTATGCGAGCTCTAGAAAGTCACCTACTTTTAAAAATTAACTTCGTGCTGCCATCTTGTGGTGAATTGAGATATTCAGCCAGTCCAACGCAGAGTTCTGAATTATTGAAATACCTGAAAATGCACAACCCTAGTTAACTAAGAATCAATGTCATCTCACCTTATGATTTAAGATCCAGGGCCCAAAGCTAAGGCCCCCTCAAGCCCTACGATCCTCCCTCCTCCAAGAACCTGTGATTTCTCCCAGGAAAGGAGGCAAACATTGTTACCAAATTGAGTCTTGAAAACCCTTGAGTATAGAAGAAGAAACCCTTTACATAGGCCTGTGGCACATTTTAGCACTTTAGAAGGAACTTCTCAGGTTTTGAGCATTCAGAATTCTTTTGTCTCAAGTCATCCATGTAGATTCAAGATCTACAATGTTAACATAGGGGAATTGCCTAAAGTCATAACATTGATGTTAACCCAGATAAGTAACCCGAAGTCAAATACTTTGGGACAGGCAGAAGACAACACAAAAAAGTTAGGGAGAGATTTTTAAAGGTCAAAATAGAATTTGTTCAATGAAACAGTACAAATGTCTGTTGCCTTGTTGTAGCAATAGACAAAGTTGCTACACAAAATACAAAGTTGATATTTAATGAAAGCTCTAAGGAGTCTGGGTCCCTCAGGTGATGCTAGGACCTCAAACTGAGCAGATCCAAAATGAAATTCACTCATCTCTTTCCCCAGCCTTCCCACACCCATCACACACACACACACACACACACACGCGCGCGCGCGCCCGCGCACTTGGTCTCCGTACTACAGCCACACTGTGTCTCTTTAAAATTCTTATCTGATCATATAATTATCCTTAATGTCCTTCATTCGTCCCCCTTGTCCTCAGATTAAAGTCTGAAATCCCCAATGCAGAGCTGATTCCCTGTCCACTTCCCCAGTCCCCTGTGTTCCATCTGTATTTACCTTCTTCTGATTCAAGCACTGTGCGTTCTCTCACTAGGTGGGTTTCCCTGTCTACATGCACCTGTACTTCTCCTTTTGTAACAAACCTCTTGCTGATAATTCATTTTTTCATCTCTATTTTTCCTGTTACAAGAGGGTAGGGGCTCTGGTGCACTTTCCTCGCTACATAGTGAATTCTCAGAAATATTCATTTAACCTGCCTCTGAACATGCTTCTCAGCAACAGATAAGATAGGATTTTAGAGTGAGGAAGACTCTAGGGCCCCTGCCATGGTTTCCAGATAAGAAACAGGCCCGGCAAGCTGGGGTGACCCTCTGGCTTGTCTAAAGGCAGCCCTGGAATCAGAATCCCATTAATCTGACAAACAATTCCAAGGATTCTCTGGGAAGAGAGATAGAGAGATGGATGCTCCCTTTGGCATAAACATCGGATGCGATAAGGGTTTGGGGGATGAGTGTGAGTCTGGTCACTGATGCTTCCCTTAGTGAAAGCATCTGCTTTCTCCCTGTGCTTTGGGAGTTTACCCTGAGTTCTGTGGTTCTCTTTGTTCAGAAGCTTTAAATGTCCAACTCTATGACTTTGTGGTTTGGGGAAGGCCATTCAGAGTGATCTTGGTGTGCTCTGAAGAAAGGAAAAGGGAAAGAAAACTAACCTTTATGTTTCCAGATTTTATGCCCACTCTATAAATCATCTGTTACTCTCCCTAATTCAAAATGAGGAAGTTTAGGTTCAGAGAAGTTAAGCAAGGGGGCCTGTGGGGAAATGAGCTCTGATGACTGAGGTCCTCAGCAGTGCCAATCCCGATCTCCAGGGAGGGGGTGCGTCAGCCCTCGGAGTTGGAAGGAGGGGCTCTTAGGAGATACTGGGGAGGCGGAAGACATTCCTATCGTTGATGGGGAATTCAGCCTTGGGAACTAGCTAAAGGCAGAAGTTTCCGCCCCCCAGCTGTGATATTGTGATTTTATTATATAATAAGAAATAGATATTTGGGCTTTGTCCTGGTTCCTGACACAGAGCTCCTGAAACCCCTGTAAATTCCTCAGTGATAGAGAATCAGGAGCAGCTTTTGTTCTAATGAGGCGACTCTGGTTGGGCTCCTAGATGGGGCTGGTCACCAGAAAGACCAAGTCATGATTAGATGCTTGGAACTTTCAGCCTCATTCCCCCAACCCCCACCACTCTAGAGAGAGGAGAGGGGCTGGAAATGGACTTCAGGATCCATCATGCCTACGTGATGAAGCCTCCATAAAATCCCAATAGTAGGGGGTTCAGAGAACTTCCAGGTGGGTGAACACATCCCTGTACCAGGCTGGTGATGCATCCTAACTCCACAGGGACGAAGCTCCTGCATCCAGGACCCTTCCAGAACTCACCCTGGGTATCTCTTTATCGGGCTGTTCATCTGTATCCTTTAATAAACTAGTAAACGTAAGTTAAGTGTTTCTCTGAGTGCTCTGAGCTCCTCTAGCAAATAATCGAATCTGAGGGGGAGAAGATCATGTATGTAGCCACGTCTGACAGAGGTTGTAGGTAACCTGGGGACCTTCTTTCTACTTGCATTTGGCATCTGATGTGGGAGAGGGGCAGGCTCTTGGGACTGCGCCCTTACCCTGTGGGATCTGATGCTGACTCCAGGTAGATAGTGTCAGAATTGAGTTACGTTGTAGGACACCCACCCGGTGTCACAGAAAATCACTCAGTGTGGGAAAACCCCACAAACATTTGGTGAAGAAAAGCGTCAGAAGTGCTGTGAGCATGGTAGTCATGTGAGAGTAAAGGAGAGACACAGGAGGGAAGACTTGATGGTTTTCTAAGTCACTCTCCCAGACCAGAGCCCACACCATACATTGAACCATAGTTATACCAACTGTGTTGGGATTCTAGAAACTCTGTCTTATGCCCATTTTGGTTATCTGTGATCTATTTGTTGTCTTATATATTGGTGATATGCAATACATCTTTTAAAATCCAAGGGGCCTGGGGACTTATCTTCAGAGATGAGTAGGGAGGGAGGGGGCAGGGGAGGGGGTAGCGGGCCCGGCCCTCAGGGGACAGGAAGGGTCCCGGAAAGCAGGGTGAGTCACCGCAGCCTGCAGTAAAGGAAGACCAAATCGAAAGACCCCAGAGGTGTGTGCTTGACAAGAGGCCATGAGCTGACTAAGAGGTAGAGAACCGGACAAAGTCCCCTGACAGGTTCAGGGCTGGAGAGGGAGAACCGGGCCTCCTACCTGGGTGGGAACAACTAATCAACCAGCTGAAACCTGTTTTCCATAAAGTGGGGGACTGGTGCTTCCGGGCTGGCTCTGTGAATGGTGTGTACTGACTGTAAAGGGTGAGGGCCAGGCTCATAGAGAGCGTGCTTGTTTCAAGGCCCCAGGGACAGTGACATCTGAGAAAGTTATAGCCACCTGTCACGGGTTCTCGGTGGATTAGTGATTACCAGCCTGGGCAACCAGTTCCAAGGTGAGTCACAGTCAGCCAAAGCACTAGACTTTACTTCAGAGACTCGTCTTGCACTCTTTGCGTGCTTATTGCACCACACACTGTACCTTTAAGGGAAGTGACTTCTGAGGCCCTCCAGTCCCAACCTGCAGGGAAGAGTGAGCACTGGGTCCCACAGCCCTCTGCCTCTGTCTGTAGATAAACTCCGCCACATCCACCCTCAATGCCCACACCGCTTCTGCTCTTTCTTACACTTGCCTGGCCAAACCCCATCCTGGTTAAGTCCAACCCTCTATCGCTACCCTACCACTGCGCATGGCTGGAAAACCCACCCCACCACGGCAGCCGGTCTCATTTTAAGCTCATGGCAGCAAATGTCTAAGATCCTCCTAGGCCCACAGTAGCCCCAGCAGTTCTGCCGTACTTCCCCAGGCAGCTCACTCCTGTGACCTCGTAGATGACTGTCATGCACCTCCTCCTCTCCAACTTCCCATCACATCCCCCCCCCCCCCGCTTCCTGACTCTCAGCTAAACATTTCCTTCCCACTTCGTGATGAAAGTTGAAGCAACCAGAAGAAAAATCCTATCCCCTGCCACCTCCATGTTCACCCACCCTCCCCATCTGCCTCTGTAAAAAGAATTTGCCTTCCCTCCTGTAACTCTGGCTAAACAGCCCATGATCTAATCTAAGACCGATTTGTACACTGTGTCCCATCCCTTTTCATCTACTCAAAGACACCATTATCCCCTGGACCTCATGCATCATTCATTGCCCTCCTCTACTGGACCAGTCTCATCGTGTTGTAATAGCTCCCATGTTACACACCACATCTTTTGAAATCCACTTTCCTCTATAGCTATTTTCCTATTCGTCCTCTTTCTTTTATAGCAAAATGCCTTAAAGAGTTTTTAATCCTTTGTGATCTCCACTTCCTCTCTTCCCATGCTCTCTGGAACCCACTCCAACTGGGCTTCTGCCTGACATTCCACTGCAACGGTTCTGGTCAAAGTCAGCAACCTGCATGTGGTCATGCTCAATGGTCACTCCACACTCTTTTTGTCTGGTCCATCAGCATTATCTATTGTTCCTCTCTGCCTTCCTGAAACACTAACTTCATTTGTCTTGTAGGGCGTGACTTCCTCGTGGTTTTCCTCTGAATCCATTGGCCTCTTCTAAACGTCCACTGAACTTCACCCTCACCTGATCTCTGGATGTTGGAGGGCCCCAGGGTACAGTCCTCTGACCTTTTTGTTGCTCAAACTACATTCCCCTCCTAAGTGAACTTAGTTTTCAATGTCACTACAGACCAGCAACTCCCATAACGACATCTCTAACCAGACCTCTCCCCTGAATTCTGGGATCCTGAATCTATCTGTTGGACATCTGTGATAACCCATAGATCACAGTGGTTCAGCATTTGGCCTCCGGGATCTACTTGTGATGGAAGCGTAGCTCTTCTGCTTAGCAGATGCATGTGCGGAAAAGTATTGACATATCAAGTGTGACTGCTGGTCTTAAAAAGGCCTCCTTGAAAGGCTGGTCTTTGGTTGGCATCCGGGAACTTGGTTTTCAAGAGCATTCACTCCACTTCCCAAATTGCTAAGAGTAACTCCCTGTGTCTGAACTGGGCAAACAATACGATTCATGCTGAAAACCTGCTTGCCTTCCGGGAGTCTGGAATTTTGATACATGCTGGGCAGAGGTTGCCTGCGTGGCCAGCCTCCAATAAAAACCCCAGGCATTGAGTCACTAATAAGCTTCCCTGGGAGTCACTTTTCACATGTGTTGTTGCCACTCATTTCTGGGGAAATTAAGTGCATCCTGGGTGACTGTACCGGGAGAGGACTCTTGGAAGCTTGTGCCTGGTTTCCCCTCAACTTTGTCCCATGTGCCTTTTCCCTTTGCTCATTTTGCTTGGTATCTTTTCACTGTAATAAATCACAACCATGAGGATGACTGCATGCTGAGTTCTGTAAGTCGTCCTAGCAAATCACTCAACCTGGGGGGGGGTCTCAGGGATGCACGACACACATGCATCTCTGAACAAGTCACTTCATCTTTCTGTCCTTTGCTTTCCTCATCTGTAGAATGGGAATAATAATGGCATCCAACTCATAGGGCTGTTGTGAGGATTAAATGGGTTAATAAATGTGAAAAACTTAGAACAGTGCCTGGCTCATGGTAAAGACCCAATAAATATTATGTTATCTCAAACATAAGTGTCTAAGAATGTACAGTTAGATAATAAAGGAGTCAGGGTAAGAACCTGAATATCCCTGAGTTTTTGGTTTTACTGTGAACATTATACTCTTGTCATGTCTCAAACATTTAAGTTACTTGGGACTCTATATTTAAATACCTATCTGGAATAATTCAATTCTGTAAGCCATGTATTAGTTTACCTATAGAGAAAAAGTGATTAGAAGTTCATCAGTTTGTTTCCTTGAATAGTCACATAAACACATATGACAAATTCAATCTGTTAGAATATAATTGCAAGACACTTGACTAAGATTTATTGAACATTTTTATCCTGGAGGGCCTTGTGCTATGGACGAAGCTCAGAGACAGCCGTTTAAAAGGTTACACGTTCTTTGCCACTGACCTTGCCACTTAGCCATGGGAGCAACAGAGGGGCTGTCCATCAGACACCACACAGCTTCCTCCAGACTGCAGGAAATTCTAGACAGGACTTTGAGCTCATTTCACACACCCACATACCCCCCAACACACACAAAGCAAGGCAGTGAGGCTCCTGATTAAGTGTGCACTTGGCACTCCTCACATTATCTCTCCCAGGTCTTTCTCCAGGGCTCTCTCACCTTCTCAGCCAGGACCAGGCATGTCACCATCTACATGGCCCCTCAGCTCACTTCTCTGAGACTGTTCACTCTGTGACTCCTCTCTCCTTGACACCCTTCTGTGATTGGGGAACCTACCAGTACAGCCCAACCAGACTCAAAAAGGGAATTCACCAGGGAAGCCCTGTGAATATGGTTATTCGTTCATGCCTCTAAAATAAGGATCCCAGCCTATGACACTGTAAGACAGGTGGCTTGGTGCAGGGAACCTGGGCTCTGAAATCAGCATGCCAGAGCCCTTCAGTTCTGATTGCGGCCAGTAGGGGATGCCTGTGAGGTGAGGAGAGGAGGGTAGGCACCAACCAACCAGCGGACCACCTGTTTACAGAACAGGACAGTTATCTTGAGAAGCAAGACGCCACTGAGGTTTGAGTTTAGAATACAGTGTTTTGAGTCATGAATCAAAGACAACTTCACCTGGTCCTAGCAGATCCTGTTTCTTGTCCTCCCCCATCTCTTCTCCGCATAAGATGATCCTTTAATGATCCTTTAAAAACGTAAGTCCCAACGTGTCACATCTGTGTTCAGAGACTTGCAGTGGCTCCCCTATTATTCTGAGTAAAAGCCAAAGGCTTTGGGTGGCCTATAGCCCCTGCATGACCTGTCCCCACTTTACTCTCCGACCTCATCTCCTCTTGTTCACTCTCCTGCAGCCCGTGCTGTTCCTCAAACACACCAGGCAGGTTCCTGCCTCTGTTTTCATTCCGGCTGCTCACTCCTCCAGAGTCTCCTTTCTCAAAACAAACGTAGAGGCTCCCTCACCTCTTAAGATCTGTGCTCAGCCCCTGACACCTCTGATTCGCTTCCTCCTGCTTTATTTTTCTGCACAGCACTTGTCACCATCAGACATACTATATACTTGATTATTTGCTTATGGTCACTCTTCTCCACTAGAATGTCAGACCTAGATGGGGAGGGACTTGAGTTGCTTTATTCATTGTTTAGTCCCGAGTACCTGGAACTCTGCAGGGTCCATGACGGTGCTCAGGAAATCTTTATGAATGAATAAATGAACGAGTGTTCAAACACTTACACAATTTAATTCCTGTGCCCAAGTGTCTTCTTAGTTGCAAATTGATTTCCAAGCACTGAATATCCAAAACAAGAGAAGAAACAAGTCAGTGAAAAGACGGGAGGAAAATAGACATTCCTTGAGAATGACTTTGCACACAGAATTTTAAATAGCTTTCAAAACGGAGCTGGTAACCGAGAATGTTAAAGGATCCTGAAATGACTGCAATGGGTAAGTCGCCAGTCTAGGGAGATCCAGCTTTACGCAGGTAGCAGGTGCTGCTGCCAGAAATTCTGAGTGTGCATTGTTTTCAGTGAAGGTAGTCTCTCCTGGAAAAATCCAGCTTACATTTTAGTTCAGGTCAAGGATTCATATAAGTAGCACAGATTTCAAATATGTTCTCCCATTGTGCCCATATTTGTCAGATAAAGGACCCCAATTTTTGTTTCACAAATAAGCTGGTCGTAATTGCAACGTGAACATGACTTTGAGGATAGGTTTTGTCGGGACTTGATGTTGTACATTCTATGGGTTTTGACAAGTGTATAATGACATGTATCCATCATTATGGTATCAAATAGAGTAACTTTACTGCCCTAAAAGTCCTCTGTGCTCTGCCTGTTCATCCCTCTGCTCATCCCTCCCTTCCCCACACTTTGGGGGACTATTTTTTTAAATTTTTTTTTTTACTGTTTCCTTAGTTTTGTTATTTACAGGATGTCATACAGTTGGAATCATACAGCATGTAGCCCTTTCAGATTGGCTTCTTTCACTTAGTAATATACAATTAAGGTTCCTCCATATCTTTTCATGGCTTGATAGCTCATTTCTTTTTAGCACTGAAGAATAGTCCATTGCTTGATATACCACAGTTTATTTATTCATTCACCAATTGAAGGACATCTTGGTTGCTTCCAAATTTGGGCAATCATGAACAAAGCGGCTATAGACACCAGGTGCAGGTTTTTGTGTGGACATAAACTTACAACTCATTTGGGTAAATACTAAGATGTGCCATTGCTCAGTTGTACGGAATGTCCTTCTTTTTAAAGAAAAAAAAATTGTTGCCCTCCATCTTCCCAGGACTGGGCATTTATCATTGAATTTAGATACATCTTCAAACTAACATATACATAATTACATTAGGGAGGAGTGAGAAATATCTTTCTCATTTTAAATATTTCTCCAGTTTAGACTTCTAGTAAAAATTATAGTTAATATAATAATAATTCTTATGAATATCCTTATTGACACTCTTTTCTATAATAGCTCAATCACAAAATCTCAAATTATCACTACCAACTGAGCCTTCAGTACATCTTCTAGACTTGTATTTTAATGTTCACAGTGATTACCAAGGCAGTAACGATGCAAAGGTGACTTCTAGTCATCAAGAAAAGATTCCATTACACTTACTATACTATCAATTATATTTGATATGTCCTGATTCTTTGAAAATTGGTATACCATGCGTTTAACATGATAAATTTTTATTAATTGGTATATTTAGTAAACCAAAATACTGATTTTTCTATCATATCGGAAAATCATATTTAATGTCTCTAATGCATAATAAAGTAGAAGATGATGACACTGTTATGTCATAGATAGTGGTGAGTCCCACTTTCTGTCAAGAAAGGAGGGTCAAGAATTTCCTAGAGACTGTCCCTGAACCACAATGGCAAAGTAGAAAGATGTGCTCTCACTCCCTCTTGCGAGAACACCAGAATCACAACTAGCTGCTGGACAATCATCAACAGGAAGACACTGGAACTCACCAAAAAAGATACTCCACATCCAAAGACAAAGGAGAAGCCACAATGAGATGGTATGAGGGGCACAATCACAGTAAAATCAAATCCCATAACTGCTCGGTGGGTGACTCACAAACTGGAGAACACTTATACCACAGAAGCCCACCCACTGGAGTGAAGGTTCTGAGCCCCAGGTAAGGCTTCTGAACCTGGGGGCCTGGCAATGGGAGGAGGAATTTCTAGAGAATCAGACTTTGAAGGCTAGCAGGATTTGACGGCAGAACTTCGACAGGACTGGGGGAAACAGAGACTCCACTCTTGGAGGGCACACACAAAGTAGTGTGTGCATCGGGACCCAGGGGAAGGAGCAGTGACCCCATAGGAGACTGAACCAGACCTACCTGCTAGTGTTGGAGGGTCTCCTGCAGGGGTGGGGGGTGGCCCTGTCTTACTGTGAGGACAAGGACACTGGCAGCGGAAGTTCTGAGAAGTACTCCTTGGTGTGAGCCCTCCCAGAGTCTGCCATTAGCCCCACCAAAGAGCCTGGCCAAACAACCAACAGGGAGGGAACCCAGCCCCACCCATCAGCAGTCAATCGGATTAAAGTTTTACTGAGCTCTGCCTACCAGAGCAACAGTCAGCTCTACCCACCACCAGTCCCTCCCATCAGGAAACTTGCACAAGCCTCTTAGATAGCCTCATCCACGAGAGGGCAGACAGCAGAAGCAAGAAGAACTACAATCCTGCAGCCTGTGGAACAAAAACCACATTCACAGAAAGATAGACAAGATGGAAAGACAGAGGGCTGTGTACCAGATGAAGGAACAAGATAAAACCCAAGAAAAACAATTAAATGAAGTGGAGATAGGCAACCTTCCAGAAAAAGAATTCAGAATAATGATAGCGAAGATGATCCAGGACCTCGGAAAAAGAATGGAGGCAAAGATCGAGAAGATGCAAGAAATGTTTAACAAACACCTAGAAGAATTAAAGAACAAACAAACAGAGATGAAAAGTACAATAACTGAAATGAAAAATACACTAGAAGGAATCAATAGCAGAATAACTGAGGCAGAAGAACAGATAAGTGACCTGGAAGACAGAATGGTGGAATTCACTGCTGCGGAACAGAATAAAGAAAAAAAAATGAAAAGAAATGAAGACAGCCTAAGAGACCTCTGGGACAACATTAAACGCAACAACATTTGCATTATAGGGGTCCCAGAAGGAGAAGAGAGAGAGAAAGAACCAGAGAAAATATTTGCAGAGATTATAGTCGAAAACTTCTCTAATATGGGAAAGGAAATAACCACCCAAGTCCAGGAAGTGCAGTGAGTCCCATACAGGGTAAACCCAAGGAGAAGCATGCCAAGACACACAGTAATCAAATTGGCACTAATTAAAGACAAAGAAAAATTATTGAAACCAGCAAGGGAAAAATGACAACATACAAGGGAACTCCCATAATGTTAATAGCTGATTTCACAGCAGAAACTCTGCAAGCCAGAAGGGAGTGGCATGATATACTTAAAGTGATGAACAGGAAGAACCTACAGCCAAGATTACTCAACCCGGCAAGGATCTCATGCAGATTCAATGGAGAAATCCAAAGCTTTACAGACAAGCAAAAGCTAAGAGAATTCAGCACCACCAAAGCAGCTCTACAACAAATGCTAAAGGAACTTCTCTAAGTGCAAAACACAAGAGAAGAAAAGGATCTACAAAAGCAAACCCAAAACAATTAAGAAAATGGTAATAGGAACACACATACGGATAATTACTGTAAACGTAAATGGATTAAATGCTCCAACCAAAACACTCAGGCTTGCTGAATGGATACAAAAACAAGACCCAGGGCTTCGCTGGTGGTGCAGTGGTTGAGAGTCTGCCTGCCAATGCAGGGGACATGGGTTCATGCCCCAGTCCGGGAGGATCCCACATGCCACAGAGCAGCTGGGCCCATGGGCCATGGCCACTGGGCCTCCGCGTCCGGGGCCTGTGCTCCACAACGGGAAAGGCCACAACAGTGAGAGGCCAGCATACCGCAAAAAAAAAAATATATATATATATATATATATATATATATGCTGTCTACAAGAGACCCACTTCAGACCTAGGGACACATACAGACTGAAAGTGAGAGGATGGAAAAGGATATTACATGCAAATGGAAATCAAACGAAAGCTGGAATAACAATACTCATATCAGATAAAATAGACTTTAAAATAAAGAATGTTACAAGAGATAAGGAAGGACACTGCATAGTGATCAAGGGATCAATCCGAGAAGAAGATATAACAATTATATATGCACCCAACGTAGGAGCACCTCAATACATAAGGCAACTGCTAACAGCTATAAAAGAGGAAATCTACAGTAACACAATAGTAGTGGGGGACTTTAACATCTCACTTACACCATTGGACAGATCATCCAAAATGAAAATAAATAAGGAAACAGAAGCTTTAAATGACACAATAGACCAGATAGATTCAATTGATATTTATAGGACATTCCATCCAAAACCAGCAGATTACACTTTCTTCTCAAGTGTGCATGGAACATTCTCCAGGATAGATCACATCTTGGGTCACAAATCAAGCCTCAGTAAATTAGGAAAATTGAAATCATATCAAGCATCTTTTCTCACCACAGCGCTATGAGATTCGAAATGAACTACAGGGAAAAAAACATAAAAAACACAAACACGGAGGCTAAACAATACATGGAGGCTAAACAATACATGGAGGCTAAACATGGAGGCTATACAATACATTACTAAATAACCAAGAGATCACTGAAGAAATCAAAGAGGAAATCGAAAAATACCTAGAGACAAATGGCAATGAAAACATGACGATCCAAAACCTATGGGATGCAGCAAAAGCAGTTCTAAGAGGGAAGTTTATAGCTATACAAGCCTACCTGAAGAAACAAGAACAATCTCAAATAAACAATCTAACACTACACCTAAAAGCACTAGAGAAAGAAAAACAAACAAAACCCAATGTTAGCAGAAGGAAAGAAATTATAAAGATCAGAGCAGAAATAAATGAAATAGAAACAAAGAAAACAATAGCAAAGATCAATAAAACTAAAAGCTGCTTCTTTGAGAAGATAAACAAAATTGATAAACCATTAGCCAGACTCATCAAGAAACAGGAGAGGACTCAAATCAATAAAATTAGAAATGAAAATGGAGAAGTTACAACAGACACCACAGAAATGCGAAGCATCCTAAGAGACTACTACAAGCAACTCTATGCCAATAAAATGGAAAACCTGGAAGAAATGGACAAATTCTTAGAAAGGTATAACCTTCCAAGACTGAACCAGGAAGAAATAGAAAATATGACCAGAGCAATCACAAGTAGTGAAATTGAAACTGTGATTAAAAATCTTCCAACAAACAAAAGTCCAGGACGAGATGGCTTCACAGGTGAATTCTATCAAACATTTAGAGAAGAGCTAACACCCATCCTTCTCAAACTCTTCCAAAAAATTGCAGAGGGAGGAGCACTCCCAAACTCATTCTATGAGGCCACCATCACCCTGATACCAAAACCAGACAAAGATACTACAAAAAAAGAAAATTACAGACCAATATTACTCATGAATATAGGTGTAAAAATCCTCGACAAAATACTAGCAAAGAGAATCCAACAACACATTAAAAGGATCATACACCATGATCAAGTGGAATTTATCCCAGGAATGCAAGGATTCTTCAATTATGCAAATCAATCAATGTGATAAACCATATTAACATTGAAGAATAAAAACCATATGATCATCTCAATAGATGCAGAAAGAGCTTTTGACAAAATTCAACACCTATTTATGATAAAAACTCTCCAGAAAGTGGGCATAGAGGGAACCTACATCAACAGAATAAAGGCCATATATGACAAACCCACAGCAAACATCATTCTCAATGGTGAAAAAATGAAAACATTTCCTCTAAGGTCAGGAACAAGACAATGATGTCCACTCTCACCACTATTATTCAACATAGTTTTGGAAGTCCTAGCCACAGCAATCAGAGAAGAAAAAGAAATAAAAGGAATACAAATTGGAAAAGAAGAAGTAAAACTGTCACTGTTTGCGGATGACATGATACTATACATAGAGAATCCTAAAGATGCCACCAGAAAACTCCTAGAGCTAATCAATGAATTTGGTAAAGTTGCAGGATACAAAATTAATGCACAGGAATCTCTTGCATTCCTATACAGTAATGATGCAAAATCTGAAAGAGAAATTAAGGAAACACTCCCGTGTACCATTGCAACAAAAAAAATAAAATACCCAGGAATAAACCTACCTAGGGAGACAAAAGACCTGTATGCAGAAAACTATAAGACACTGATGAAAGAAATTAAAAATGATACCAACAGATGGAGAGATGTACCATGTTCTTGGATTGGAAGAGTCAATATTGTGAAAATGACTATACTACCCAAAGCAATCTACAGATTCAATGCAATCCCTATCAAATTACCAATGGCATTTTTTACAGAGCTAGATCAAAAAATCTTAAAATTTGTATGGAGACACAAAAGACCCCGAATAGCCAAAGCAATCTTGAGGGGAAAAAAATGGAGCTAGAGGAATCAGACTCCCTGACTTCAGACTATACTACAAAGCTACAGTAGTCAAAACAATATGGTACTGGCACAACAACAGAAACATAGATCAATGGAACAGGATAGAAAGCCCAGAGATAAACCCACGCACCTATGGTTAACTAATCTATGGCAAAGGAGGCAAGGATATACAATGGAGAAAAGACAGTCTCTTCAATAAGTGGTGCTGGGAAAACTGGACAGCTACATGTAAAAGAATGAAATATGAACACTCCCTAACACCATACACAAAAAATAAACTCAAAATGGATTAGAGACCTAAATGTAAGACCAGACACTATAAAACTCTTGGAGGAAAACATAGGAAGAACACTCTTTGACATAAATCACAGCAAGGTCTTTTTTGAGCCACCTCCAAGAGTAATGGAAATAAAAACAAAATTAAATGGGACCTAATGAAACTTAAAAGCTTTTGCACAGCAAAGGAAACCACAAACAATACAAAAAGACAGCCCTCAGAATGGGAGAAAATATTTGCAAATGAATCAATGGACAAAGGATTAATCTCCAAAATATATAAACAGCTCATGCAGCTCAATATTAAAAAAACATACAACCCAATCCAAAAATGGGCAGAAGACCTAAATAGACATTTCTCCAAAGAAGACATACAGATGGCCAAGAAGCACATGAAAAGCTGCTGAACACCACTAATTATTAGAGAAATGCAAATCAAAACTACAGTGAGGTATCACCTCACACCGGTTAGAATGGGCATCATCAGAAAATCTACAAACAACAAATGCTGGGGAGGGTGTGGAGAAAAGCGAACCCTCTTGCACTGTTGGTGGGAATGTAAATTGATACAGCCACTATGGAGAACAGTATGGAGATTCCTTAAAAAACTAAAAATAGAATTACCATATGATCCAGCAATCCCACTACTGGACATATACCCAGAGAAAACCATTATTCAAAAAGACACATGCACCCCAGTGTTCATTGCAGCACTATTTACAATAGCCAGGTCATGGAAGCAACCTAAATGCCCGTCTACTGATGAATGGATAAAGAAGATGTGGTACATATATACAATGGAATATTACTAGCCATAAAAAGGAACGAAGTTGGGTCATTTGTTGAGACATGGATGGATCTAGAGACTGTCATACAGAGTGAAGTAAGTCAGAAAGAGAAAAACAAATATCGTATGTTAATGCATATATGTGGAACCTAGAAAAATGGTACAGATGAATCGGTTTGAAGGGCAGAAATTGAGGCACAAATGTAGGGAACAGACGTATGGACACCAAGAGAGGAAAGTGGAGGGGGGTGTGGGTGTGGGTCGATGAATTGGGCGATTAGGATTGACATGTATACACTGATGTGTATAAAATTGATGACTAATAACAACCTGCTGTATAAATAAATAAAATAAAATTTAACAATTAAAAAAAAGAAGAATTTCCTAGGTTTCAAACAGAGTGCATCTGGAGTTGTTGCTCCAGTTACAGACTCACCTGTAGTGGTTTCTCCAGTTATACTCGTTTTGTGTCCTCTGCGTGGCACCAGCCTGTCTCCAGGTGGCGCCAGAGTACAGAAGATGTCTACCAACGTGGGCAGCAAGTTGAATCAAAATGGTATGTGATAACACATATATAGCAAAATACTAATTGTAGAATCTAGGTGATAGGTATATGGGTGTTCACTGTACAATTTTTAACTTTTCTGTATGTTTGAAATTTTTTATAATAAAACATTGGGGAGAAGAAAATTGGGTTTTCCTGACAAAAGGGCTGTGTGTAAAGTGCAGTAACCTACATAGAGATGCAAATTGTGGTTTATTCATCTCTGTATTATTTTTATCATCTTAAAAATTTTCATTTTATATATTCAGTACTTTGGCTCTTTAATGAAATTTTAAGAGTAAGGAATTGTGAATTGTGATGTTTTCCTGACAATAACTTCTTTCAGTACTGGCTATTCACATACATATGTCTTACAGTCCAAGCTAAAATACAGACTCCTTGAGGGCAGGTTCCATTCCTCTTTGTATATTTCCCCAGCTCCTAGCTAAATATACTAAGTGCCCAGGAAACCCCTGATTAATTTTTTATTTATTTATTTAATTTTATTTATTTATTTGCTGCGTTGGGTCTTCGTTGCTGCGCGTGGGCTTTCTCTAGTTGCGGTGAGCGGGGGCTACTCATCGTTGCAGTGCGCGGGTTTCTCTTTGCGGTGGCTTCTCTTGTTGCGGAGCACGGGCTCTAGGCTTGTGGGCTTCAGTAGTTGCGGCTCGCAGGCACTAGAGTGCAGGCTCAGTAGTTGTGGCGCGTGGGCTTAGTTGCTCCGCGTCATGTGGGATCTTCCTGGACTAGGACTCGAACCCATGTCCCCTGCATTTGCAGGCGGATTCTCAACCACTGTGCCACCAGGGAAGCCCCCTGATTAACTTTAAATGATGCAGAGAAGTAGCACAGTTTAAAACTGAAAAGCCAGGGGCTTAGTGATTATTGAGACTTTAGTACAGTGAAATACAGAGGAGAGGTTCCTTAATGAATTTGAAATGTGTAGATGCAATTGTCTAATTAAAAATGCCCTTGACATCTTGGTGGTCCTTGTATTTCATTTTAAAATGCCATTGTATAGCAATAATGTCTCTTCCGCACTTCTAGGAGCCCACTTTCTAATTGCTAGGAAAAATCCAGAAACATGTAGATGTACATCGCACATGTTATACCTCGACAGTGCCTAGTGATGAGCAGATCCTCAATATTTAGTATATGAATGAATGAAAGAATGAATGATGAACAGCTAGAGAAAGTCTTCAGTGGTAGTTTGAACTAGCGAGTTAAGTTCTTAAACAAGTTGCCAAGCATCTTCCCTTATGAATTGTTATATATATACTAATCTAATTTTTGTATTTCTGAATTCTTATGTTACCAAATGTGGCTCTTTCTATTACATTACATTCTATTACATTTACCCCAAAGTTACACACTCTCTACGCTCATGTGGTTCATATTTTCTCAAAGGTCATATAATTAATGAGACTTTGGAAGAATTCAGGCCTACTACTTAAAGAATAATTTTTACTATATATTGGAGTGTATCATAAAATTTTCACAGTTTAACAAATTATGCAAACATATAAATTACACTGTATGTGGAACTGTATTTAAACATATTGTATCTGACCAAGTGCATTTAGAAAAATCTATGACATATTCCTGTATGTTGAGCATGTTCTCTTAACTCATGAAATCCCTGAAGGATTATTGGCTACTGGCCAGCTAGGGCGTGAAGTTAATCAAATAAAAAACTATGAATCAGACCCACATTAGCTAAGTTTTTCTTTCTATAGCAACTTCAGATTTACGCTGTGTTCAGCAAATATGGATCCAGTTGCCTTCAAATGCTAAATATCCTCTGGGATGGGACCCTAAGAAGCACTGGTGACCACGGTCACACAGGTTCAAAAATGAAAGAAAATTAGCCCAGAAATTTGGGGTGGGGTGGGAACACAATAATGGAATGCCTTATACATGAAATTCCATCGGGTGGGACCCTTGGGAAGGCATTGATTGCTCCTGGAGAGAAATGCATCGTAATGAGAGGAATGAAGAGGCTGTTCAGAGTCATTTTGTCTTCAAATATAACAACAGTACTCTTATTTGCACTAGTTTCAGCAAATGCCTGAATAATGGAGTCAAATTCAGGTAGAATCATATAAAAGGATCTAGAGAATATATTCTCTAACGAACCTTTGTGTAATTTGATACTTTAATATTACTTACAGTCTTTTATTACTGCTATATAAAAATATATACATCTAAATATAGAGATCCATAGTCTTGCTTTTGAAAAACTATCCTGTCACTAAGTCCTGCTCAAAACAAAGACAGCCTCACAGGATTTTTCAAAAGACATATCTCCCACAAATCATCTTGCTCCTCCCCAAGCAACGATTACTACAAACAAAAAAAAACAATAAACAGTCTTGAAAATGATGGGGAAAGACCGACACCCATTGGTGGAGGGGATTTCATTTCTTACTTTGTAGTGATGGGTGAGATCATTGTGTACATTGTGGGTATTTCCTCTAGAAGAGCCATCCCCAACCTTTTTGGCACCAGGGACCGGTTTCATGGAGGACAGTTTTTCCACGGACCCAGGATGGGGTGGGGGTGGGGCGGGGGATGGCTTCGGGTTGATTCAAGCGCTTTACATTTATTGTGTACTTTACTTCTATAATTACTATATCAGCCCCACCACAGATCATCAGGCATTAGACCCCGGGGGTTGGGGACCCCTGCTCTAGAAAATATGGTTTTTATTTAAGGCTCAGGGCCACTGAAAGCCTGATTAGTCACAAAAAAAGGACATTCTTCACCTGAAAGATTCTTTCAATTGATCATTAGAATTCAAGTGTAAATACAGAAGTTCCCAGAGAACATGAGAAACTGCAGTTTTCTTCCTTCTCTAGACTCTTGTGCTGTTTTTTTTGACACACACCCCAGCTCCCACTGCAGCCTTGTTCTCAACCTTGCCCTTTTCTCAGTAGGTACAGACAGTGGATCTCCAACTGGAAGATGTCCAGCCATTTTCAGGGTACCTGTTATAGAGGTAGAAGACTGACCCTGCCCTAGACCTATAGAGAGGGAAGTTCTGGGAGTGGGGCTGGAATCTTCATTTTAAATAAGCCACAGGCTCACCTCTGACCTGTGAATATACTAGCTAGAGCCCCGTTTTTCCTTGTACTCTCCATTCCTCTGTCAACTCCCCTTGACACAGGAAGGAGTGATTTACAGGGGCACTGCTCAAATTTTATAGCAAATTGACTCACCTGGGAATCTTGTTCAAAATACAGATTTTTGTTCAGTTGGTCTACTTTGCATTTCAAATGAGTTCCCAACTGATACTGATGCTGCTGGTCTAAGGACCACAGTTTGAGTAGCAAGGATTTAAGGCAGGAAATCTGTGACCTTTACAGAATGCTCCTCCCCTCCCCCCCCCCTTCATTCCCACTGGGGAAAATGCCCCTACTTGGGCCTCTTTAAATTGTGGGTTTGCTTCTTCAGCAATAAACCCTGAAGGCTGAACAGGCATTTACAGTACACTAATCTAATCAAATAAAATCCACAGCAAAATTAGCAATCATTTCACAATGTACCATCAATAATGTCCTGCATGGTAACTAGGCATAACTTCCAACAGGCCACATAATTGCCATAATTAATATTGCCTTTACACAAATGTCATCTTTAGAATTTCTCTTCTCATTTGATCACGTTCCTCCCAATACATAATCATGTTCTCACTCACCCAGTGATGTGAATAAAGCTTAAACTGTAGTATAGATGATTTTACGATGCCATTTTGTGTTGACGTGGAAAATGGTTTAGGAAAATAGAAAGGCTTTTGAAAGGTAAATCTTTAAAGAAAAGAAAGTAGAGTCAGAAAAAAGTTTAAAATCAAGACTTCCCAGATTTATAATCTTTTTTTTTTTTTGGCTGCGTTGGGTCTTCATTGCTGCATGCGGGTTTTCTCTAGCTGTGGCGAGTGGGGGCTACTCTTCATTGAGGTGCGCAGGTTCTAGGTGCACAGGCTTCAGTAGTTGTGGCACGCAGACTCAGTAGTTGTGGTTCACGGGCTTTAGAGCACAGTCTAAGTAATTGTGGCACACGGGCTTAGTTGCTCCACAGCATGTGGAATCTTCCTGGACCAGGGATCAAACCCATGTGCCCTGCATTGACAGGTGGATTCTGAACCACTACGCCACGAGGAAAGTCCCAGATTTATAATCTTGTCTAGGCTGACTTTCTCTTCACGAGCCCATTGTACAACAAAGCTACATCCATGATAAATGGCTACTTTGAACATGTTCAGAAAGACGGGGAGTAAACAGATTTTAATACCTGCTGCTGACAGAGAGTAGGGAAGAGGACAAGGGTTGGTAAAAAAAAAAAAAAGTATTAATGGTGAAACACCCATATGAAAAGAAATTTTGTTCAAATATAATTTATATTTTACATGGATGTTTAAGGTTGGGAGGTGAGAAAGGAGAAAAGTGGTCTCAGAAACAAAGCTTCTAGGTTCTGCCTAGACCTACAGTGGATCAAGGAATGAAAGGATTCAGACACATCACTGCTGGGGAAGGAGACGTTTAGGTAACCAAAAAGAGAAATAAAATAGTAATCTTTATTTTATTTGTACTATTTTCTTCTCACGATTCTATTTCAGCTACTCTAGCCAGCAGATTAGAGCAAGAAGAAATGAATGATTTATCCATTTAAGGGTAGGAGAATATGCCACTTTAGCATATTGATTATTTTGAGCTAAAGGCAATTGAGAAGAAGTAGGTACAGGGAAGCTCTCTGCCCTCCCCCATTTGCCTAAAAGCAGGACATAAGTCTGTGTCCCCGATTGCCCCCAGCCCCTCTTTACCAGGAAGGACAAGTTAATCACCAGAGACAACCCTAGACCCTTATGAGCTCAGACACAATACCTCAGGACCTACGTAACAAACTTTAACAACACTTACCTTCCATTAGTTCCCCCATATGCTTACCTTCCCAAAATTTGCTGCTCTAGAAGCTCAAAAGTCCTTTTCCTTTGTCTTGACCCTTCTCTACAAATTTATTCTTCTTTTGTTTAGATGCTATATAAGCCCCAGGTTCTAAACACCCCTTTGAATTACTCATCTCTGAGTGCCCCATGTGGATGCACACTGCACAGGTTCATAAACTCGGATCTGTGGATTTGTTTTTCCCTCGTTAATGTCTTTTGTTGTCTGATTTGCAAGGCCCCAGCTGGAGAACCTAACATGGGTAGATTTTTTTTCTCCCCTATATAACTGACTATAGAGAAATTAGGCCCGTGATATTTAACCAATGTAAGATATACTCTTAGAGAGATTCAACGAAGACCATCACACTATAAAATGACATGCTAAAATACACCAAGAGATAATAGCTCTAACGATGTTTACATTGTGTATGGAGAACAGAAAGTTTGGAGAAAAGAAAATAGGAACAAAAGCCCAGAAACAATAGAGAAATACAATCATAAATTACTGGTCTTTTGATGGCAGGTGAACAGAATAGAAAGGCCATGTTTGCCCTTCTTGCAGCAGGCTGACTTATTCGGATGGTTCTCGGACCTCTTTCTGGGTGCAGATGAGAGGGATATGATGACATTTATAAGGCACTAGAAACCATTCATTAGAGTTAAGACCTCATACTAGAAATTTCCCTCACTTCTATAATTTAGTCAGTGTCTAGATCTATTCCATTTATTGTCACAGAAAACATTCTTTAGAAGTCTCTACTTAATTTTTTTTCCTGAACAGTATATTTTAATTCTTAAATTTATAATTTTCCATTCTCCCTAATCACAAGAAAGTTTTCAGATAAGAAAAACATATTAAGAGGAATTTCTTGTTAAGTTATTCAGGGTGGCATTTGAGCAACAACGTTTTGAGAGAAATCAAGTTAGAGCATTTGAAAGTCTTCCTCGCAGCCCATCTCCCCAGAGAGCCCCAAGGTGTGTACGCTTAGCAGGACTGTTCAGCTGCCCCGGTCCCAGGAAGAAATCCTGATAGCACTCCCACCTCGGTCGTGGTTGAGAGCAGCCCTCCAGCATCTTTATGCTTCCCTGGGCCAAGACCAATGATGCCTACTAGCTCTGAGTTTCTCTACAGCCCCTGCACCACTTTTTGAAGCAAGTGGCTCCCGGCTGTGCAAGGGTCCTCTCTGTCACTGGGATCTCCAGGTACCCACGACACCTTGCAAGTTTGCTGAATCAATGTCTTTCCAGCCAGACGTGTACATCACAGAGCGGTAGTAGTTTCATTCAAGTTAACGCTGCAAAAGATGACTAAGGGGTCCTATGGGAGAGGAATGGATTGAGTATTTTGTGGTGTGTCTTTATGGTGCAGGAAAGTCAGTCTGTGTTACGTTAATACTTCTACTGGGATAGGATGGTAGTGTGCTTAGAAGAACAGATCCTGGAGATGGACCGCTGGGGTTTAAATCCAGTTCAGCCATTTACTTACTGCATAATATTAGGAAAGCTACAAACCTCTCCCTATGTCTAGTGTCCTATCTATATCTGAGGTACATACATACCATACATACTATATATATACATATATACATATATAAAATTTTCAAAGTCAGTGTGTGGGATAGGGAGGGTGGTAGGGAGATGCAAGAGGGAGGAGATAAGGGGATATATGTATCCTGCTGTATGGCTGATTCACTTTGTTATAAAGCAGAAACTAACACACCATTGTAAAGCAATTAAAGTCCAATAAAGATGTTAAAAAACAAAAATAATTTTTAAAAGTCATTGTGATGAGTGGCAGCTATAGTGAGACTACCCTAGGATTGGGTGGGACTCACTCTACTCAAATGAGATTCAGCCAGGGTAGTCAGATCTAGCAAATCACACAGCAATTATGCCTCCGAAAGAGGACTTAACAACCTCAGGAGGCGGTAATTAAAGTTCCTGATAGCACAACATTATTCAGAGGTTCCCCACCTCCTTTAAGGAATCAGCATGCCTCTGTGGACCCAGCCCTAGAGGTAGCCTGAAAGAGATTTGGCTAGATTTAAAAGAAAGCAAGCAGTATGCAAAGAAACTCAGTAACAACTAAAACTGAAACCACGATTCTCCTCTCTCTTCTGTACTTCACTCGGGTCCCCCCGGAGGCAAGCCAAGCTGCACCATGTAAGGAGTCTAACCAAAGGAAGGACTAGGGCCAAAGGAGGGCCCCAAGATACCATTGGGTAGGAAGCTACAGGCCACAGGAAGAGCTTGCTTTTGACCGGTCGGTCTTAAGCGTGGCTGCGCATTGGAAACACCTGGGAAGTTTTTTAAAAAATACCAACGTGGTGCTGGTGAACCAGCTCTTAAGGGGAGGACGAGGAGGGCAGATCTGTGATTTGTAGTGTTTGCCAATTGCTATGGTAGAAATACCACATGGTGGCCGATTTTAAGCCACCGAGCTGATGTCCCTGAACAGAGCTGGGGAGAGAGAAGCACAGGCAGGATGAGCCAGCCCCAGCGCCCCAGTGAGGTGACAGGGCCTCACTGGAGATTCTGTTTTTCAGTGGTCAGGGGTGAAGCCTGGGCAGGAGGGACGTTGCAAATCAACCCCAGGTGATTGTGATGTGCGGCCATGTTTGAGCGCCAGCGACCCCCATCCGGGTAGCTACCTCTCAGGCACTCCTGCCCTCGCAGTTCCATCATCTGCTCTACGACTGTCAGGTCAGTACATTCCTTTTAGAATGATGTTGCCATCTTTGGATGGTGTGTTTTGGGGAAGCTTTTCCTTCTGCTCTCCCATTCCAAGTTCCTCCCTGGCGGGTGTCGGGGGTGGGCATTGTCTCTAAAAGTAGTTCATTTATTCAAAAACATGTACTAAGTAATGTGTTCAAGGCACATGCTTGGTCCTCAAGAAACAAGGTTGAAAAACACACGCTTAACTTCAAGAGGCTTAGAGTCTGGAGGGGGAGGGAAAGGAGTCAGACAGCGGCATCAGGGAGGAGCGCAGAGAAGGGGGATGGGTGCAGACACTGATTATGGGCTAATCCAGCAAGCTTTCCCAAACCCCTTGCCGTACCAGTGTAGTGACCAGAAAACTAGACGCTCTTTTCCCCGGCCTCCCTGAAGCTATGAGTGGTAATGAGACAGTTCTACCCGTGAGAGATATAAGCCAAAATCAACTGGGAGCTTCCAAAAAGACTTTTGCTTTTTCTGTTAAAAAAAAAAAAAAATATATATATATATATATATATATGTATGTATATGACTGGTACAGCCTGTCTTATTTCTATCTGGAGCCCAAGGCAGCTGCCAGAAGCTGCTACAATCATTTTGTAACCATGAAGTAAAAGCCAAGAGAATCATAGATAGACTAGCTCTAACCTCTACTGTTAAACAAATAACAGAAGCTTCCTTTATCTGTATACATGCTCGTAAGTCAGGTTTTCTCTGACTAGCAGCTGACTGCAGTCTGAACTGGAAATTTGTACAGGTTCACACCCGCTCTGGAAGATGGGGATGCTTCCTAGAATCCGTAACAATGGAGCTCAGTCTTAGACGATGGGACAGCTTATTAACGCAGGAAGAATGAGGAGAAAGGGGTCCTAAGCAGAGCCGTGTGAGCTGATACCTGCAGGCACACAAGAGCCTGTGGCACATTTCGGCAAACCACAAGTAGCAGAGGATGACAGGACGGCAAGGGCACATCTGAGGACTTGGAGGAGGTGAAGCTGGAGAAGCAAGAAAATGCCAGACCATGCGGCATCTCTCATGGTAACTGCTGGAATTAAAAACTTATCCTAAAGACAAAGGTTGACTTTTGAAGACTATTAGGCTGAGAAGGTACATGATCAAATTTGTGTTTTTATAAGATAATACTGCCCTTCAATGCAGGATATTACTTCTAGGAATTTTTTATTCAACTCCTTAATTTATAACGGGGAAAAATCAGAAAAAATCTAAACGTCACCAATAGGACATGGTAGAATAAATTATACCACCCTATGACAGTATCTTTGCAACCATATTTTTAGGGAATGTATTATTTACTAGTGACATTATAACTAAAGGAAAATGCACAATATATAACTATGTGCCATGAAAATCTCAATTTTTCAGGAAAAAACATGGAGAAAAAGACTAGAAAAAGAAATAAAATAGTAATTACAGTTCTTGCCAGGTAGTAAAAATATCACAGACTTTTATTTTCTTCTTTTATAATTTTTCCAAATTTTCTAAATAAGCATTTTTATAATCGGGGGGAAATACGTTACCTAGAACATAAAAATGTCAGCTGGAGGAACAAGACTAGAAGCAGAAAAATCAGTTTGTTGGTATTTACAGTTCATTCAGTTTCTGAGTCTTTGTACATAGCAAGCCAGAGGTGGAAAACAGTGTCCTTAGAAATTCTCTGGACCTTGATTCCCTCCCAATCGCCTCCTATGGTCCCCTTCAAGATTTCTTGAATCTCCAGAACCTCTTCCTGTCGTCTGCACTCTCAATACTCCTCAGTGATTTTGGACTTTGCTATCTTCTGGAGTTCCAGTTTTTCCACAATACTGGATGAGCCTCCATTCTCTTTGGGGATAAGAATTCTTATAGTTTTTTAATATCCCCAGGAAGAACAATGTGATCACACGTCTGTGTGGATGCCTTAGAGTTTTTGCTCTGACCGCGGCTTTTGCCAAATGCAACCCAGGACAGCCACGGTTCACACCATGAGACTCTTAACCTACCAATGGATGGTAGTAATTGGACTATGGTGGACTAGCTTGGGCACCTACTCAAGGGCAGTTCATCAGTGGGCTGGCATTTTGAAACTAAGCCAATCAGGCTCTTCCCTTGGGGACTTGAATTGGGAAGGACAGAGAGTAGCAGGCAGTTGGCAGCAGGAGCTAAAGTTGATGGGACACATAGAGGAAGCCAGGAGGGAAGGCTGCAGTCATGTTAAGTCATGGCCAACCAGTCACGAGATAGCAGAAACTATGAGCTGGCATATTCAATGATGTAGGGAAAAGGTATGCAGAGTAGAGGGGAAAGGTGAGTTGCAGTGAGAGGTGAACAGAGCTAAACCCTCATAAAATAGCGTGGAAGAGAGTCAGAGCGAAGGTTCAGACACTTCAGCTGTTGAGGCTCTTAAACGTTGCTGCCTTACCAGATGCTGGCTGATCTGGTGTTTCTTATTTTTTTACTTTGGTTCATCTCCCTAGGTTCCATGTGTTTCCTTATAATAATAAACCCACCCTACTGCCCCATCTTCCTTTATACTTAGACTTATGTTATGGAAGTCTCCATTTCTTAAAATCAGAAGGGCTAAATTTGAATTGCGATTGATCCATTTACTTATTTATTGAATTGTGTATCCACTTGTTAAATCTTTCACATATTCTACACAATATTTTAAAATTGTGCCAGTATTCTATGCGCTAGGGACAAGAAGATATGTGATTTGATACTTGTCCTTAATGCTTATTCTGTATATGGCCCTCATGGTGGTGATAGATCATAAATTTGAGAGGTATAGAGCATAGATGGATATGATTGAATGTAGGGTATGGATGAAGGAAGGTATAAGGAAAAGGCAGAAGAGATATTTTAAATTATGTTTCAGGTCTCTGCCTCGGTCATTGAGAGAATGACAGTGCTGTTCTCCAAGTAAGGAATTCTAGAATAATGAACATTGAGTTTAAGGACATCCCGGTCTGGGCGTCTAATATGCAGCAGTGGAAAGAGATCACAACTTAAGCATAGAGTTGGATCTATGGCTTTTACAATGAAAAGAAGGCTGAGAACAGAACTCTGGGCAATACTTAAGGGGAGGCAGAGAATGCGGTCTCCAGGAAGGGGGCCACATATGAGTGATCCATTAGTAGGAGGAGCAGGAGATGAATATGTCACGGATGCTAAAGAGTGGTAGATCATTTCAAGCAGGAGGACATAATCAACAGTGCAAATGCCACAGACACGTTGAGAAGGATATGGATTGAAAGATGCCCATTATGTTCGTAATATAGAAGTTCCTGGTGACCTAGATGAGAGGGCTTAGTGAGAAAACCGCCAAGGGACTAATGAGCTGAGGGTCAAACAGTAAGCATGAATTATGCATCCTGTTAGAGTCTAGCTAACTGAAGCCCATTATGGAGCCCACCCATTGGTCTTTACCCTTTTTAACATAAGGTGGGAAAGTTTAACTCTCTTGGGTTCCAGCTGAGTATCTACACAGATCTGCTCCTCTGTGTTCTGGGCGCCTCCCAATTCTTCAAGTCCATTGAGAACGACCCCATGAGGCTGGATGCAGCCTCTTCTGCCCGGGCTCCTCTTCCTTCAAGACTAGAAGAGAACCACCCCCTCTTTCAACTTATACCCTACCTCTTAGGTCTTCCCAGCTGTTCCACATCTGACTATAGGGGTGTATATGCCATTCTCTTCTAAAGGACAGGAGAAATGAAGTGGGGATTATATAGCATAGGAGGAAACTGAAAGCTGTGCTCAAAAATGTGGTTTAGGAAGAAGGAAAGCAGGTGTGGCCAGAATTGGGTGTGGGCCTTCCAAGTCAGATCCCCTCTGGGGTTCCCCACGTCTGTTGGCACCTATTCACACGTCTCCCAAAACAAACATTAACTCTCAAAGGAGAGACTTACAAAGGGGAATAAAATACATTGTTAACTCTTTCATAAGTTTCCAGAATCCTCTCTGCTTGGATTCAATAAGACACAATGTTATAATCCCTTAGTTACACTAGAGAAATTTTGAGATGAGATACTTAAAAAGAACTCAGACTTGGGTGGGATTCTCCTTAGCTTCTATTTGGGGGAAGGGAAGGGAATGCTTAATGCCAAGCTTGGCTCCCCTGCTAGGAGGGACAGGAATGGATGATAAATGGAGTCTAGTTCCTGAGTACGGAGAAGGGGTGGGGCTCTGGGGGCATAGGAGGGCATAGTTCACCTTCTGGAAGAGAAAGTTGAAAGGATTGGGGGCAGGTGCAGATACATTTGTAGATGTGGAACAGGACAAGACAGAGTTCTCATTCATGGTTCTGTTTTCATAGTAAATTATAAGCAAAATCTGCTGGCACTAAGAGTCGAGGAGATGGGAACTACTGCTACTACTAATAGCAAATCCGTATATTGGGAACGGAAGCGGGGCCAGCTCCTTTATATTCACTTTCTTATTGAGCCCCCATCACAGCCTTCTGAAGTATGATTAACCCTTAAATATAAGTTTGCCAATAGAGGGCTTGTTTTGTGTCTTAGCTATTTCCCAGCCTTGCTGAAAACTTGGGAAATGCAATATTCCACTGAATACCAATGAAAGTTACATGAAAAGGTGTACAAATAGACGTGCTATTCTACATCTGAAGTAATCTATTGCTAGGCAAATTTTGCTTCCCTGGTCATTTCCTAGCATTCCATAGAGACCCTGGCTTCTAGGATTACAATTATATTAATGTCCAAGAAGCCTTCATAAAAATGAATTTTAAGTTGTAAGGATCTTTATAATTTAATCTTCTGGTTCCTGATCATGAGACCAGCTGGGGAGGAACTTGTCAAAGGCCTTCAGGAGCACTAAATTATTGAAATTTATCAGATATCAGGTGTTGGAGAAAGGGAAAAATGTAGTCACACCTTTCAGTGTCCTGTCTCTAGACTACCACATCAAAAGACTTGGAATTCTGTTCAACTGAACAGCAACATACGAGCATTAGGCTTATCTTCAGGGCTTTCGTATCAGGATGACTCAAATGAACTCAATGGCCATAAGGAGTTTACAATCAGTCAGAGGAAGAAAAACGCCACACAGATAATGGTTTCATAGACTTTATGACGGATGCAGCCTCGGGATAGGCCTAAAAGAATGAGTAGGATTTCACAAGGTAAAGATAAGAAGGAAAGAACATCAGACCAAGTGACCAACAAGATACAGATGTCAAAGATTCAGGGTATCTGAGAAAAGACTTAGTAGTCCAGTTTGTATAGAGCAGTGGTTTTTGGAATGTGGTTCCTGGACCATCAACTTCAGCATCACTTGGGAACTTGTTAGAAAGACAGATTCTCAGGTCTCAATATAGAGTCACCATATGACCTGGCAATTCCTCACCTAGATCTATATTCCAAGATCATTGAAAACACAAAAATGTATACAGGAATGTTTATAGCAGCATTATTCATAATAGGCAAAAAGTGGAAACAACCTAAATCTCTATCAGTTGACTAATGGATAAATAAAATGTGCTATATCCGTACAGTGAAATGTTATTCGGCCATAAAAAGAGCTGAAATACTGGTCCATGTTACAACATGGATGAACCTTGAAAACATTGTGTTAAGTGAAAGAAGCCAGTCACAAAGGACCACTTATTATATGATTCCATTTATATGAAATGTCCAGAATAGGCAAATTTACAGAGACAGAAGGTAGGTTGGTGGTTTCCAGAGACTGGGGAAAAGGGGGGAATAATGAGTGTCTGCTAATGGGTTTCTTTTAGGGTAATGAAAAATTTCTAGAATTAGTGGTAAAGGTTGCACAACCTTGTGAATATACTAAAAACCACTGAATTGTGTACTTTTAAAGGGTGACCTTTATAGTATGTGCATTATATCTCAAAGAAAGAAAGTAAAGACATGATCAGGTCTCAGTCCAGTCCTGTTGAATCATAAACCCCGGGGTGGGACTCGGCACCCTGTGTTCTGTCCGATGCACGTAAGCGTGATTCCGATGCACACTCACGTTTGAGAACCACCTGGCTAGACCAGGGTGGCTCAGTCTGAGCTGGATATTATTCTCACCTGTGGAAATTAAAAAGGTATCCATTTCCTACACCCCAGGCTTAGAGATTCTGATTAACTGGCCAGGGAATCAGTGTTTTTCGAAAGCTACTCGTGTGACTCTCCTGGGCATCACAGTTGAGAACCCCTGACCTGGGACCTGACTACTGCTAGGCTTAGGTGGATTAATGAGTGGTGGTGTAGATGATACTAGAGAGAGGGGCTGGGGCCTCCCTGTAGCTGGCCTTGAAAAACGACCTTGAGGGAAGCCGATTTTTAGATCTTCATGGGAAGGTTATCCTGGCAAAAGTGGGGGAGGAAGATTGGTATGTGTAGGCACTGAGGGTCATGAAGTCAGTTAGAAAACTTGGAAAGGCAAGAGGAATCAAGGGTCGAGTGCAGAACTGGGCTAGTAGGATTAAAGGAAGGAGTAAGTGAGAAAAACAAGACGACAGATAGACAGAATGTGAAATCTAATGAGATAGAGGATGGGGAAGGAGGGGCAGGAGGTGAAGTCGTCCTCAGAGTTTTAAGTGTGGGTGACTGGATAAAGGTAATGTGTTAAAGTACGTAAGGAAATCAGATGCTTCTGCTGGTGATCTTGACGTGGAGGAATGAAAAGTAGAGGACTGGGGGAAAGGTCAGAGAGCAAAGTTGTAGATAAAGATAAGGAGCAGATAGTCCATGATGCTCCTACTTCAAAAATAAAACGAGGGCTTCCCTGGTGGCGCAGTGGTTGAGAGTCCGCCTGCCGATGCAGGGGACAGAGGTTCGTGCCGCGGTCCGGGAAGATCCCACATGCCGTGGAGCGGCTGGGCCGTGAGCCATGGCCGCTGAGCCTGCGCGTCCGGAGCCTGTGCTCCCAACGGGAGAGGCCACAACAGTGACAGGCTCGCGTACCGCAAAAAAAAAAAACAAACAAGAGCTGCCACTATTCTAGGAGCAAATCGTTTTCAGCAACATCTTTCTAAAATTAGCATTGCAAGTATATTTAATCAGTTATTGAAGCTTTTATTAGTCTCCCATTGCTGCCATTAAAAATTACCTCCAACTTAGTAGCTTAAAAGCAATGCAACTGTATTATCCTGCAGTTTTGTAGGTTAGATGTCTGACATGGGTCTCACTGGGCTAAAATTAAGGTGCTGGCAGGGCTACACTCCTATCTGTAAGGTCTGAGAGAATCCATTTCCTTGTCTTTTCTAGCTTCTAGAGGCTGCCTGTATACCTGGGCTCGTGGGCCCCCTCCCTCCATTTTCAAGGCCGGCAATGGTGAGTCCAGTTTTTTCATATTCTGTCACTCTGACCTCCTCTTCTGCCTCCCTTTTCCACTTTTAAGGACCTTTGTGATTACGTTGGGCCCACCCAGATAATCCACAATAATCTCCCCCATTATAAGGTCACTCAATTAGCAACCAAAATTCCAACTACAACTTTCATTCTCATTTGCCATGTGATATAATATATCGTCACAGGTTCTGGCAAGTAGGACATGGTCACCTTTGGGAACCATTATTCCATTTACCACAGAGCCATTTCATATTTTTAGACTCATCATGTTACAAATTCAACTTCTGACTTCCAAGTCTGTTCTAGAATTTTATAATGTACATAAAACCTTGTTCCTTTTTGCAGAGACTTTATGGTATTGGAACTAACTACCACAAGCCAGATAACAGTGGGGTATCCATATCTTATAGTTCAACCTAGAGGGATAATGTTACCTTGAGTGTGAATATTTTTTAAAAATCGCAAAGGATTCCTTTCTATTATTATAGAAGTCAAGAAGTTTCTTAATCACTTCCACCATTTTACTTCTATTTTGTCCTTTTTTATGAGACGTGTATTCATTTGCTAAGGCTTCAGTAACAAAGTACCACAGACTAGGTGGCTTAAACAACAGAAATTTATTTTCTCACAGTTCTGGAGGCCAGATGTCTGAGATCAAGGTGTGGACAATAGTTGGTCTCTTCTGAGGCCATAGGGAAAGCTGTGTCCAAGTCTCTCTCCTTGGCTGGTAGATGTCTGTCTTATCTCTGTGGCTTCCCATCATCTTCCCTCTGTACATGTCTGTGTCTAAATTCCCTCTTATAAGGATACCAATCATTGGATTAGGGCCTCCCCAATGAACTCATTTTAGCTTAAATTGCCTCATTAAAAACCCCCTCTTCAAATACAGTTACATTCTGAGGGACTGGGGGTTAGGACTTCAACATATGAATTTTTCAGGGAGACAATTCAGCCCATAACATAATAGGATAAACCTATTACAAAATGAATCTCGTGAGCCAGCTCTGCTGGTTGGTAGCTGTGTCAGAGCATCTTTTGGGAAGGATTCTGAAGACATATCTAGGCTCAGTTGGAAAGACCACTAGGATCAACTAGCAATGACTGTGGGGGACGCCAGCTGGCGGAGTGGCAAGTAGCATGCCGTGGATTTGCAAACCCTCTCATTGACTCAGTTACCACACAAGGGATGAGAGATTCTTTTGCTAAGTACAGAGTAGACTATGATCCAGGAAGAATAATGTTGGATGCTGACGTACTGAGCCCTTGGTTACATTATAAGCAAGAATTCATTGCCCCGCCTCCGCTAGAAATTTTAAATATGATTATTGGTATACGGTCCCAGACTGACCAGTGCCTAAGTGCTTAAATAATAATTAGAGAAGCTGCCTGAGGAATCCAAATCATTAACCAGCCATTAAATATGTATAATAACTGATTTACTTTGCTGTACACCTGAAAGTAACTATAAATCAACTCTACTCCAATAAAATTTTTAAAGAAACAAGCCATTAATATGAATTATCCATTTGTAAAGGATACCTTTTATTAAAAAACAGAATCATTAGAGAAGGTAGCCATTATATTATTTTGACAACTACATACAGATGAGTTCATTTGACAGTAATACACTTGGACATCATCCACAAAGAGGAATTGTTTAGAAAGCTTTTGGGACCTGATATTGTTTTCCTTGAAAGTGACAAAACGTCATTATTCAAGGATTAATATGATTTTTATAAGATTAACTCTGTGAAAAAAATTGATGGGGCTATAGTCCCTAGAATGTTTCGACATGTTTCTGTATTATCAAAACTCTGCCATTAAAAACCACAGCTTTGGGCTTCCCTGGTGGCGCAGCGGTTGAGAGTCCGCCTGCCGATGCAGGGGACGTGGGTTCGTGCCCCGGTCCGGGAAGATCCCACATGCCGCAGAGCGGCTGGGCCCATGAGCCATGGCCGCTGAGCCTGTGCGTCCAGAGCCTGTGCTCTGCAACGGGAGAGGCCAGAACAGTAAGAGGCCCGCGTACCGCAAAAAAAAAAACAAAAACCACAGCTTTGAACTGGCCATTTACAAGGCAGCCCTGTTACTATCATTTCTGAGGGTGAGTCTGTAGTTGAATTTAAGAAAATTTGGATTAGAGCCTTGCCCCAATTATCCCAGTCACGCATCTCTATTCTCATGCAGCCAGTGGGGCTGAAAATGTGGTGGACAAACAGGTAACGCTGATCCAAATGAGAGGGCTGAGGGAGAGTGGCTGAGACCCGGCGTTATTCAGTAATAGGAGTCAATTCTGTTGGGAGGACTGACGTTTCCAGACTTGCATGAACGGACGCCCAGAGATTTTATAAGATAAACCAGAATGTGTGCTGGATGTACTCTGCACCTTGTTTATTTTTACCACAGAAGTTAGTCTTTCCTGAGAAGTATGGAGTGGGACCAAGCTGGCTTCCTGCCACACAGCTTAACCTTGTGGGGACAGTGTCACGTGAGGCTGGCGCTCAGGAAAACCAGTGTGACGTGCCCAGGTCAACCAAGGTGACCTGACAACAGTAGAACCAGGACGTACTAGGGTTAGCAAGGGACAGACAGCGTGAGTACTCACTCCTCTCCGTTCTCAAACAAATGAGGAGAAATCACCTGGTAGTTCTCATTATAATTTGAAGCTCACAAGTATTATATGAGTATGAATGATTATAAAGAGTCTGAATATATCAATCATTTTTAAAATAGCAATACAAAATTATAAAAAATATTTAAGCTCACAAGTGTTATACAAGTATGAATCCTTATAAAAGGTGTGACTGTATCAATCATTTTAAAAATTATAAAAAATATATCAATATAAAAAATATTCTCTTAATGGGAACCCTCCTACACTGTTTGTGGGAATGTAAACTGGTGCAGCCACTATGGAAAACAGTATGGAAAAACTTAAAACTTAAAAAACTAAAATTAGAGCTGCCATATGATCCAGCAATCCCACTCCTAGGCATATATCAGGAGAAAACTATAATTTGAAGAGATACCTGCACCCAGTGTTCATAGCAGCTCTATTTACAATAGCCAAGACATGGAAGCAACCTAAATGTCCATCAATAGATGAATGGATAAAAAAGATGTGGTATATATACACAATGGAATATGACTCAGCCATAAAAAAAGAATGAAATAATGCCATTTCCAACAACATGGATGGACCTAGAGGTTATCATACTAAGTGAATTAAGTCAGAAAGAGAAAGACAAATACCGTATGATATCACTTATATGTGGAATCTGAAATATGACACAAATGAACTTATTTATGAGACTCACAGACATAGAAAACAAACTTATGGTTACCAAAGGGGGAAGCGGGGAGGGGTATAAACTAGGAGTTTGGGATTAGCAGATACTAACTACTATACATAAAACAGATAACTAACAAGGTCCTACTGTATAGCACAGGAAACTAAATTCAATATCCTGTAATAAACCATAATGGAAAAGGATATGCAAAAGAAAAAAAAATATTCTCTTAATGAACTTTCCTAATTCCATTCTCCTTTATAGATTTAACCATTGTTTTCAGTAGTGTGAATATTCTTCCAAATCTATATTTCTGTACAATTACAGCCAATCTATGTACATAGATATATATGGACAGGAAGATGTAGATATATCTATATTTATATCTATATGTAACATTTTATCTATTATTCAGCAACTTACCTATTTTTCACTTAGCATTTTGACTTGGGGATTTGCCATAGATGTACCTCTTCTTTTAAACTGCTACGTAGTATAATAATATAAGATTTTACTTAATCATTTTGCCATTGCCTGCCATATAGACAGTTCCCAATTCTCTGAAACAGAAAGTACTGCTGTGAATAAACTTGCCTTCCTATGTCTTATTATGGCAAGTGAGAGTTTTCTCTGTGGTAGAATCAAGAAAGAACAAATGTTGGGAAAAGTATATTCGCTTTTGATTTTAATGAATACTGACAAATTGGCCCCTAAAATACCTTTTCTATTACATTCCCACTAGCAGTATATGAGAGAGCCTTTTGCCCACACACTTTCCCAACATTTCGTATTGCCAGTCTGTTTAATATTTTTTATTTATGGCCCAAAATGTTATATCACTGTTGTTTCATTTGTATTTCTCTCCCCTAGTGTTTATATACATGCTAATATAAAACAGAAACATATCGTGTGTGTGTGTGTGTGTGTGTGTGTGTGTGTGTGTGTGAGTGTGTGTGTGAGTGAGTGAGAGAGAGAGAGAGAGAGAAATACAGAGAGAGACAGAGAGAGAGCACAGAACACATGAGGTTTGGAGGCCAGGTCTGGAAGTGGTACCTCACCTTTTTCATCTACATCTCCTTGGCCAGAATTCTGTTGCAAAGCCCCATTAACTATAAGGGGTTGGGAAAGATAGTCTTTCAGTGTGTTTAGAAACACAAATATTGGTGAGCAACAACTTTCTATGCCACAAGGTCACAGTCAAGACACATAAAAAACTCTTCAACCTTTCCCAGACTGCTGTGCAGAACTAAAACCACAGAAAAAGGAGATGCATAGAGGTTCGGTTTAGTTGACTACCAGCACCCTGCAATTTTAGATGTCAGGAAAAAAAAGAAATACAGGGATATTGAGGATAAAAAGCTAGTTCATAGTAGAGTTGCAACAGTAACCCAAGTCTCTTGATTCCTAGTTCAGTGTTCTTTCCAAAACTACGTCTACACAAAAATTACAGTACTGGGCGCATGGTGTAGAGATCTGATTTAACATGGTGTAACTCTGGAAGGCAAAATGAGAGTCAAGTGGTTAAAATGAAAGAGAAGTGGTTTGTGCTCCATCAATAATATATAGTTGGTACAAGAGGGAATGGGCTGCCTAGTAAAATAATGAATTTACCGTTAATGGAGTATTAAGTGAAAGCTCCATGGCTAGTTCTTGGGATGCTGCTGAAGTAAAGATTTATATCAGGTAAACTCAGTGGTTCTTTTCAACTGTAAAAACTACAATTAAAATATTGTCTATTTTCATTTTTCTTTTGAGGTCTGAATGTAAATATTTTATGGTTATCTTTATAGGAAAATGTTCAACCTAACATATAAAAAAAAAAACACTTTCAGAAACCAAAAAAAGTCTTGAAATGTTTAAATGCCATAAAAGAACATTAAGTAAGGAGCAAGAAGTATCTCAACTTTTTAACGCATGTTTTGTCAATAAAATGGGGGAAGCAATATTGTCTTCTTCACACGGTTGATATGAGAGAGAGGGAAAAGCATTTATACAAGTGTTTTATACATTAAAAAACATACAAATATTACTTATCTATTATATTATTGTAACTTCTGAATTATTACAATTTTTTACAGTTTTTACTGAAATGGCATGAAACATTTTTTTGATAGACAACTATAATCTGTTTATCGCCTTTCTATTTATTGTTATTGAAACAAATAACAGCAAAGCTACGGCCATATGTGATAGCTTGACCCTTGAGAGTGAGTAGAAGAAAGTTTTTATTAGAAAACATGATTGAATTGTATGCTTGGAAATAATAAAACAGAAAAAAGCTATTTATCTTACAACTACTCACATTATTTATTAAAACCTACAAAGCCAAATTTCAGGAATGTGACCTCTTGAAAGCTAGTGGATGAAGGAGCATAGTAGTATACTGAACACCCACATTGTGTCAGTTACTGGACTAGGTGTTAGGGGCATAAAGATATGGGAGGCAGTCCTCCCAGGAGAGAGACACACAATCTTAATCTAACATGCTGGCCCAGCTTGTGTGTGGGTGTAACAATCCCATTCCTGATCCCTCATATGCTCTCCCTGTATCCCAGGATCTGGAACCCTGAAAACTACATCTGTAGTTTCTCTTGTCAGCAAGGTTCCATTTTGGTTCTGAGAGGCACTGCATGAGATCTGGGAGGCATGAGAGAAAGAGAGGCCATTATTGCTTCAGCAGCAGTGGTCAGGCATGTCTTGGACAGAGGACAGATATAAAGTTTTGCAGCTTCTCCAAAAGCCTTCCTGCAAATCACCCACTTTGGTGTCGCAGGTACCTGAGATAATCTGTGGGGATTGCCCACAATTCCTGGAATTACCGATTTCCTGAAAGCTAGCAATGGCTAGGCTCTTCCAACCCATCACATTGTTTTCTTGGAAGTGAATTTCCTGTATTGTATCCCCTCCTACCTGAAATACCTTGAGTGGTTTTCGTCTTCTTGACTGATCTATGTTGTAGATGATAACCTATAGAAGTCTATACAGGTGCTAAGGGATTATAGCTTTTGGTTGGCAAAAATGGCCTAAGGTAAGGATACACATGAATGCCTGGGTAATGGAAAAATTGCTTGACTTGAAGGTATCAGGAGCTCAGCTGAGCTGGGAGAGAGAGAGCTGGGCTACCAGGTATGGGAGTAGCCAGCTGAAGGAAGGAGCCACAAAGAATGAAGAGAGGCATGAAAGGGTTAAACCTTTAATCACTTACTGTGATAGTGTTAAGAAAAGGCTAAAACTGGAGCAAGTGCTGACTCCGCCTGTCCCCATTTTTCCCATGGAATAGTGTGCTGGTTAAGGATGAGGGGGTTAGGCACAGATGTGGGGGCCTCTCTCTGTTGAAGGAACTCAGAGAAAAAGGCTCTAGCAGTTTAACGGGCTCTGGGGTCAGGGGAAGGTCAAGGGGATAGGTAGAGGGCTAGGAGCAGAAAAGTAATAGGTACTGAGAGTTGGGAAAAAAGCACCTTCAGGGTTTCCCCTTTCTTCCCCCGTAAGGACATTTCAGCAGAGGCATCTGAAGAGGACCAAGGTCTCAGATAGAGAGCCCAGCACCTGGGCTAAGAATGCAAATATATAAAGAGCATGACAGCCAGAGGGGCCTCTGTCCTTGACTGCAACTTCTTTCAAAATCTGCTGTGCACCAAGTCTGGTGTAGGGAGGGCAGCTTTCCTGGTGAGACCTGCTGGGAGAAGCCTTTTGTAACTACGTTTGTAGTTGGTCAGGCCTGAAACATTACACATAGTTTTTTGTGTTTTTTTAATGTCATTAACATTTTTTTTTTAAGATGTTGGAGGTAGGAGTTTATTTATTTATTTATTTTTGCTGTGTTGGGTCTTCGTTTCTGTGTGAGGGCTTTCTCTAGTTGAGGCAAGTGGGGGCCACTCTTCATCGCGGTGTGTGCGGGCCTCTCCCTATCGCGGCCTCTCCTGTTGTGGAGCACAGGCTCCAGACACGCAGGCTCAGTAGTTGTGGCTCACGGGCCTAGTTGCTCCGCGGCATGTGGGATGCTCCCAGACCAGGGCTTGAACCCGTGTCCCCTGCGTTAGCAGGCAGATTCTCAACCACTGCGCCACCAGGGAAGCCCATTACACATAGTTTTTAATCAGCAACTGGACTCCTCTGAAGGGCCTCAGAAGGTGCAAGATTGGAAGTTTAGCAAAAAGGTATACAGGTGGACTGATGTGAATGGACACAAACCACAAGGTTTTCTACATCTCATGTAAATGCCCAACAGAGAGCATCCACTGCAGAGTGGCACTTAACCACCAAGAGGAGGAGAGAACTTGTTCTGTGGATGTCATCCAGCCTGTCTCCTAGGCCACCTTTGTTTTTGCAGAGTGGGCCCATGAATGGCGCCTCTGCATTGGCCCAACACTTGTGCTTCTTCACACAAAGCTTGACCTAGCTGCTGCTACTGGTGAATCCCTAACCTTCTGGCAGCAGTAATGGACACTGAACCCTCAATATGGAGCCATTCCTCAAGGAAGCCATAAAGCCACTTGGTGGCAAGTTGATAACACTAGTCCCTCTACCAGAGAGGAGACAAGGAGTTGTCCTTGTTCAGAGAGGGAATCTGCTGTTGGCCCGTAAGCATCCATACCCATTCTTTCTGAGTCTGCTAAGTACAAAGCCCTCATAGCTCTTACCCAGACCATGTTTCAGGGTTGTGTTTGCAGCAATCTATCATGAGGGATGAGGTAAGGTCTCCCCTCAGGACAAAGAGAAGGCTTGTTTATTGCTTGCTATAGAACAACAGATTCCCTAAGCTGAGTATTCCTCATTTGTGATGCAAATCTACCTGGGCCTTCTGTCACTCTTCTGTGAGACTTGGACACGGGAGGAAATGCTGTACATCATGCTACTTACTAAGGGTAAAAAGTCTTTGTCTCTGATCTAAGAGTCTTGTGTCTTCTGCCAACATCCATAAATTAGTAGCAGATTAACTTATTAACTTAAAAGTAAGGTAAAATAAATCCCATACCTCACAGTTCCTAGCAGAATTGATACCAAGTCCAGATAAGCATTTGCCTTCTCTGCTTTCAGTATGTCCACAGTACCGTGAACCAAGAGTTTATAGAATACTTGAATTATCAACTTGGTATCCTATAGAACATTGCCTTAGATCGAGGAACTTTTTTTTTTTTCTTTCTGCTATACGCGGGCCTCTCACTGTTGTGGCCTCTCCCTTTGCGGAGCACAGGCTCCGGACGCGCAGGCTCAGCGGGCATGGCTCACAGGCCGAGCCGCTCCGCAGCACGTGGGATCTTCCCGGACCGGGGCACGAACCTGTGTCCCCTGCATCAGCAGACGGACTCTCAACCACTGTGCCACCAGGGAAGCCCCTCCGAGGAACTTTTTTAACAGTGAGGGAGGTACAAAAATATGGTACATGAACCCAGTAGCCACTGTTCTTATCATGTGCCCCATCATTCAGAGGCATTTGTATTTAAAAAAATGGCAGTCTGTTAAAGATAAGAAGTCAGCTGAGGGGCAAAACCCTGTGGTTTAGCAATAATTTCTGCTAGCATGTGACAGACACATTCAACCAAAGATTGATACAGAGTGCATCCCCAATAGCTATAAGACATTGGCCCTGGAACCCAGTAGTACGAACAAAATTGGGCCTTCTTGCCACCTCTCCCAGTATCCCACTTACAGAATCTATGCTTCCCTTCCTTGAAGGCTTTGACTCTGTTAGGTTAAAAATCTTAGTTCTTTGGGAGAAACCATCAGCCAAAGGATAAAGGTTCCATTGAACTTGGAATTGTAACTACCACGAGATCACCATCCAGCAGTGGACCAGCAACCATATAAAGGAATTATACTACCATGGAAGTACCTGATAATGATTAACGTGAAGTTCTAGGATTTTTTTCTACGCAATGGGTCAGAGAAGAGTATGTTTAGAATCTAAGAGATATACTGGGGCTCTCTTGGTGACTCCATGCCCAGTGAGAATGATAAATGGGCAACTGCAGGTATTATACCCCCAAATAAAAGCAAGGTAACATCACTTGACAATAAGAACCTGGGTCAACCATCAATCAAATCATTGAGGCCAATTCGGTGACGGTTGAGTAAAAGGGAATTCTAGAAGGGATGGTGAAGCAACAAGATAAAGAAAATCAGTTACGTCCATTGGATTAGCTACAGCTTTGGGAATTATAATTTGTTTCACTCATCCTCTTGCTTTCAATCTTTTCAGACATATAACTGGCTACTACCTTGAAACAGACTCTGTGACCAATTGAACTTACACTTTCTCTCCTGAGGAATAAGTGAGAAAATCTTGTTCTCACAAAAATGGAGTCTCCACATTTTAGTTATGGGTGCTAGACACTTAGAGAGCACAACTGAATTTGAGTGGTGCAACGTGTAAAACACTGAGGGGCCACTTTAGCCCCCCCTGTCTCTGAGGTCTTTGGGCAGAGTTTCCACATCTCCACACATGCCCTGAACTTCAAGCAGCCACTACCCAATAGCAGTTGTCTCACGCCAGTGCCACATACACTTTACCTCCTCCCCTGGCTTTCCTATTGATGCTAAGAACTTGTCGGGGTTCGTGCAATCACCACCCAGAAATTCAGAATTCATGTCCCATGGGACCAATATGTAGCCAATGGAGAAGGGAGCTGAGCGAATAAATGTTTCTCAATCCATCTCCCACTACTCCCAGCCCAACAATCCATACAATGCCACTCACTCAAGGGGAAATCCCAGATCACCTCCCCCCAAACTCTTCACCACCCAACACAGCCTCAGTAGTTTATCTCTGTCTTTGAGCCCCAAGTAAGTATGGAAATTACATCAGAACACAAAGGTACTTAACAGACCCCAATATTCCGCACACACTAAAGTCCCCCAAGCAAAGCAAGCTCAAGCAAAAGACCTTAGTGTTCAAGTCCTTTCCAGTCGCAGGGAGTGTCCAATAAGCTCTCCCCAAGAAAGGCAATGTGAATCTTCTGTGAGTCTCCCACAGGATGGGTAACAAAGTTTATTCGGATTCTTCCTCCTCTGGCTTTGCTTGATCTTATTTTGGGTTTTCTCACGGTACACTGGGTGCTGATGGTTAGACAGGGATCCTCAGCCAGTGCCCCAGGCTCCCTGAGCCACCTGACAGGTATAGCCTGTACCTTGATGAGAGGTGCTTCACAGCATTGGGGCGAGTGACCCAATCCCATGCAGCGGGTCCCGCCCATCAGATGATGCCACAGGTCCCACTCCCTAGGGGCCGTTCCTTGTTTCACCTGGAACGAGCGCCAGGCACTTCTCCTCGTGATTTATCTCACGTGGACCAGCCAACGCAGTTCTGGACTCCACTTTTCTCATCAGCTTTCCTCCCGACATGAGCCGTAGAGGAGCCCCTCACCCCACCTTTTTTTTCCTCCAGAATGAAAAACACTAAAAAATGCAGATAAGTGAAAATAATGCTTTGGAGAGATGAGAGATGTGATCATAACTTAATTATCATTTTTATTTTTAACAAAGTACTAAAAGCATCAGAAGGCCTTGCCAAGGTTGTCGGTGACCAGCTCACAGCCCAGGGGCCAATAGAAATATGAACCATAAGACTTGCTCCTCAGAAGTCTAATTGGCAACTGCATCGATAACAGGGATTCACAGGCTGGGGACATTTCAAAACAAAATTTCAGAGAATGCCAGAGTTTTATTTTGTCATGTATAGGCATTACAAGCAGACAAAAGACCCTGCCATTTATTCTCACCGTTGTATCTTAAATGAAAGGAAATTTTAACGTCTAAAGATGGGAAGAACGTGATTCAAATAAGGGAGAGCCTTTGACTAAATTAACATCAAGAAAAAAAAAAATTACTGCCTTGTTCTTTTCCTTATTTCACCCCAGATAAATGTCAGTTGGTCAGAATAGACCTGCAGGAGTCCATGTTCAGACCTTGGGAACCACTCCTCTGTAGCATAACTCAACCAAGAATTTGCACAGAGCTTCCTGTGCAGCGGTAGGAACCCCTACAGTGGGTACAAGGATATTGCTAGCTTCCCCGTGACCTGTGCTGGAGGCCTGCCCCAGCCCTCTGACCATGAGCAATGAGATGCTGTCTTTCAATTAGGATGGAGACTGCAGCCATATGGAATCTGAACGCAGCTGTGCTGTGTAAAGTATGCCGGCAGCTTGGGGTACAGATCGTCTTCTGTTGCTAGGCCAAGTAAAATGGATTCTTTTTTATTCTCCCTTAAGCAATCCCTATTTTAAATCTGTTATTGAAAATCTATAGGACAATGTTGCAAGAAGAAAAATATAATGAAGTATTACCTTATGGCAATGTGTTTTTAACAACATAGACTATCAAATTACTAAGAGACTTCAATATCACAGGCAACTCTTAAAATTGGAAGATCCCCTAAAAGTCATCAAGCACAACTCACTGCCCCACATTGCAGCCCTCACTCCGTGCCACACGGCTTACCGGGCCCCCAGGGCTGCTCTCTGCTTGTGCCCGGCTCTCCCAAATCTTTAATTCTAGCCATTGCCCCTTGCCAGAATTTGAAGTCTCACATGAGAAAAGTATTATCATTTTTGTTTCCCCTCAGCTTGGAGAAAAAAACAGACCTCACCCTTATACCCTCCAACCAAATCCTATTCCCCCAAATCTTTTCCCTCCAACTTGAGTTGCAAAATGGAATCTCACATGTGTACCTGGATGACAATAGATACAGGATAAGGAGAGGGACTGGAGAGGGACGAAGGGCCCTTGCTCAGCCACCCAAATTGCCTGTTGCCTATGGGATCTTATATATTTTCTTTCCATAGAAAATCTCCAGGAGCTACTTCCATGTGAAAATTAATTTCAAAAGTACAAGAAAAAAGGAAAAAAACAGTGAAGAGCCATGTCAGGTTTTGGCTGGGTGTTTGGAAGGCTCAGGCCAGCCTGACTGGGATTATGTGAGATGATGTATCAAATATGACGGAAAAGGGCTGTGCAGGGGAAGCAGGGCAGAGCTGGGCTGCAAGGCGGTGGTCACTACAGTACATCTGTCAGATGAACGACTGACTGATCATGCCCTCAGGCAGAGTTATCTGGAAACCTTTTACTTTTTAAAATTTCTGCAATCATTAGCAAGTAGTATTCTTATTCTAGAGGACAATTCTGAGACCATTTTTCTATTCTTTCTATATTATCACCGAGTGGTGATTTTCTCAGCTGAACGGTTCATTTCCGTTGAATTTATTGGCTCCTTTTTGTACCTGGTTGTTTTGCAATCTAGTCACTCACCAATATACAATCCAGGAGTCTGAAAACATGGATTTTGAAAGTAGCTCTTCCTGTAAGTTTCATATTGAAGGAGGAAAAACCGAGCTGGAAAGTATTTCCTAGAACCCAACTCTGTACTTGGTCTGATATTTGTGAAATAATTAGAACGTGACCCTTGCTTATGGTGAACTCGTTTTGAATTCCTAAGTGATGCAGACATACTGTGAAGCAAGATTGGACAGGTTCCTACAGACCATTCACCATTAGGAACAGAAAGTTCCCAGGAGAAGGTAGATGCTCTTGAGAAACATAGCTTCGAGCAGTGCTGTTTTGAGAAAGTGGGAAAAAAAGTCTCTCTACAAACTGTCTAAAATGTCCCATTCCCTAAGCTCTCTAGGCTTTGGGCTGTGCTAATACCAGAGAACAGAGAAGCTAAACCAGCACATTCTATGAGAAAGGGCGAAAAAATATGCTTGATTCTCTGTCAAGTGTAGCAAGGGCTGGAGAAAGGCTTTGTAAAGCCCTGACAGGAAGCCCCATTCAGGTGACTTGAAGAAGAACAATTCCCAGGATGGAAACTTGTCATGTATTATGAGCCACTGATTTGAGTCACCTGGAGCAAACCACATCCTCAGGGTTTCTTCACATTTCTCAGCTGTCCGACTCAGAGTGAACTAAACTGAAAGATAACTGAGTGTAGTTTTCAAAAGGAAAGAAGTTTCGGTATGAAATTGTTCCTCTGAGGCATCTGTGGCTGGGACCCTGTCGGGGGAGAGGGCCTCTGCCAGACAGCAGGCCATGCCCGGCTTCCCAGCAGGCCCTGCCTCTAAGACACGTATCATTTCAAAACTCTCCGCTACCTCTCTTCCTCAGTGTACCTTTTCAGTGTGGCTGCTTCTTTTGCTTCGCTTGTTCTTTTCTTGCCCATAACGTTAGAACCATATATTTTTTTAAAAACACCCTATGGTAATGGTTTATGATGGATCCCCTTAAAAAGTCTGAGCTCGAGAAAGAACCAGAAGCATCAGGAACAGGGTAAAGAACTGTGCTGTCAAGGGCTGCACTAGAGCAAAGTCCAGCTGAGTTGGAAAATCATTTTACAAACCTGTAAGAATGGAGTCCCTCAAGCCTTGCACGCCTACGTTTTTCAAAAGGCAATTTACAGAGAAACGAGATTTGAATTAAAAAAAAAAAATTTTAAAGGACAAGGTGTGCCCTCAAAATCAATATGCCAATATATATTCTAGATTTAATTCTGACTCCAAAATAATTCAGTCATGTGGCAGTCACCTTGCAGAAGAGATACCATTCCAGAGCTGTACACTGAACGAGGCATTTACACAAAAGGGCCAGTGAAGATCCTTGCTGACGTGCTGGGGGATGCAGGGCACCATGGGCCTTTCAATTCCTCTCAGAGCCGGCACTCAGCTGTGAGCCCTGCCTGAGCCACAGCTCTCAGGGATGACCACTCTCTTCCAGTGTTTTGGGAACTTCAAAACTAGCTGTTGGGCTTCCCTGGTGGCGCAGTGGTTGGGAGTCCGCCTGCCGATGCAGGGGACGCGGGTTCGTGCCCCGGTCCGGGAAGATCCCACGTGCTGCGGAGCGGCTGGGACCGTGAGCCATGGCCGCTGAGCCTGCGCGTCTGGAGCCTGTGCTCCGCAACGGGAGAGGCCACAGCAGTGAGAGGCCCGCATACCGCAAAAAAACAAAACAAAAAAAACTAGCTGTTAGGTCCCCTGAGCTAGATCAAACCAGTTCAGAACACACCCAGATGAGCTGACTCCAGCTTAGACAGTATTGTAACATGGAGGAGAAACAACATAAAGGAAAAAAATGTGCCACTGTTCATACCTGACTCTGCCCAAGTGCGGTGAACCCAGCTTCTGTCTCAGAAAGAGCTGGATGCTACTCTTGGCATGGCTTCCATCTGTAAGTGTGGTCTGAGACCCGTAAAAATACAAAGGAGTGAACAGCTGCCTCTTCCTCTTTCTACTCCCCCATCCACAAACCACCCTTGTGTCCTGAGTGAACCCGAGTCAGAGAGCTTCTAGGGTTGCCCATTTGCGTGATAAGAGTGTAGAAGCCATGAGCCGTCAGCACAGGCCAGGAGAGGTGCTTCACTGACAATGGAGACTAGAGCCACGTGGGCACTGAGGCTGTGACGAGCAGCCTCATCCACTGTGGAACTGTCAGCAGTGGCTCTTGACCAGGGATGATTTTACCCCCAGGGGATACGTAGCAAAGTCTGGAGACGTTTTTGATTGTCACAGCTGGAAGGATGCTCCTGGAATCTAGCAGGTAGAGGCCAGGGATGCTGTTAAACATCCTACAACACACAGGACAGCCTCCCCTCAACAAAGGGTCATCTGGCACAAAATGTCAATAGTGCCAAGGTTGAGAAGCCCTGATCTAGATAGAGTATGTCACCAGTCCTACACTGAGGAAAAGCAGGGAGAGAAGATCCACAAAGTGCTCACTGGCTCTTAAGAAAGCACAGCGTTGGGGCTCCCCTGGCGGTCCAGTGCTTAAGACTCTGCACTTCCACTGCCGGGAGCACAGGTTCGATCCCTGGTCGGGGAGCTAAGATGCTGCATTCCACGTGGCATGGCCAAGAAATAAAAGAGAAAGCAGAGCATTGTCCTGGGTTTCCTCTGAAGAGGTTTGTGAGGACTAACAGTGCTTCCCAGCAGGAGGGAAGCAGTTGTGGTGGGTCAGGTCTGTCCTGGCTGAGGCCCTTGGATTGGCCTCAGTATTTGCTACCTCAATCCTTGTAAATGATTTTACAGAAAAAAAAAAAAAAAAAAAACATGAAGAGGAATTCTTGCAGCTCCCCTAGGGAGCAGTTCTGAAAATCCCACTTTTTGTTTCAGAGTCAACAGAAAAAGATGACGTCATAGGGCAGGGGTTTTTGTCTGTTTATTGACTGATACACCCCAGAACCTTAGAGCAATATTTGGCACATGGAAGGCACTCAAAATACATTAATTGAGAGAATAACACCCTCAGATCAGCCTAGGATACTTCTCAGGCTCCCTCCTTATTGGAGAAATAATAACTGACATTTATTAGTTGTTTATTAAGTACCAAGAACTGTTCTAAATGCTTATAATATCCACGTTAATTAATCCTCAACCACATTATGAAGTGGGCGCTATTATTATCCCCATTTTACAGAGGAGGACGAGACAAAGAAAAGTTGAGTAACTTGTCCAAGGTCACCCAGCTAGTCGAGCCAGTATTCAAACCCACGCTGTCCTGCCTCAGAGCCTGGTAGCTTACATGTGGGCGGGGCCTTTTTCCCCAGGGAAGACCATATGCCAGGGTCCAACTCTGCTGCGTCTCACTCAGCACCAGTGAGAAATAAAACTAAAAGCAGAAAATAAGAATAGTACCTCCTGGCCTAGAATTAAGCCCTGAAATTATGATAAAGATGCAGGTCCAGAAAAGGAAAGAGTTGAAACATCCCCAAGTTCTGGAAGACCTAGAGGAGTCTTTGATGCCACAAGGTGACAGATGAGTAGGTTAGGATCAGACAGCAGTGCTTTGCCCGGCTCCCTACCCAGCTTCTGCACCTTCATCCTTAACTGTCAGCAGAGTCTCCTCCGGCTCAGTGCCCACTGCCTGTATCCAGCTATGCATCTGAACCTCATCAGACAGAACTGGAGGGGCCCTGCCCCAAGCCACTCAGCCGCTTAGATGTCAGCCTTAATGTCAGCTTTCTCCTGACTCTGTGCTCCAAGTAACCCCAAGCTACCTCCCAGTTCCTCTGAGCTAATAACCTTCTTAGCTTCTGCCTGTCCCTTCTCTCCCTCCCAGGATGAGAGCTTTGACCTTGAAGCCCCTTTTTCAGTTACATCCTGTTGGCTTCTGTCAGACCATCAACCTGACCACATCTCCACAGATTGTCTTCGTTCAACTACTATATCCCCACGCTCTGCTCCCCTCCCAGAGCTCTGAGCTGCCTGGCTAGACCTCCCTGACGCCATCACCTGCCTGGACTGCCACTTGGCATTAGTTCCATCCTTTTCACATACCGTGCTCCACCTGCCGGGACTCCCCACTGCTTGCAGCTGTGTTTGTTCCCAGCCTCTGCCCTGAACCCCTGGGATGGATATGCCCAGTCCCCAGATAGGTGGAGCAGCTACCTCCTGAGAGCTGACACCTCAGCTGTGATGCTTCTTAGAACGAAAGCTTGACCCTATGCTGAGATCAGCACAACAGCACTTTGTCCTCCACCCCACATAGAGCTGTGTCACATCCTCTATGCAGGCTTTCCTAAATTCCCCAGGCCAAGTTGGCCATCTTCCTTGGTAAACTTGGAGTTCCCTGGATAGGTCTCTATGAAGACACCTGTCACTATAATATTTAATTTGTAATATATGTAACAGGGTAGAGAATATTCTCTTCCTTTGTAGCAGGCATGAGATTTCTCTCAGGGCCGGAAGCATTTTTGTTGGGAAAACTCTCTTAAGATTGCTTGGCTTTAGTGAGTTCCTGCAAGAAATAGCATCTGCTGCTTAGACCTCAGAGAAAAGGTCAAGATCACACCAGACAAGGAGAGCCTCTATTTGATCCTCAGAGCAAGGGGAGAGAATAAAGGAAGGAGAAACATATGGGCAGGGAAAGGAAGTGTCCTAGATCACACTCTAGGATGAGATCCTTTCCCCTGGAAAAGCCAACCAGCCTTACAATAAATAAGTTGTTGTTAGAAAGCAGAAATGAGTTGGGATATGGCGTCCAGGTTTATTTGAAAGGAATCAGAAGCAACATGTGTAGACACAGAGACAGAAGAATTGTGGGATTGCAAACCCTTTGGAATTAATTGTATATATAGGTATATCCTTTTATGTTTTTAAATGTCGGGATAGATAGATAGATAGATAGAGTTATCTCTTGGCGAGGCTTAGAACTTCCCAGCCATAAAGTGGAGGTCCAGCCATGCCCATCTAGATGTCAGAGATGTGTGGAGGGTAGGAGGGTGGGCAGCTGACATCTGAGTAGCATGAGCCTCCACTATTTAGCATAGGACTCCTAGACAACAAAGACCACATTTTTTTTTTTTTTTTTTTTTGCAGTATGCGGGCCTCTAACTGTTGTGGCCTCTCCGTTGTGGAGCACAGGCTCCAGACGCGCAGACTCAGCGGCCATGGCTCACGGGCCCAGCCGCTCCGCGGCATGTGGGATCTTCCCGGACCGGGGCACGAACCCGTGTCCCCTGCATCAGCAGGCGGACTCCCAACCACTGCGCCACCAGGGAAGCCCAAAGACCACATTTTATTCATCTTTGTTCAGCCTTTCTTTGACACAGTGCCTGCCTGGCACACAGATAGTGCTCAGCAAACATATGGTGAATTGGTAAATGACTGCAGCTATCCTGAGAACAGCTCTACCTTGCTAGATTTATGCAAGATATCCTTGTATAAACCAGTCTCCCTAAGAAATTGGAAACTATCATCTGAAAAATCTTCACACCTTGTGAGAAATCATCTCAAGAGAGTTACCAAGCCAGGGAATTATGTGTTGCTGCCTTGCTTGTTTGGGCAGAGGGCATGGAGCCCCGGGCAGAGGGGCTGCCATCCTCCCGGGCCTCCAGGGAGTGTGGAGGCCAGCGTTCCTGAGTCAGCTCATGGGAGGGGCTCAGGTAGAGGGCCCCAGGTGGAGGTGGGAACGCTGTCAAAACCTGGGTAGGGTAGGGAGGGGAGAAGCAATTTCAGCTTCTCTGTGCGTGCTGATTTAGTTCTCACAATTATTCCTCTAGACTAGAGGCTGGGCATGAGAGCTATCTACTCCCTGAGAAATGGAGGGAGCTCCAGATGAGACATTAAAGGTACAAGAGTTGCAGGATGACCAACCCGACACAATAACTTACACTTAAAAAAACCAAAAAACCAAAACCAAACAAACCAAAATCGTTTACACTTGGCCCTGCTCTGATGCATCCCTGCTTTGATGCATCCCATTCCTTTACCTGGCTTTTGAGGGCCTCCTCAGCCTGACCCCACTTGGCTAGCCAACAGATTCCCAACATCAAAGACACACCTTCAGGAGTTGACCTCACTCGCCAATCGGGAGGCCATGTAGGTTGGTCCCAAGTAATAAAATTTCCATGAACCATATGCGCAGGGACTCTGAGAGACAAGACCCTGATCTTATAACTGAATGAGCCACCCATTTGTTGCTGAGGTTGTTAGTCGCTTACCCTGTCTTCTAACCAAAGACGAGGTAGCCTCTATTTAAAAAGCCAGTTGATCTGATCTCTCACCAGCTGATTTCTGTGTGCCGTTTCCACGAATGAGTATTTACATACTTTCTAAGCCATGTCACCATCATGTAAGAAGCTCAAGCAATACTTACACATGTTATGTCCTAGAACACGTTATTTTCCTGGAAACAATGACAATATGTGCTACTTACTCCCTCTAATGAGAATGTACCAGCCTGTCTGTCACCCAGGAGGAGGAATGACAGGAGGTCTTGAGATGCCCTGAAGGAGGCTCTAGGACTCGTCAACTGAGTTCAAAGATAGAACAGTCGCTCATGGTGGTGTTTCCTTTAGCCAGAGGCTGATATCATGGCTATTTAGGCTGCAATAGGGAAATATTCAAAAATTAATCACTGGAGTCATATAAGAATATTTGCACTGTCTCACCTGAAGAGAACACCTATGTTCATAAAGCACCTGGGATCCTCACAGCTCTGCGGTGGGTCTCTCAAGATTGAACACTGCCTTGTCAACCAATCCCCCCACAGTCACCACTAAATATTAATAACTTTGCCCTTTCAGCCCTTACTCTTAGCAGGGACTGTCCTTAGGTCTTCCATGTGTTGACTGGTTTAATCCTCACAGCCTTATGATGTATGCACACTTAGTACCCCCCTTTGACACACAAGGACACTGAGGCTCGCCCAGGTTAAGTAATTTGCCCAGGGGTGTCGTTAATAAATTGTAGGACCTGGATTTGAACTCAGGAAGCCTGACTCCAAGACCTATGTACCAAAATGTTATGTTACTCCAAAAAAAAAAAAAAAAAAAACTGAGAGAAATGGAAGAATGCTATGTGAATGGCATAGAAAACCAACATGAGTTAAACTATCTGAACTGGGGGGAAAAAACAGAACAAAAAAGAAATCAGAGGACCAAAACTATCCTTTTATCAACTCTGTAGTTCTCTCCATTTAAATCTGATGCTGACCTCACTCCCATGGGGAGATGGAGACCATAGTTAAAACACAAGCGGAAACCAAAATAACTTGCTTTGGGGTTTCAGTGTGAGGATAGAATTTTCGAGGGTAGTTTGATTATCTGGGCTTTTCCTTCAAATGTTGAGTTTAGACCCTAACCCCCAACAAAATATGACTCCATTCAGTTGAGGTGGGTGACTGGCTGGGGCAAAGCTTGTAGCATTTTTCCATCACTGAATCACCATCAAGAAGCATCCTGAGAAGCACCAGCCATGCACCAGGTTGGCATTCAGAGCTATTCCTTCTTTCTGCTGCGGGGGCCAGAGCCCTCCTGTGCCCAAGTCACTGAGCTCAGTAGGCACCGAGGCAGAGCTCACAGAATAATAGCAACTAAATTAAAACAGCAGAGATTTGTAGTCAGATGCTGGCCAAAACACCATTAAGCAATTCTCCATACATCAATCACACATTAGTAAGAACTGCTCCATACAGATTCTATTAGTATTTTCCCTAACCTTACAGCAAAATATCTGCCCACAAATGCCCAATACTAATTGTTCTTCCATGTTGAAAGCCATTTCCTTTGTGCAATGTCCCTCATGTCATTTGACAAAGGTATTTTGCCAGAAGCACTTTGGGTCTTCTTTCTGAGCATATTAGTCATTATCTCTGAAGCTGGTTTTAGAAGCTTCTCACAAGTAGTGTAACTCATACTATTTTTGCTCTAAGAAGCTCATTTGGTGTCAATCTTCAGGTAGAGAAGAGGGCCTCGGACAGGAAGCTGAAACTAAGAATGATGTATTCAAGAATTGAGAGGGAAGGGTCAGTCTCCGGTTTAGTTTAGACCAGTAGTTAATTACCATACTTCAGAGTCGCCTGAAGAACTAAAGAAATTAAAAATAACTCCTAAGCCCCACCCAGGTTTTGATTTTAGGGTCTATTTCTATAAAATAGTTTGCCAAACAAATGTTTGTTACAAGATGGAAAAAAAGTATTCACCCCCCTCCCTGTCCCAGGTCAGGGAGGCAGGTACCCGGGAAATTATTTTAAAGTTTTCTAGCTCATTTCCATGATCAGCATAGACCAGAGCTCTACTGTAAAAATAATATATTCCAGAAAGCCCTCTGTGCTGCAGTTATTTTCCATTAGTTCTAGACCTACTATCAAAATTTAATTTTTCCAAGGATTAATGTTTATAAAAGATGAACAACTATCATGGAGCATGTATTAATGAGAGTTTAAGATTGTAAAATTGACTTTTTTACTTCCTACCTATATTTTCTCTCAAAATGAAACAGAAGAGTACCACCTAGGAAAAATTCCGCACACTGACCAGAGCCTCAGAGCCATCGCCTTCCTGGTTATCCCAACAGGTAAGGGACTGATAAATTTGACACGTGCCACAAATAAGAAAGCAAGATGAAAGTAGCTTAAACGTTCTCAGAGGCATCATAATATACTGCTCCCCCATTCACTGCTTTCCCTCAGAAGCCAGAAATGTTGTGGGGAATGGCAAGGTGGAATACATCACAGACAAGCAAATGTCAAGTGCAGAATTTCCTCTTCTTTGTCTGTTCTACTATTTCCTCAGTGGTGATGTTGGTCTCACATCAGACTCAGGAGACACAGGCAATGCTCAATACCTTCAAAAAAACACTTGACCAAAATGTGATTTCCCTTCCTCCATGGGGAGATACTAAATAAAGAAATGCATTTTATTAGTTTATTTGATTATTGAATTTTAGTGATAATATGTGTTTCATTCAGAATCCAGTTTCTGATATCTGTTAAGATATTTGGTTCAGATTACTTTAATTCAGAAAAAGAGGTTTCTAGAACAGTGTTTCTGCATCATCCCTCTAGCCTCCATCATGAAGTTAACCCTACAGTGGACATCTCTTAATTGGATCAAAAATCAAGGACTGAATTCCTAAGAGCTTGGGTAATAAGATGGCATCAGCGCCATATGTACTCAGACTGGGAGCTTAAAAGCAAAGGTATAATCCTAGAGTCTTTCCTCCTCATTCCACAAGAAAGGGCATGTTTTCAAACCAGAGGTAGGTTTGTTTTATAAACCAGGTTATGTAGGCCCATAGGCCCATCTGCGTCTATTTTCCATGTGTTATCCCCTAGTGTAGGTAAAGCCTTATTTGAACGTTCCAGCCTGTCTCACCAATGCTTCCCAGACTTGAGGGAAGAGTCATAGGTCCACATTACCCTGATGGATCAGAGAGAAAGGACTCCTTTAGAGGCAAGGTCTGTGGTAATTTGAAGCTTGAGGGGGAGAGCAAATTTCAGGATACAGAACAAAAGTAGTATGGCCCAACTCTACCTCCCTATCAGGAAATGCTTCTTTCAAGGAAACAAACCAATTAAGAGGCTTTGACATTTTTTCTCCTTATTAAGTAAAGTTGCGTAACCTACAGAGATAATAACCCCGTCTTACAGAAGAAATAACTGAGGCCAAGGTACGTTGAGTTTCTTTGCCCAAGACAGCAGAGCTGCAAGTGGTGTTGTAAGAAGTGAGAATCATACCACGTAGTGTTTCACATCACCGATTTCCAAACTTTGGGGAATATAGCACACTTCTTTAAATCTTTTTAAAGTTGTTGTAAAATGCATAGTGAAAAATTGCCATCTTAACGATTTTTAAGTGTACAGTCCGGTAGTGTTCATACATTCACATTGTTGTGCAACAGATCTCCAAAACTTTTTCGCCTTGCAAAACTAAAACTCTGTACTCATTAAATAACCCCCCATTTTCCCATCCTCCCATCCCCTGGCAACCCCCATTCTATTTTCTGTTTCTATGAATCTGACTACATTAGATGCCTCATATAAGTGGAATTGTACAGTATTTGTCTTTATTTAAATGGCTTATTTCACTTAGCGTGATGTCTTTAAGGTTCTTCCCTGTTGTAACATGTGACAGGATTTCCTTCCTTTTTAGGGCTGAATAATATTCTAGTGGGTGTATATATTATGTTTTGTTTATCTAGTCATCTGTCGATGGACACTAGAGTTGCTTCCAGCTCTTGGCTATTGTGAATAATGCTGCAATTAATGTAGAAATGCGAATATCTCTCCAAAATCCTGCTTTTAATTCTTTTCGGTATATACCCATAAGTGGAATTGCTACACTGTATGTAATTCTATTTTGAACTTTCAGAAGAACTGTTTTCCTTAGTGGCTGCACTATTTTAAATTCCCACCAACAATGCAAAAGAGTCCCAATTTCTCTACATCCTTGTCAACACTTGCCATGTTCCATTTTTTTGATAGTTGCCATCCTAATGGGTAGAGATGACATTTCTTTTTTTTTTTAACATCTTTATTCGAGTATCATTGCTTTACATTGTTGTGTTAGTTGCTGCTATATAACAAAGTGAATCAGCTATATGCATACACATATCCCCATATCTCCTCCCTCTTGCGTCTCCTTCCCACCCTCCCTATCCCACCCTTCTAGGTGGTCACAAAGCACTGAGATGATCTCCCTGTACTATGTGGCTGCTTCCCACTAGCTTTCTATTTTACATTTGGTAGTGTATATAAGTCCATGCCACTCTCTCACTTCTTCTCAGCTTACCCTTCCCCCTCCCCGTGTCCATTCTCTACATCTGCATCTTTATTCCTGTCCCGCCCCTAGGTTCTTCAGAACCTTTTTTTTTTTTTAGATTCCATATATATGTGTTAGCATATGGTATTTGTTTTTCTCTTTTGGACTTACTTTACTCTGTATGACAGTCTCTAGGTCCATCTACCTCACTACAAATAACTCAATTTCATTTCTTTTTATGGCTGAGTAATATTCCATTGTATATATGTGCCACATCTTCTTTATCCATTGAGATGACATTTCATTGTGGTTTGACTTGCATTTCCTTAATGATAAGTGATGTTGAGCATCTTTTAACAAGCTTTTTTTGGTCATTTACCTATCATCTTAGGAGAAATGTCTATCAAGTCCTTTGTCAATTTTTTAACTGATTTATTTGGGTTTTTTGTTGATTTGTAGCTGTTTATATATTCTGGATATTAACACCTTATCAGATATATGGTTTGCAAATATTTTCTACCATTCTGTAGGTTGCGTTTTCACTCTTTTGACTGTGACCTTTGATGCACAGAAGTTTGTGGGGTTTTTTGTGTTTTTTTAGTTTTTTGGGTTTTTTGTATTTTTTAAAGAAGATGTTGGGGGTAGGAGTTTATTTATTTATTTATTTATGCTGTGTTGGGTCTTCGTTTCTGTGCGAGGGCTTTCTCTAGTTGTGGCAAGCGGGGGCCATTCTTCACCGCGGTGCGCAGGCCTCTCACTATCGCGGCCCCTCTTGTTGCGGAGCACAGGCTCCAGACGCGCAGGCTCAGTAGTTGTGGCTCATGGGCCTAGTTGCTCCGCGGCATGTGGCATCCTCCCAGATCAGGGCTCGAACCCGTGTCCCCTGCATTAGCAGGCAGATTCTCAACCACTGCGTCACCAGGGAAGGCCTGCACAGAAGTTTTGAAGTTTGATGTAGTCCCATTTATCTATATTTGTTTTTCTTGCCTTTGCTTTTGGGGTCATATCCAGAAATCATTGCCAAATCCAATGTCATGAAGCTTTTCCTCTATGTTTTCTTCTAGGAGCTGTGTAGTTTTAGGTCTTACATTTAGGTTTTTAATCTAGTTTGTATTAATTTTTGTATATGGTATAAGCTAAGGGATCAATTTCATTCTTCTGCCTGTGAATATCCAGTTTTCTCTGTATCATTTGTTGGAGTGGTCTTGGCACCCTTGTTGAAAGTGCTCACTGCCTCAGCAAGTCTCCCTTCAAAACTTAGGATTAAAGCTCACACATGCTTTAGCAAATGAGATCTTTCTCTGATGTAAAGTGCGTTGTTATTCCTTTACCTCTTTGGTATGTCCAATGTCATTAATTATAGCAAAAAAAACAACAAACCACACACACACAGCAACTTACACATTAATCAAAATTTGGTCGCAAGCCAATGACAGAATTGTGGTCCATCAATGCACCTCAGCATACCAGCTGAGCACCACAATGCTATAGTGTCGTCTCTCAGGGAAGGTATTTCTTGGAACCCTAAGCATATTTTGTCCATCCTTACTAAGCTGAATAATTACATGAATTTAATCAGAAAGATTAAATTTTCTGACTACTGTGGAAAACATAAACTATTATGTATTTATTTTTGTCTTTTTAAAATTAGAATATAGTTGACGTACAATATTAGGCTAGTTTCAGATGTACCACATAGTGATTTGACATCTGCATGCATTATGGAATGATCACTATGATGTGTAGCAGTCATCTGTCTACATACAAAGTTATTACAATATTATTGACCATATTCCCTATGCTTTATATTACATGCCTGTGGCTTATTTATTTTATAAATGGAAGTTTGTAGATTTTAATCCCCTTCACCTATTTCAACCCCTCCTCTTCCCCTCCCTGTAACCATCCATTTATTCTCTGTATCTATGAGTCTTGTTTTGTTTCGTTTATTTGTTTTGTGTTTTAGATTCCACATATAGTGAGATCATACAGTATTTGTCTTTCTCTGTCTGGCTTATTTCACTTAGTATAATACTCTCTAGATCCATCTGTGTTGTTATAATTGGTAAGATTTCTTTTTTATGGTTGAGTAATATTCCACTGTGTATATATACCACACCTTCTTTATCCATTTGACATTTATATTGCTTCCATATCTTGGGTATTGTAAATAATGCTGCAGTGAACATTGGTGTGCATGTCTTTGAATTAGCGTTATTTCCTTCAGGTAAATACCCAGAAGTGAAATTACTGGATCTGAGCAGTGTAAGTAACCCTCTCGAGTAAGTTAAGTATTTTCAACTTAAGATTTCTGATTTTGACAGTCTAGTGGGTTTGAAATAGCATATCATTGTTTAGTTATCATTTATCTAAAAATTAATGAAGTTAACTATCTATGTTTTCTATGTTTCTGCCATTCACATTCTCAATTACCCATTCATGTTCTTTGCCTATTTTTCTTATGTATTTTCTTTTTCTAATTCATTTATAGAAATTTTGTAATCATTACATGCTAATTATTTTATACAAACATACACGTGTGCATGTGTGTGTGTATATATATATATATATATATATATATGCTTTTTAATGACCGTATGACAAAGAGGAAAATTTAATGACACCTAGAATTGCTAGCACCATAAAGACCTTAGAAGTGATACGGCAGTATATTTCAAAACTATAGGATGAAGGGAAGCACTTATCAAGCATTTATTTTATGGCAGGTACTGGAATACCTCATTTTATCATTTTAGCAAACGTGTGAGAGTGACATATTTTTCCCTTTTGTGTGTAAGTAAACTGAAAGTTGGTGAAGTCAAACCCATTGCTTGGGCCATGCCAGTAACCAATGAAAAAGGTAGGACCCTTCAACAACAGGGATTTGAACTGTGTGGGTCCACTTATAGGGGGACTTGTTTCAATAGTAAATACTACAGTACTACACAATCTGACATTGGTTGAATCCGGGTTGCAGAACTACAGATACAGAGGAACGTGGTTACAAAGGGCTGAGTATAAATTATACACAGATTTTTGACTGAGGAGGGTGGGTGCCCCTAACCACCATCTACCCTGCGATGTTCAAGAGTTACCTGCATTTGATAACAAAGTCTGTGCTGTTTTACGGCACCACACTAGCTCTCATTAAGATATAACCTACCAGTTCCACCCCCAAGAATCTATTCTCAAAGAAAGAAATCTAGTAGATAAATGCAAATGCACAAAAATATTTATTATAGCATGTATTGATAGTAGCAAAGGTATTGCATAAAAACCTAAGTCCCCAACATTAGGGAGTAATTTACTAAGACACCCCTGATAATGCAGGCAACAGAAAAATTAACAACCATGACTTCTCAAGGAATTCCCTGCTCTAGCTGTTGCTGGGTAACAAAAAAACAGTTCTTTAGTGAATGAAGACAATCCACAAGGATGACAAATGACGCAGTAGTTGATTAAAGTGACTTTTTGTGGGACCACAGAGGCAAATGGTCTAAGGGATTCATTCATGCATTTGTTCAGGAGGCACTAATGAACACCTGTATGCACCAGACCTGCACCTGTATGCACCACGAAATAAAAAACAAATAAGACATGCACAGCGCCCTTGGGGAGTTGGCAGATTACCATGTGCAACAGATATGTAATGCAGAAAAATCAATTTACACACTGTGAGTGAGTGAGGCAAGCATGCCTCACAAACAAATGTAGCTCTTGTACTTTCCATAACTGATCTCAGCTTGCATTTTGGTAATGGCAGGAGAGTGAGGGAAGGTGAAATTAAACTTGACAGTGAAAGGTAAAGTAGCCTGTTCTAGTTTAATAGTCTCTCTTAGGGGAACTTAATCCTCTACAGGCAAATACTTATTATCCAAAGTTCACACTTCTTTGTTTCATCCTTTCCTCAAGGGTCTCCCATCCATCTCCCCCTTCCCAGGAAGACAACAGGGTGCAGGGAGCATTTACCTGCTTGTGGGGAGGAGTGGTCTTCATAATTGCTGAATCATAATCTCCCTAATTGATCCCCATTTGCTTCTCTCTCCCTTAACAAAGGCCCATCCTTGGAGTGGTCGTCTGTTTCCTTGGTTCTAGCAAAAGGCTTGGGTGCAGTTTCTCAGGGATCTTAGCCATCAGTTGCTGCTGACATGGCCCTCCTCGTCTTTAGCTTGTGCTGTAAATACCTGTACCCTTAAATGGCAATGTGGTAGAGAGGCTGAAAGCATAGGACAGCCTGAGGTTGAGTCCCAACCCTGCCACTTACTAGCTCTGTGATTCTAGGCAAGTTACTTAACTTCTGTATGCCTTGATCCCTTCATCCGTAAAACGGGGACAAGAAAAAACATTGTCTACCTTGTTGGGTGGTCAGCACTGCCTGGTAACCTTCTGGGGTGTGGTGGAGAGGATTTGGGTCCCTTCCATGCCACCTGGCAAGCTAAGAGAGATGGCTTCCTTCTGAAGTTTTCAGTGGAAAGTGAGGCACGTGATAAATACCCCCCGCCACACACACACAAACACAAACACAGATCCTCACTCTGAGCTTCCCTCTCTACTTCTCTGTAATTTCTATCCCTCCTGATGCCTCTTCTCAACCCAGATCTTTATCCTAAGAGGGTAAGTAGGACTTTTAAACCTGACCACTTGCCTCTGTCTACCCTCTACTTCCACCCACAATTCCTCTTTTCTAGCAAAAGGCTTTCTTGTTCTGTTTAGTGGGAGCTTAACATAAATCACATACTAAGTTCTCTCTGTCTAAGGCTTAAAGTAGAACTTTGTAATAAGACCTCCCTGCTTTGCTCTTGATGTGTAAGGGGAATTCTTAGAATATAGAAATTCCTTTTTTCTTCCAGTTAGGCTGATTTCACAACTCAGGAGACTCAAGAACGTCAGCTCTGAGATTCAGAGCTGACCAATCACCTCTTTATTTTGATGTTTTGTATCCTCTCTGTGAAGAGGTGAATGCTATACACAGCCCTCTTTATTTCTCTGTGATTTCTACCCCTCCTTGATTCCTATTCTCAACCCAAGGAAAAGCCCCAGTAAAACAAGGTTTATGGGAGAAAACAATGCTAGAAAAATTTTCAAAACATCTACACTATCTACAAAGAGCAGGAGCTCTAATTTCTTGAACACTTGGTAAGTGTCAGACACTGTGCTGGCTCATTTATTTGTTTGTTTGTTTGTTTATTTATTTATGGCTGAGTTGGGTCTTTGTTGTTGCACGTGGACTTTCTCCAGTTGCGGCGAGCAAGGGCTACACTTCGTTGCGGTGCGCGGGCTGCTCATTGCGGAGCACGGGGTCTAAGCATGCAGGCTTCAGTAGTTGTGGCTCGTGGGCTGTAGAACACAGGCTCAGTAGTTATGGCGCACGGGCTTAGTTGCTCTGCAGCATGTGGGATCTTCCCAGACCAGGGCTCGAACCCGTGTCCCCTGCACTGGCAGGTGGATTCTTAACCACTGTGCCACCAGGGAAGCCCTGGACTCTTTTCATATATTCTTTCAATTAATCGTCACAAACATTATAATCATCCCCAACTTACAGATAAATAAACTGAGTCTTAAAGATATTAAATATTTGTTGAATGACACACAGCAAATAATGAGCAAAGATGTCTGACATCACTACTCACAATCACTGTGCTGTTTTGCTTCATAGAGAAGTAATGAGATGGAGTAAGAGTGATGTGGTGAGCCTACACGGTCCAGGGCTTGGCTGCGAGCTAGTGTCAGGGCTTCACGGAAAGGGGGATACAATTCTGGATAATATGAAAGAAGAATTTGGATCTTTTGGGAGAATCCAAAAGGGAGAGGATAGGGAAGGATAAATGGTTAAGATGACTGAATGCTCTTCGCTGTGACCACATCCCCAGCTCTCCCCCGAATCATCAGGGAAGGTCATGAACATCAATGAAATTCTTGGTGCTCTTCAAGGCTTTGTAGAAACATTAAAAACTGTTTAGTTCTGCACCCAGGTGGGTGTGGGGATAAAATAGGAGTCAGGTTGCTATGGAGGAGGAGGAGAAGTAGAAAGAATTACCTCCAAGGGAGTTTGATGAAACCTGGGGGAGGATTACCATGAGCTTTCTCCAGCCTTTGAATGTGTCTTCTTTAAGAAAGTTCTGCCTAGAATGCAAGGGACGGTATATTATTTTGGGTTCTCCAGAGAAAAAGAACCACTAGGAGATGTGTATAATTTATTATATGGAAGTGGCCCATATAGTTTTGGAGGCTGAGATCTGCAGCTGGCAAACTGGAGGCCCAGGAGAGCCAATGGTATAGTTTCTGTCTGAGTCTGAAGGCCTAGAATTAGGAGAGCCAACAGTATAAATTCTAGTCTGAGTCCAAGCCCAAAGGCAAGAGAAGATCAGTGTCCCAGATTAAAGACAGTCAGGCAAAGATAGTAAATTTTCTCCAGCTGAGCCTTTTTGTTCTATTCAGGCCTTCAGCACATCCACTTTGGAGAGCGCAACCCGGTTTACTCCGTCCACTGATTCAGATGTTAATCTCATCCAGGAATGCGCACACAGCCAGAATCACGTTTAGCTAAAGACTTGGTCACCCCATGGCTCAGTCAAGCTGATACACAAAATTAACCATCACGGATAGGAAAGCACCAGATGATATCGGCTCAAATATAAGATCCGGAAAGAAGAAGGGCCAATTCAGTTGTGGGAGGTGATCTCCTAGGAGCTGTGTTACTTTAGCTAAATAATGACACAAGGGAATTTTTTGGTAGAGTAGGGGTCCAGCATATTTTGTATTTTGTAAACACATTTTTATGGTGGTAATTTATTTATAAATTTAACCATTTTAATCATTTTAAGTGTCTCATCCAGCAGCATTAAGTGCATTCACAATGTCTTACGACCACCTCCGTTATCCTGGAATGTCTCTGATAGACAAAATCAGTATGTGAAAGGTCATTCTTGGCAGAGGAAATGAGGAGGGTCTCAGAGAGAAATGAGATATCAGGGAAATGCAAGAAATCGGCTATGGCCAAAACGTAGACTGCGGTGATAGTGTCTCTGTGTTGGGGGGGGGGGGGCGGGGGGAAGGCAGTGGCTGGGAGAGGAATGACTTTCAAGACATGAGCCTAGGAAAGCACAGAGCCAGATCATGCAGGGTTTTCTAAGCCATGCTACTGAGTTGCAGTTTAATCCTATAGGCTGTGAGAAGCAATGGAAGTAAATGGGGTGAATGTTTCAAGCTCACCTTCTGGGAAAACCAAACTAAGGAAAGTGGTTCAGGAAGTGCTCTCAGGATGGAGCCTACAACTGGCTCCCTCAAGTCAGACCGTAACGAGAACAGCATTGTTGGTGGTGTTTGCAGCTGTGATAGCTCCTGACCGCCCGAGGAGCACAATTACTGAAATGCTACCTGTGAGGGGTTGGAATGGAAGAGAAAGCACTGGCTTATATGATCTCTGTAGCACTTGAAAGATAACCTATGGGGGCAACGGCAGTGATAAGGACCACGGAATTGTTAACTGAAGAAAGTGAATAAAAAGCTTGGGTCAACCAACCATCAACTCATGGTGGCACATTGTGAAAGCCAGAGGTCCTCGGTGGAAGCACCTAATGAGGTCTTTATCTCCTGCATCTCTAGGGCAACACTGTGTTGAAAATCAGGTCTAGGGTTTGCTCTAAGGATAACAAACCTACAACGGAAGCTGCAAGCACAGTCCTAGGAGGTCTTTCATGTTAAAAATCAGGCTCTGATAGGAAAAGAGTTGGACTCTAAGACCTGGGATTCAGACATTGGGTGGAAAGCTCCAGGCTGGCAGAATGGACCCCTTCCCCTTAGCAGAGGCAAGCAACCTCCCACGTCCTGGAACCATACAAAGGCCTCTCTTGACGCAGATGCCTCACACGGTGCTAGTGCCCTCCTCATTGTTCCTTCCCTCATTGAGTCTACACCAGTGACTAGGCTAAGGTCTTAGAATACCCTGAAAAGGAAAGTAAAGCTACAGGAAGAAACGACTTATCCACCAAAAGAGCTGCAGGACCTGGCTGATGCATCCCAGTCGGTACTGAGGGAACATATATAAGAATGGACTTTGGGGATAGTGGATTGAGAGACTGGTTGGTGGAATGAACCACCCCTCAAAAAAAAATAAACCACCCATTTAGAGGCAAGTTGATTACATCAGCCCCTTCCATTCCAAAGGGGGCAGTAGTTCGTCCTACCAGGGTTGATGTTTATTTCAGTTTCCCTTCCCTGCGAGCAGTTCCCTTGCAAGCCCAATATCCAAGGATTTATGGAGTTTTCGAGATATTGACGTGAGATCCTGCATAATATTTCCTTAAACTAAGGGAGCCAAGGTGTGACAATAGGCACATGACCATGAGATCCACTGGTCTTTCGATTTACTGAATCTCCCAGAAGCTGCCAGATTGATGAGATATTAAAACGGGCTTTTATAGTCTCAGCTAAGGTAGCAGCTCACAGACCCTTCAGAGCTGGGATCAGGCCCTTGTACCTTCACTCCCAGTGTTTAATTTGAGGGGACTTATGCCCCCTGTAATAGGAATTTTAGGGTCGGCAGAATTCGAGGTCTGCGTCTTTGTGGGGTTGTGCTTCGACCAGGGGACATGATAAGTGTTACACTGAACCTAAAGCTACTGCCAAGGGTTATTTTGGGCTCCTCACGTAGGTGGACCAACAGGCCAATAATCAGTTATTGTACTGGTGTTACTTGACCTTGATCATCACAGAAGGGAACAGCTGCTGTTACAAAATATCGATTAAAGCCTCAGCAAAGGCTGAAGCTACGGGGACTGTAATTCATTTCACTCATCTTCCCATTTATAAGTCTACTTAGAGACCATGGCCTTCAACGACCTTGAGGCATCAGTATCAGAGCTGCTCAGCGTGGGGCAGGGGTACTCTGAGCAAAGCCAGGAGTGGGGGACTGTAACAGGCAATGTCCCACCATGTCTCCTTGGCACTCATCTGGCCCCGCAGCTACAGGACAGTGGCCTCGCATACTGACAGCTTCCCAGCCCAAATGTCTGTCTCTCCGCCCCTTGGCCTGAGACCTTTGCCTGGCGCCATGGGAATTTGCTTAGCCTGAACACGGGAGAGTTCGAACGTGCTGGGATTTAAACCCCAGAGCAAGTATCAACAATAAAGGACAGCAGCCGTTGGATAAATAGCCCAGCCGCCCTGTCCTGCAGTAGAGCTACGCTGAGGTGCATTCTTCACAGCTGCTCAGCGATCTTGAGCCCCAGGTCAGTGATGTGACTATAAACACATGCTTGATTGTCGTTTATCCTAAGCGCTTCTACTCTGCTCATTCCTTCATTGGTGCTTCCTGAGATCACCTCCCAAATAAACTACTTACCCCCAGTCCTTGTCTCGGGAACCCAAACTAGGGCAGTGTGCCATGACAAAGGGTTCTGTTGTCAAAAGCTCCTCCTGGGCTTCCCTGGTGGCGCAGTGATCCCCAGGGGACCACTGCAGGGGACACGGTTTCGTGCCCCAGTCCGGGAAGATCCCACATGCCGCGGAGCGGCTGGGCCCGTGCGCCATGGCCGCTGAGCCTGTGCGTCTGGAGCCTGTGCTCCGCAACGGCAGGGCCCACAGTGGTGAGAGGCCCGCGTACCGCAAAAAAAAAAAAAAAAAAAGCTCCTCTTGATGACTTAGAATTCATTTTAGCACCTTAATAGTTCTGAAATTTGTATTGTAATAAAAAACAAAAAATAAGACAAAATTCTTTACACTGCATTACCACTGTATTTCTCTAGCATATTTGTGTATGGTTGAAAGAATGGACTTTGGAATCAAACCAACCTGGTTTGAATGACGGCTCCATTATTTACTTTGGAGTCACTCACCTCTCCTAAGCCTTTGGATCCCAAACTCTAAAATTGAGGTAATAAAGTAACTGCCTAAATGGATTGTTGTTAAGGTAAAAATAAATGCCTGGTACATAGTAAGAAAGTGATAAAACGTAGATGTTACTGCAGTTACGTGACTATAGCATCTTTTTTAGTAACAGCTATTAACATCTGGAACACAAATATGTTTTGGAGCTTTTTGTATGTATTTCTCTAGGGAAAATCAACCTCTCACCTTGTGCTTAGAATATTAAATCATGATTCTATATGGTGACTTTTCTTCTACAAAAGTTTTAAAGGCATTTGTAGAACTCCAAAGAAAAAAAGCATTTGTATCAGTTAATTCCTGCAAAGGAGAAGCCTGTGTTGAACATGTAAGCTTGGCATGGAATATAAGCCTTGGAAGCTTCTTTGAGGATTCTCATTTTGTCCACGTTTCCAAACTTCTTTGTTCAGTGAAAAAGGTGTTTCAGGAGAAAGCGCTGTGTTTTTTTTAATTTAATTTTTATTTTATGTTACACTATAGTTGATTAACAAGGTGTTAGTTTCAGGTGTACAGCAAAGTGATTCAGTTATACACATACATATAACCATTCTTTTTCAGATTCTTTTCCCATATAGGCTATTACAGAATATTGAGTATACTTCCCTGTGCTATACAGTAGGTCCTTGTTGATTATCTATTTTATATATAGTAGTGTGTGTATGTTAATCCCAAACTCCTAATTTGAAAGTTTTGTGTTTTAATGTGTAGAAGTTGTCTACACCGGGTCTGCCAGTCCTAACTCATGCTGTGATGACTCGCCCAGGTTGAGGAAAAGATGGGGCTGCTCTGTCACCAAAACATAGGGCCGCAAACAGTGCTTTCCTCGTGGATGACCCGTGAAAAGAAAAACTACAGAAGACAGGCTGCCTTGGGCTTAACATCACCCCATTCTTCCTTCATTTCCTAAAGCAGCCCTAAGATTACCCAGCTATAAATTCTGAAAAGTTTTCTAATCTCAGAACAAAAACCTGTCAAGTAAAAGAACATGAACAACTAGGCATGTTTTATACACAAATCCCTTAGTACCAAACAGGTTGAATTGAGACAGCTCCAGTGGAAGCCTAAAGGCAGGCTGTCTGCTTGAAATGGCTTTACCGTAACAACTCACCTTTGCTGTGGGACAAGGACAGTGCCAATCTACGCAAGTGTGAAAGTCGCGGCTCTTCCAGTGATTCTCAGAGAGTCCCACCAGGACAATTAGGCTAGGAATTAGCCAGTTAGAGCCAGAAGCTTATTGTTAGTCTGATCAGTCAGGAGGTGCAGAAGTAGCATTCTGAGCTGAGGATCTTCAATGCAGCATTTCTTTCTTTTCTTTCTTTTTGTTTTTTTTAATATGGCATAGTTTCCCTTGAGGTCCCTGTGTTTGCGGCACATGTGGATAGAAAAAGACAAATCATTTGACTCAGTTTCAACTTAACTGCTGATGTTTCCAGATGTTGAATTTACCCTTTAGTGTGTTCACCTGGTACTAAGTCCCTGATGCCTCGGTGTTTCTGAGCCTTATAGAAGTTATTGATACCTCTGGGGAGGGAGGTGTGCAGAGGGGATGGAAGAAGGCATGGCTGACTTCTTAAAACTATTCTGGTAGTAATTTTCATCCGTACCAGGGCTCCTCTTTGGAGTGAGGGCTATTCCACTGTGGTGTTGGGATGCCCTGATCCCACAGCCAGGGCTGCCCCTGGTGGGGCTGTGCAGCTGTGTCCTGCACGAGGGCACCCAGCCCACATTGCTCCTGGTGGGAGGCTGCATCTGTTCTTTTTTTTTTTTTAAACATCTTTATTGGGGTATAATTGCTTTACAATGGTGTGTTAGTTTCTGCTTTATAACAAAGTGAATCAGCTATACATATACATATGTTCCCTCTTGCGTCTCCCTCCCTCCCACTCTCCCCATCCCACCCTGTTCTTTTCCTAAGTTATAACAGCCCTATTGGGAAGATCCCTCCAGAGTGAGGGCCAGGAGGCTAATTTACAAAAGCGGTTTGTGTTTGTTTGGTCTCAGCCGGGAATTCATTTTATCACACTGATATCTCTAGTCTTGAGACCCAATTTCTGACCTGCTAGACATCTTCAGAAGAGGAAATTATTCCAATGGTAAATTCTGTCAACATGAAATTAATCATGGCAAATGCCGGCTTCCTATACACGCTTCAGTTTATTAACGTTCTACGTCTGCACTGAAACCAGTTTTTCTTTTTGTTGTTGTTACTAAAAAAGGGTTAGGTATTGAGATGTTGCTTGACCAGGAATTGAGTGAGGTGTAATTTGAAAATATGAATTTTCACAGAAGCATTTCAATTTAAAAATACCCGCTGAAGAGAAAGCATAGAACAGGGAAACAGAGGATTCGCACATGAAACTTGGTTTCAAAGTCTCACTCAGCAATTTACTTTTAATGATTAAATTCAGAGTTTCCAAGTGAGTAACCTCTTGAAAGTAACTTATTCAAAAACAGTTGATACTAGCAGGTTAGTTCCCTTGAATCTTTGTACGGGAAAAACTAGCTGAGCAAACCATTATACAACTGTCTGTCATGATTATTTGATGACTTATTATCACTAAGGCAATCTTACGTCATTTAAATCAACAGGATTCCATTTCTTCACCAGAGAACTATCTTTAAACACACAGACACACACACACTTCTGAGTTTTCCTTTATTTCTGCAGCTGGAGAGAGTACGTTGTTAAAATTTACAGCGAAACACAGAATACTACAAGTGGAACATCATTAGTGGGACAGAATCTGAACCTCTTTTAATTTCCCTTTTTGGCTTTCTCTTCCCACACTTCAGGTGTGTTATACTCATTTCTGCCGCACCCCGAAAACACACCCAGGTACTTACCAGAATTGAGAAATCCAGGAACAATGCTCTGGAAGAATGACAGGGCAAGCCAAGCTCACTGAAGAATAATCTCCAAAAGCCAAGGGCTCTGATCATCCACCAGTGGGTCCCAAGCCCGGTCTGTCTTCAGGAATTTTAAAATCTGAAACCACTCTACAGAGATAAGATAAAGCCATCTTTTGCCCCCAAAGAAACCTGTTTTTAAAGCTCTGTTGCAAAAATAACTGTTGCAGAAAGATCAAGGAAAAGAGAAGAGATTTCAAAGGAGAGAGCTGGCGCTGAATCTCTTCACCCCAGCTTCCTAGCAACCTGCTCCTGCCCGTGGCAGAACCATTGGCCACAGTTTCAATTACATCCTTACTGCATAATTGTAGAAATATTCTCGTTCAAAGTCATCACTTTTTCAGACCAATTTAGATGTCAAAATTGTTTGAATTCCTATCATGGTTTTACTGGTAATACTTTGTAAATTTATTTATTTTATTTTTGGCTGCATTTGGTCTTTGTTGCCACGCACGGGATTTTCTCTAGTTGTGGTGGGCGGGAGTTACTCTTCATTGCGGTGCGCTGGAAGGGAATGAAGTCTTAGGACTATTAAAAACGTTTATTTGTATCTTCTACCTAAATTAAGTCAAGGAGTTGGAGTTTACCTAATTGCCTCTAAGGAAACACTGTCTTCCCCAAATGGGACAAGCTTCACTCACGTCATTCTATTTTATTTGAAAGTTTGTGGACTGAAGGTGGAGGGTTAAGTAATTAATAGATTTGTGATTTAAAACATTTTTATAGTTAAAAAATTATATATTTTAATCTATATTTCAGATTAAACATTTGTACAAAAATTTAAGGTAGGGCTTCCCTGGTGGTTAAGAATCTGCCTGCCAATGCAGGGGACATGGGTTCGAGCCCTGGTCTGGGAAGATCCCACATGTCATGGAGCAACTAAGCCCATGCGCCACAACTACTGAGCCTGCGCTCTAGAGCCCGTGAGCCACAACTGCTGAAGCCCGTGCACCTAGAGCCCATGCTCTGCAACAAGAGAAGCCACTGCAATGAGAAGCCCACGTACCGCAACGAAGAGTAGCCCCCCTCGCCTCAACTAGAGAAAGCCCGCATGCAGCAACAAAGACCCAATGCAACCAAAAATAAATTTTAAAAAAAATTAAGGTAAAACTGGGGGTTATGTATTCACTTTCCTCTCCTGACAGTACTTGGGTGATGATGTAGGAAAGTGAAAAGGAGCCCTTCTTCCATGCATTTCTTTTTCTGATCAGGAATATTCAGTGTCACAAAAGCCAAAAGGATGAGATATGGTGTATCTATACTGATCTACTCTATGTTCTATGTGAATATCACGTGAATATCACTGTGTTTTCTTCTGTAATACGTATTTCAAAATATCCTTTATACAACAATGAAGATGCACAGCATTCTATACAGTGTATGGATGACTCTATTATTTTTTAAAACTTATACTTCAGTTAGGACCAGTAATCTGTAGTATCAAAAGCAGCACATTTTAGAAAGTCTAAAAATGAGTGCTTCGGAAAGAAGATGAAAGGGTTTTTCTTTACAATGCCCACTCCATCAAGACTGGCCCCTCTAGGAAAGTCTTACCTTGAGAGTCAAAATAGGCCCTCTTTTGTATGCTAATTCTACTATTACTTGTTAATATGTTTGTCTTTGTATCTAAAACTCTGATGATAATATCCGTCTTATAATTTGTTCATAGGACTTGAGAATTTAAGAGGCTAAAACTATCAGTAATATAATAAGTTCCTAAAAAAAAAAAAAAAAAGACTGGCCCCTCTAATATCAGCCACACCCCTGGGATGATTTGGAAAATGGCTCCTACCTGTGATGTTCATGAAGTCATGACTCAGGAAGTAAGGGTCCAAGCACAGAGAAGTGCCCAAAAGAAGAGAGTCGAACCATGAAAACTCAACAGTGTGAACTGTGTTTCTCACACATGGTGCAGTGAGATACAGAGATCCTAGAAGGTTTTTTTAATTCCCTTTTTCTCTTTCCCATTAATTTCCTTCATCCTCCTCTCTCACCCCCAATTCTCTCTGAAGAACCAGCCCTCACCCAGGCCTAGTCCTTTACACTCCAGCCCTCCATGCTTCTCCATTATACAATAAAATGCCCCCCAGAACACACAGGCAAGGTAGAACCCTCCCTGGAATATGGAGAATTAGAAGGGGTTGAGAGACCCATACAGACACGATGGAAGGAGAGGGAAGCCTGGAATCCTCATATGGTATCTGTACCCACTGGACTATGCCTTACTGCATCAAACAGTACCACGGGCTTCCCTGGTGGCGCAGTGGTTGCGAGTCCGGCTGCCAATGCAGGGGACAAGGGTTCGTGCCCCAGTCCGGGAAGATCCCACTTGCCGCGGAGCGGCTGGGCCCGTGAGCCATGGCCGCTGAGCCTGCGCGTCCGGAGCCTGTGCTCCGCAACGGGAGAGGCCACAACAGTGAGAGGCCCGCGTACTGCAAAAAAAAAGAAAAAACAACTGTACCGCAACACGGTGTGTTTTGTATATATAATTATCGTTGTTATTTACTAGCTGTCTGACCTTGAGAAAATTACTTCACATTCCTGTGCTTCCATTTCTTCTCTGAACAATTAAGATCATTAAGTTCATATCAGAGGGTCTAGGCCAGGTTTACGTGGGTTAGTACATGGGAAGCACTTAGAGCATGCTACTTAGGAAGCATGACCATCACCTTTGGGTTCTTCCACTCTGTAAGTTTCAGGTGGCAGCCTGGTGGGGGCATGGGAGGCCAGGCCAACTGGTGAACTCCTCATGGGGCAGACCTCTAACTAATCCCCCTGATTTACACCCTCCTCCTTTCCGAGTCCTTCTTTTCCCTGCCAGCGTCAAGCTTGGCACTTCTCTGGCGCTTATCAAGCAGCACAGCTGTTACTTGCCTGACGGCCAGCTTGAGTTTATGCTGGGTGGCAGCTCCAGTGCTATGTTGACAATGTCACTCATTGTTCATCTTCCAGAAATTTGACAGAATCTGTGGTCAGCTGATAACATCCCTCTTTGGTTATGGATTTATTTCCTCTGGCACTTGTTTACTATTCTACACTTTTTTCTGTCCTGGTCAGAAGTGATTATTAAATAGAGTCCATTCCACCATCTTGAATCAGAAGCTCCGTGGAATATAAAGATTTTCTTCTAGGCTTCAGGGTTCCTTATGCTCATGATAGAGTCTATATACACTTATTTAGTAGATCTTCCAATGAAAGGAATATTCTTTAATTTTCAGTTAAAGAAAAAAATTCCATGACAGTATTAAAAAGATGTTAGTCATTGTCTCTAGTTATGAAAATCAACTTGAAAAAACACACCAAAAAATAGCATTACTTTACCATTTTTCCTTTGCCCAACAATATTTGAGTAAATTAATAAATGAGCAGCTGCACATACAAACACACTGAATCAGAGAATTCTGAAGGAAAAGGATCACTGCAATCATTTTACAGATGAGGTTATGAAACACACGGGGTGGTAAACCGCTCAAGCTATAGACTCCTGCATAGCTAGCAAGAGCCAACGATGGGATGAGACTCAAATATGTCCTTTTCAGGTCTTCCTAGGAAAACAAAAGAAGTCGATTCAGCATTTGTGTTTATTATATTAATAGGACTGTCATCAGGCGTTTGTACCAAAAATCAACCGAATGAGGTTATTATGACTATATTTTTCCATTGTTTTGATTCTCTTAAGGAAGGAAAGCCTATCAAACTTTAATGTCAGCCCTGCAACGTATGGTTTTGAAGCTAAAAGTAATTACACTCCACAGTTACTTTGTGTGAGACCTCAAAGTCCTAGAGACATTACCCCTTTGTTACATTCAGTGGTAAATGGCACTTGGCATACCTGACTACACAGTGGGAGCGTGAGATAATTGTTTGGGAACCTAGAACTGCTTGTTTAAAGGTTGGGGACTCAATATAATTACAGAGCCAGCTTGGCTTAATCATGGGAAATCTCATGCAATGCATTGTTAGTCCTCAGATGGCTTCTCAGTCAAATTCTCCATTACTTTCCTGAATTCCCTGGAATTCTCCTGCTCTGTTTATGAAAGAACTAACAAGGAATGGAGGATCTCTATGCTGGAACAAGGCTGAAGGAAGCGGAACATTTTAACCAAAGTAACGATGCTTCCTCCGTCTTTGTCACCAACATTCCAGCAGAAATGTTTCTGTTAGTACAGACCATGGATTCCAGGAAGCTGTATTTTTCCTAAATGTGCATGATTAGGATCTAGTGTGTTACCTGTTTAGGAAGGGAAGAAGAGAGTTGGAAGGGAAAAAAAATCCAAAGACAAAAGTGCTTGCTTTAGAGGACCTGTATCTGAGAGTCATTTTCATGTCTAATGGGAGACCCAGTTTCTGAATCTCTAGATATCCATTATCTTCTTGAATTAGCTATGCAATTATTTTAAAAGATGGCATTTTAAACATTGTTAATGATCACTTCAAACCCTGGTTTTTTTTTTTTTGTTTTAATTTTGGTGTAAACAATCACCCAGACCAGATCCTTGTGGATTTATGATGAGAAACGTTCACCTCAAATTTTGAAATGCACAGAAGAAAAAGTCACTGCCAAGGACCAACTGGCCAACAGAAGCACTAAGAAGAAATATCCTTTCTCCCACCATGCTACTCTGCAACCCTTCTTCACATTTATATACACCAGAGGAAAATTCACCTACGAGCCACCGTGGATAAAAAAAACTATCAACCGGCAAATGGAAGATGGACAAGAGGAAAAGAAGTAAAGGGACTGCTTGCAGTCCCATGACCTGGATGGAAGAAGATCCCATCTCAAGCGGGAAGCTGTGCCACGGAAGATAGGAGAACCACCAACTAAACCACACTGATGTTCCCGGGTGTCTTGACCTACCAGAAAGCTCTTGGTCCATTCCCTCTGGTGACAGCACTGGATAAATACTATTTGATATCTGTGTCCTGGGTACTGGTCACTGAGGAAGAAGTTCAGGGAGTAGACTACTAGAAACCATTAAAGTTCACTCAAAAATTGTTTTTTTAATGCTCACCTAAAATAAGCAGGACCCTTAAAACTTGAAAATGATAAAAGCAACTTTTCATTTTATCCAACGTTCTTACTACCCCACTACAGGGCATAGACCCTGAGAAAAGCAATCTACAGATTCAATGCAATCCCTATCAAACTACCAATGACATTTTTCACAGAACTAAAACAAAAAATTTCACAATTTGTATGGAAACATAAAAGACCCCGAATAGCCAAAGCAATCTTGAGACAGAAAAACAGAGCTGGAGGAATCAGGCTCCTGGACTTCAGACTACTACAAAGCTATAGTAATTAAGACAGTATGGTACTGGCACAAAAACAGAAATATAGATCAATGGAACAGGATAGAAAGCCCAGAGATAAACCCACACACATATGGTCACCTTATCTTTGATAAAGGAGGCAAGAATATACAATGGAGAAAAGACAGCCTCTTCAATAAATGGTGCTGGGAAAACTAGATAGCTACAGGTAAAGGAATGAAATTAGAACACTTCCTAACACCATACACAAAAATAAACTCAAAATGGATTAAAGACCTAGATGTAAGGCCAGACACTATAAAACTTAGAGGAAAACATAGGCAGAACACTCTATGACATAAATCACAGCAAGATCCTTTTTGACCCACCTCCTAGAGTAATGGAAATAAAAACAAAAATAAACAAATGGGACCTAATGAAACTTAAATGCTTTTGCACAGCAAAGGAAACCATAAACAAGACGAAAAGACAACCCTCAGAATGGGAGAAAATATTTGCAAATGAAGCAACTGACAAAGGATTAATCTCCAAAATTTACAAGCAGCTCACGCTGCTCAATATCAAAAAAACAAACAACCCAATCCAAAAATGGGCAGAAGACCTAAATAGACGTCTCTCCAAAGAAGATATACAGATTGTAAGAGACACATGAGAGGATGCTCAACATCACTAAACATTAGAGAAATGCAAATCAAAACTACAGTGAGGTATCACCTCACACCAGTCAGAATGGCCATCATCAAAGAATCTGTAAACAATAAATGCTGGAGAGGGTGTGGAGAAAAGGGAACCCTCCTGCACTATTGGTGGGAATGTAAACTGATACAGCCACTATGGAGAACAGTATGGAGGTTCCTTAAAAAACTAAAAATAGAACTACCATACGACCCAGCAATCCCACTACTGGGCATAGACCCTGAGAAAACCATAATTCAAAAAGAGTCATGTACCACAATGTTCACTGCAGCTCTATTTACAATAGCCAGGACACGGAAGCAACCTAAGTGTCCACTGAGATGTGAATGGATAAAGAAGATGTGGCACATATATACAATGGAATATTACTCAGCCATAAAAAAGGGAAATTGAGTTATCTGTAGTGAGGTGGATGGACCTAGAGTGTGTCATACAGAGTGAAGTAAGTCAGAAAGAGAAAAACAAACACCGTATGCTAACACATATATATAGAATCTAAGGGGGAAAAAATGGTTCTGAAGAACCTAGGGGTAGGACAGGAATAAAGATGCAGATGTAGAGAATGGACTTGAGGACATGGGGAGGGGGAAGGGTAAGCTGGGACGAAGTGAGAGAGTGGCATGGACATATATACACTATCAAACGTAAAATAGATAGCTAGTGGGAAGCAGCCACATAGCACAGGGAGAGCAGCTTGGTGCTTTGTGACCACCTAGAGGGGTGGGATAGGGAGGGTGGGAGGGAGACACAAGAGGGAGGGGATATGGAGATATATGTATATCTGATTCACTTTGTTATACAGCAGAAACCAACATAACATTGTAAAGCAATTATACTCCAATAAAGATGTTAAAAAAGAAATCACCTTCCTCAGATTGGGGGGGGCGGGCGCTGAGAAGCAAAACCAAAAAAACTGCAAACTAGATACAAGATTAGAACACCTGGTTTATTGGGAAAAATTCATAATGAAAACTGCAACTGCTTATTTTTACAACTTACAAGATAATAATTTGATACATAAAATGAATTGGTTTTCATTACATAAGTACAAATATTAAAATAAAAAATCCATGTGATATATCATATTTGCCATTCAGAGAAATCCCACATCCCTGAATTCTCCTGTTGCATGTTTTACCTCAGATATTTTTAATCTGTTTACCAAGGGAAACCAGGTTTTTAACCGTATTTGAGTTTTTGATTACAGCTGCAATTTATCAGAAGCTGTGTCTACATGATTAGAGCCTGGTCAAGCCTAAGACGAAAAATTCAAGCCATTTCTTCTCTTTAGGCTCTTTTAATGTTACTTTTGTGAAGGAAATGGCCCTCCTAATGGTTTACTAAACAACCTAATCCTACCTAGAGGTTACGACGAATTAGACCAATCCACCTTTTGATCCAGTCTGCCCTAGTCTAGAACATATAGACACCAAACAGCACAGAATTATTAGTAGCACTTTACCACACCCCAACCCTACAAACCACTTTAAAAGAGAAAATTTCATCTTAAGATTTCACTACTTAAGGAGGTCTTACTACTGCAACAGGCTTTGGCTATGAAAGAATACTTTCCTAGATGCCATATCAAGTTAACGGGAAGCTTAGCCCCAAATCAGTTATTCATGATGTTAATTAGAAATCCTCACAAATGATATGCATTTAGGAAATGATTTTGCTTCTTTTAATAGCTGAAGGTTTGAAAAAATATTTATTTTTTGCATTTCTTTTAGAATATTTGGTCACTGGCAATTTTTACCAATATCTTCCTCTTCTCCTTAGTCCTTAATAGACCCAGTTCATTCCATCTGGGAAAAACAGAAACCTGATCAGATTACTCAAATCTCTGAAGCCTTCTCATTTTTACCTTATAAATTACGTAAGTTTCCTTCTCATATTCTTTTACAAATGCAATATAAATGGTATGGCTAGATATAAGGAAACCACTGGCATATTAGTAATTAGGTAATTAGTTAAAAGAAGTAAGTCTTGTTTAACTCTACAGATCACAGATAAAAGATGAATATGAAACTCTAAAACTATTTAAGAAATATTCTCTCCCAAAGTATTGTAGCATTTTGACTATAGTTTAATGATATGAACACTGCCCCAAACATAGGTTCAGAGTATTCCAGGGGAAACAGTTTCTTTCTCTGGAATCCATCTCAGCAGCAGTGATGTTCTTCTGCTCATTCCCCACCTTAGGGAGATGTGTAGAAGTACCTCGGCTTGGCATTGCCCAGCAGGTCATCTGCATAGTTGGGGAGGCAACAGAAGAAGAAGGCACAGCCAATCAGGATAATCGTGGCCGCCCACCCAAAGCCGTAGGCCCAGTTATAGATGTAAATGCCAGCAGAGCTGTTAGCCAAGTTAAAGGTCTGGTTGTACTTCACAGGGTAAATTACCAGGGCGATGATCTGGAGCACAGCTAAAAGGAAGGAAAAAAAAATACAACGTATGAATGTATGAATGAATGAATGCATGATAACAACAGATTATTTCCTCTTCCACAACATTTTTGCCTTAAAATAAGTATTAAATCCACCTAAATAATGCTGATAAAAGGGGCTGGGGGAGTCTAGTTAATCATAAGCCAAAAAAGATGACTGAATATTGTGTGTCAGAGATACCTGGCACTGAGTAGAATACTGAGTATATGAAATACAGACAGAAAATTAGAGATTCATGTACCTATGTAAGCATTATATATACTAAGCTAAAACGTGCTGAATTGTGGTGTGCAATAGGAAGCAAGAGGGTAGAGGAGAGCCTACTTTTTCATCTTTGCTTTTCCTGTGCCAAACATAAGTTAATATTATCAGTGTTAGCAAAATAAAACATATGTACATATACATATGTCTGTGTGTATGCACACACAGACACAGATAGAGGAATATTCATTCAATAAATAAATGACTAAATAAAACAATGAATCAGTGATGCGAATGATCAATGGGAGAATCAGAAGAAAAGCCTGCAGAGGAAGGGGGAATCTGAAGAATAAATAGAAATGAAGAGATGGAGGAGAGGAAGAAGAGCGTTCCAGCCTCTGGGGAAATAGAAGCAAAAGAGGGGAATAACCACAGTGCTTTAAAAAGTGAAAGGGGGGCTTCCCTGGTAGCGCAGTGGTTGAGAGTCTGCCTGCTGATGCAGGGGACACGGGTTCGTGCCCCGGTCCGAGAAAATCCCACATGCCGCGGAGCGGCTGGGCCCGTGAGCCATGGCCGCTGAGCCTGCGCGTCTGGAGCCTGTGCTCCGCAACGGGAGAGGCCACAACAGTGAGAGGCCTGCGTACCGCAAAAAAAAAAAAAAAAAAGTGAAAGGGAAGATACGGGAAGGAAAGCATATGTCAAAAAAATTTCTAAACTCTTTGATATGAGTCACATTATTACAATTATTATTAATCATGTATTAACAATTTACATTGCTTAAAAATAAAAGGAATTTATTAAATCTACTTTGTAGTCTTTTTCAATGAACATGCCTAATTCTATAAAGCTCTAATGAGTATACACATGCTATGCTATGCTATGCATATTTTTACCTAGTATTTAGTATGTGCATTGCCATGACTTTGGGTATAAGCAGATTTTAGCTCTGTGACACTCAGACGCTACTCTTCACAAAGAGGGATCAGCTGGCTGAGCTCCCAGGAGTATGTCAGGGAGTGAACAGTCCTCGCCACCACTTTTATTTCACCTTAATTTTTTTCTACTAGCTCCACAGATATACCCTTAACTAGTTTTCTTTTTTTTTTTTAAATTACTAGAAAGGCTGTAGATGTTTCCACATCTTGATTTGTTGCTTCTATTTCCCAACTTAAAATGTTCTTCTTTGGCAACTTGTGAAAGGCAATCTTAGTGTAGATCTTAGATATTTCTCTGGTTCCTGTCTACTTTATTTATTTTTTTAAAATATTTATTTATTTATTTTGGCTGCACCAGGTCTTAGTTGTGGCATGCAGGATCTTTTTTTTTTTTTCAGTTGTGGCATGCGGACTCTTAGTTGTGGCATGTGGTCTTCTTAGTTGCAACATGCGAACTCTTAGTTGTGGCACGCATGTGGGATCTAGTTCCCCCACCAAGGATCAAACTCGGGCCCTCTGCACTGGGAGTTCAGAGTCTTACCCACTGGACCACGAGGGAAGTCCCACTTTCTGTCTAGTTTAAATAACAAACTCTCACTAGTTAAGTTTGTCATTTTCTGCAAATCATTGTGTATGACACAAAAGGAACACGTCTCTGCATTTTTCTCTAATATGCCTAGTAATAAATGTTAAGCATTGTTATTTACCCATTTTGGTTCATCACATAAAGTTCTTGTAATGGTTTGGATCAATTTTTACAAAATCTAAATTGTATTGGTGTTCAGTTATTCTGATTTTAACCCAATAATATACATCACATTAAAAAGAATTGTTATGAAATATATCTTAAAATTCAAGTAGGGCTTATTCAACATTATTACCACTAAAAATGTATTGAGATTTCTAGGCTTTTTATTTTTCTATTAAACATTTCCCATTCCACTTGTCCAACTTTGAAGAAGGGGAGAATTAAATTGTAAAATGAGAACACGGGGTTAAGCAGGACAGTTCAGCTGTTTATCTATCGAAACTCACCAGAGCGAGTTTTTTTTACAATAACTCCTGCAACCCTGTTAGCTAGAGATGGCGATTACTCGATCTTAATGTTTTAATGTTAAGGTGGACAGAAGAGTTTTACTACAATTTCTTTTAATTTTGGTAAAATATACTCAACGTAATATTTATCATTTTAGCCATTTGCTAAGTGTTCGATTCAGTGGCATTAAATGCATTCACAATGTTGTGTAATCATCACCACTATCCATACCTAAAACACTTTCAACATCCACAATATGTACCCATTACCCGCTCCCCTCGGCTGCTGGTAACCTCCAATCGACTTTCTGTCTCTGTGAATTTGCCTATTCCAGGTACTTCATACAAGTGAAATCATAGAATATTCGTCCTTCTGTATCTACCTTATTTCTTTCAGCGTAACGTTTTCAAGGTCCGTCCATGTTGGAGCTCACATCAAAATTTCATTCCTTTTTATGGCTGAATGACATTCCATTGTACGCATGGACTACCTTTCGTTTATGTATTTTTCTGCTGCGGAACACTTGGGTTGTTTCCACCTTTTGGCTATTGTGAATAATGCCGCTACGAACATGGACGTACAAGTACCTATTCAAATCCCTGCTTTTGGTTCTTTTGGATATATACCTAGAAGTGGAATTGATGGGTCATAAAGGATTCTTCAATGAACGTTAATGTCACAGTGTTATTTCTAATGGTGATTTATATAGGCATCTACCTAGTCTTCTAAGACATGTGATAGGAAGCTACATCAAATTGTTTCTTTGATAAGGTCTTGTAAATTTGAACTACAGAACACCAAATAAAAGTGGAGGGGGGATTCAACAAGATTCTTCATACGTTTTGTGATTCCTAGCCATTTCTGATTCTAAAATATTATTCCAAAAGCAAAGTTTGAAACATGAGGAACACTCGAGTAAACTTTATTTTGAATCAGGAGACATTTTTAAATGTACAGGGGACGGTTAGACCTGCACTGGCTGGTTCTCGGAGGCTACCTCCTTCCTCCCAGCCAGGGCCTTTTTGCTCCTCACTTATCCTGCCCTAGATCCTGCCATCACCTTCTTTGTACTCAGGGAACCCTGCGCACAGCAGTCCCACTCAGGCTCAGGCTTGATCCTATGGACCCCTCTAGTTACAGGGCTTCTGACTTGTTTCCAAAACCATATGCTCACTTTGTATTTATACCCCAGGTCTGTGGCTGGACTTCGGCATTTGTTCCATGAGCCTAAGTTAGTAGCTTGAGAAATGGACTGTGGCCGCCTCACTTTGCCCTTAACAGCATCTTCTTCTTCTTTCCCCTCCTCAGGAAATCCAGATTTGCATCTAAATCCAGCTCTGTGGCTGGGGTCCTGCTCCTTTGGCAGACTTCCCTACTGCCAGGCGCCCACCTAAAATTTTAAATAATTCTTGCCCCTAGATTCTTGCTAGTTCTGATATTCCCTTAATAAATGATCTCTCCAAGCCCCACCCAGCTGCATAACTAAGTTTCCCATCCCCCCAACCCTGGCTCTAAGCTGCAAAGAGGCAGTTCCAGATCTGGCCCCTCCCAGATGCCCCATCCCACTGCAGAAAACCCTTCTGTGACCCACCACATCCTAGGACTGCAGAACGCCTTCAACAAGTGCAATGGTTCAGGGACATTCCAGTCCCCTCAGGCATGGGGCTCATGGGAGGCCAGCCTGGGACCACTATGGAGACACTGCACTTCCAACCCTGGTCCCTCGGGGCAGGGGTGTCAAGGGCATGGGGTCATCTACGAGAGATACCAGCAGGTAGAGTGACAACCTTCCTCACTTGGATGGGGGACATGGAACGCTGTCTCAGGCAGAGGATAAAAGGGATCCAGCTCTTAAAATACATCTCTCCTCTGTTACTTCTGCCTTTGGTGACACATTTTCCGAGAACAGATCAGGAACTGTATTGTCAGAGATCTTCTTTGTGGCGTGGACATTATTATATTGATGTCCCCTGCTGATAGGAAGAAAGGATTGCTGGCGCACAGTCTTACCAGCCAGGGCCAGGAGGCTTCCAATCATTCTCAGGAAGACAAGCATTTGGGATCCGCAGAGGGCAAAGAAAGAGAGGATGAAAGAGATCACCAGGATGATGAAGCCACAGAAGAGCATGGCGGCAACTGCCTTTCCCCACGCTATAAGAAAGAAACAGCAATTAGTAAGGCAGACAAGCCAAATTTAAAGTTACTTATCAAAGCATCAATGGGGTTTTTTTCTTCTTTCTACTAATTGTATTTGGGTGGAAAAACAGATTTTCTTTAGACAATACTTAAGCATCTCCATATTTTAAGGGAAGAATAGGCAAATTCATAGGTAGGACATTAACATACTGATATGCAGTAATGCCTTATCCCCTCAGTTTTGGGGCAAATGTTTATACCTCCAAAATGAAAAGTAAACTACATTAAACTGTATCTCATTTAATAAACTGGCATATAAACAGGTATATTTAAAAGAGTCACTCAAGTTCTACTATAACATGACCACAATAAACAACATTTTTACTATGGCACAATCCAAATTACAATCTCTTCAGGAACTGTTTCAAATACCTTTAAAAGGATCTTTTTTCCATATTAAGGTTTGGTCCCATGCAAAAATAATTACTGAAAACTCATAGTACGTATGACTAGACAGAGATATCAAATAAAACAATTTAATTGTAAAGTAGCTAGCTGTGCTTTTTATAACAAGTTTAGGTGCAAACAACATTTCTAAATTTTAACTTGTGAAGTATTCAGAATTTATCGCACAATAATTCTCAATTATTGACATGGGCCCTAAAAACAATAAGGATGAGGTGGAAATTGAGTTCTAGGTTTGAAGATCTACATGGGCAGCTCTAGCCCTGGGTCATTCTGCTCTGCCCCTGTGGGAAGAGAAGAGTCATGACTCCCAAGCTAAGGATTCCAGCCAATCATTCTTATTGTTCAAACTGCACTGATTCCTAAAATCTCTTCCCACACAACCTTCTCTCTAGAGGCAGTAACTGACATGTACGAAGTAATCGCTCTGTACCAGGTACTGGGCTAAGAACCCGCCATGCCTTAGCAACCTGAATCCTCACAATAACTTTTTAAGGTTCACACTCTGTTATCATTTCTATTTTAGAAGTGAGATTATACTAAGCCTTTGAGAGTCCACATAACCTGCCCAGAGCCACACAGCTGGCAGCCAAGTTTGATTTCCAGACTGTCTGAATCCAGAACAGGACTCTTTTTTCTTTTCTTTTAAGATATAAGTTACATACTAGAAAATTCATCCATTTAAAGCATACAATTCTGTAGTTTTCACTCCATTCACAGGGTTGTGCAACCATCACCACTTTCAATTCCAAAATTTTCATCACCCCAAAGAGAAACCCCATGTCCGTTAGCAGTGCCCTTCTCCTCCCCACTTCCTTCACCTTCTGATCTACTTTCTGTCTCTATAAATTTGCTTATTCTGGACATTTCATATAAAAGGAATTATATACTATGTGGCCTTTGTGACTGTCTTACGCTTTCACTTAGCATAATGTCTTCAAGGTTCACCCATGTTGGAACAGCATGGATTAGGACTGCTTTTCTGTTTGTTTTTTGCTTTTTGTTTGTTTTTTTTTTTGCGGTACGCGGGCCTCTCACTGTTGTGGCCTCTCCCGTTGCAGAGCACTGGCTCTGGACGCGCAGGCTCAGCGGCCATGGCTCACGGGCCCAGCCGTTCTGCGGCATGTGGGATCTTCCCGGACCGGGACACGAACCCGTGTCCCCTGCATCGGCAGGCGGACTCTCAACCACCGCGCCACCAGGGGAGCCCTGCATTCCTTTTTATGACCAATAATTATTCTATTGTATGGATAGCCCACATTATGTTTACCCACTCATTCATTAATGGATGAACATGCACCCTTAACCTATTTCTCTTTATTGCATTTGAAAAGGAGAGCTGCGTGTACCTCGGCACTGGTTTTACTCCAGCTTTAACCGAGCTTGGCTGGCAAACAAATCCTGACTTAATTTGGGGTCATTGGACTGGTCAGTGTTAGACAAAGTTAAGGACTAGCAGAAAGAACAAGGGCTTGGGAGCCAGCTTGCCCTCGTGTATACCCTGCCTCTATTACCTACTAGCCACTGTCAGTCTGCTCCTCTGTTAACCAAGGCTAAAATGCCTTCTTTCAAGATTACGGTGAGGATGAGAGCTCTTGTGTGAAAAGTCATGGAGCTGTTAATTCTCCAGCCCTCTCTGTTCAAAAATGTCCTCATGTATTCCGATGACTTTCTCCAGTACCTCAAGTTTTCACTTTACTCAACGTTCTCAAGGTTCTACACTGTCACATGAAGACTCTTCCTCAGTTCTCCACTGCATGTTTACATCTTCAACTGTTAGAGACAAACCTGGGCTGAGCTCCCCTGTTCCCTTCTCTAGCCTCCACACTCCCTCCAAATCTTCATCTAGATTCAGGGATGACTGGGGTATAATAGGTAATTAAGGAAACGACTTTACATGCTCAAATACCGTGTTTTCACACAAATTACCCCTTAGTGGCACTGGTCAGGATGGCGTCATGACAGTACCTGAGTGGGCCTAGTTATATGTTTATAATTTTTATTACTTTCCTCCACGTCTTGCTCTCTTCCCATGAGATCAGTAAGACCAAGGTAAAATAGAAATGTTTTATTTTAAGATAGACATGGATAAAGCCAAAATGTGAGATTAAGTCTCTTTTCTCACTTTTGCCTTGTCCTTCGAGTAAGGTAACTTTCCAGAGAAAACGGACCATGCTTTGGAAAGAACATTAATTAATCAGACCATCTCGAAGTCTAGCCCATAAACCACTGACTCAAAATCATCAGTGGTGCTTATAAAAAGTATGGATTCCGGGCTTCCCTGGTGGCACAGTGGTTGAAAGTCCGCCTGCCGATGCAGGGGACGCGGGGTCGTGCCCCGGTCCGGGAAGATCCCACGTGCCGCGGAGCGTTTGGGCCCGTGAGCCATGGCCTCTGAGCCTGCGCGTCCAGAGCCTGTGCTCCGCAAAGGGAGAGGCCACAACAGTGAGAGGCCCGCGTACCGCAAAAAAAAAAAAAAAAAAAAGGTATGGATTCCTATGCATCCCTCCAGACATGTTGAATCAGAGTTGGAAAGGAATCTGCATTTTACTGGTATTTCTTACATTTATACTAAAGTTTGAGACCAACTAAGAGAGATGATTAATCTTCTTATAAAAATAGCTGGAGCATGTAACTTTCAGTATGTAACCCACTGTCAATTACAGTCTCATGTCTGTAGATTTTTGCATGGCTACTGCCAATCATTAAATTCAATTAAATAAAATCATTAAATTCCAATAAGCAGACACTGAGTTTTCCTTTTAAGGTGAGTTCACATGTTTGAAACTGTTCAATGAAAAGGCAACACAGCTATATAAGCCACACAGAGGAATGCAGACAGGAAGATCAGTTGTATAGCAGAATGTGAGTTTTCAATAAAAACAGGAGAAGCATGCTAACAGGGAACATATTTAGTAATCGAACTTTGACAATCACAGATTAAGGTTTTTAAAGTATAGCTAAATAAATGATGTATGATGTTGCTATAAAGAGTAACATCAATCATTTTGCCTGTTTATTTGAGGAAGATGAATACAAAGTTAGATTATTGCTATTACTGCTTCCGCTGACATTACCGCTGAGGTGTAATTTACATTTAGTTTCAGGTACTTGAAAGGAATTAAATAAAAGAAATAGTAAGCCAATTCACCTAACCTAAAACCAACAGGTGAATGTAAATATGAACAGATCATTTTAAGAAATTTTCCTATGTTATGTTAAATCAACTCAATTAGCATCTTCCTTATTTAAAATGCTGAGTCTAAAGAAAATCAAAATGGAAAGTTAAGCAACAGTCTGTCTGGAGAAAGGCTGCCTTGGAAGTAGAACGTGTAAAACCTGCTCCTTGAGAGTGGAAACACCCACATTGATTCACTTAACTATCATTTAAGATGTGGCACATATATACAATGTAATATTACTCAGCCATAAAAAGAAACGAAATTGAGCTATTTGTAATGAGGTGGATAGACCTAGAGTCTGCCATACAGAGTGAAGAAAGTCAGAAAGAGAAAGACAAATACCGTATGCTAACACATATATATGGAATTTAAGAAAAAAATAATGTCATGAAGAACCTAAGGGTAAGACAGGAATAAAGACACAGACCTACTAGAGAATGGACTTGAGGATATGGGGGGGGGGGGGAAGGGTGAGCTGAGACAAAGAGAGAGAGGGGCATGGACATATATACACTACCAAACGTAAGGTAGATAGCTAGTGGGAAGCGGCTGCATAGCACAGGGAGATCAGCTCCGTGCTTTGTGACCGCCTGGAGGGGTGGGATAGGGAGGGTGGGAGGGAGGGAGACGCAAGAGGGAAGAGATATGGGAGCATATGTATATGTATAACTGATTCACTTTGTTATAAAGCAAAAATTAACACACCATTGTAAAGCAATTATACTCCAATAAAGATGTAAAAAAAAAATTACAATGAGGTATCAACTAAAAAAAAAAAAGATACAAATCTTGACATGGTTTTGAAGGTCCTGACTGATGGATAACAAGGAAGGCAATCTGCTGCCTCATGTCAATGACTATTTTGTTGTAAGATGATGAGATGGATCCTACCGGGTCTGAGCAGGGTCCTTCCAGCCCAATATTCTGCCTGAGAAGGGAACCAACAGCCATGTAGACTAACAACATGGCAATTCTCCATGACATACGTTTTGAAAACTTTAGATAAATCTGTAGGCTAAGTGCCTTTGGTCTCCCTTAATCACCCAGAATGAATCTAATATCTATAAACTTACCCAACCCTTTGGGAACTATATATTTTTATATTATACCTTGGTCTAAATTGTACCCTATTTACCAGCCTCAATGGAGAAACATCAATTTGTAAAACTTATCTTGAAGCTACTTCTTTCATGATTCAACATCAACAGATGGTCCTCAGGTCTTTGAAGACAGTCCATCTTCATCTATTCTGAAGACAAGTCTGTCCTTCATTAATATTTTATACACTAAATTTCTGCCTTTCCTAATCCGCATTTTACTGGTATTTCTTACATCCATACTAAAATCTGAGAACAACTAAGATAGATGATTAATCTCCTTATAAAAACAGATTGCAGCACTGCCAAAAAGGAGTGTGTAACTTTCAGTATGTGACCTATGGTCAATTATAGTCTCATTTCTATAGATTTTTTTCATGGTTACTGCCAATCATTAAATTCAATTAAATACTATCATTAAATTCAAATAAGCAGAATGTGTGTGTGTGTGTGTGTGTGTGTGTGTGTGTGTGTGTAGGGGATTGGGGAAGGATTGTCATTGTCAATTATCTTTCTCTGAATTGAGACCACAAAAGCATGCTGCACTCCAGGTAAACAGAGTTTCTGCGCAGGGATGTTGTTTTTTGTTTTGTTTCCTTAAGGGAAGATAAATTTGGTGTTTCATATATATATATAATTTATTCTGTCCTAAGTTTATTTTCTAAGTACCACTTGAAGAAATTTATGTTATCAAAGAAACCAGCAACATTATAAATCCACTTTAGATAAGATTCATTAAAGATCCATTTAGGTAATGAATGGCTTATCAGATTTTGCTATTGCTTGCAAAGATTCAACATTAAGTCAACAACATGGAAACCATTCACTGGTTACTAATGAAATTCTGAGTTTTTTCTAAAAAATGTTTTTAAGTTTTTTGTATGAGGGATAATGCTATACGTTTTTCCAGAGATTATATACTAAAACATGATGTTACAAGGCAAATACAGCTGGGAAAAGACCAGTAAGATCGACTGAGAAGAAAAGAGCAATAAAAGTAAAAATAAATAAATACCTTGAATATCAAGCTAGAAACCATAAATCAAAGTTAAGCTTATGAAAAGAAAAAATAAATAAACTTTTATTTTAAGACAAGGAGAGCACTACTGCTATATCGTGGGTGACATTTTGGAGACTGTCATTACTTTTTCAACCCAAATTAGTATTTCTTTTAATGGATTTGCTGCATTCTTCAGTAGCTTTACATGTGGGCACCAAACATTGACCAAAACAGTCTGTGGCCTAGCCCCTTACTCAGTGCCCTGCAGATTCCAAATTGTCACCCAACTAGAGTAGAGGATGGTTCCTTTCCAGAACAAAGGATTCACCTATGAACAATACAGAAAGCCCTACCCATTAATACAAGATTTTGTCAGATTCCTTCCTATTGTTTCTATAAAGTTCTTTATGTCATACACAAGCAGAACTGAAAACTGGACAAGACCATAATTGAAAAAATAAAAAAGATGCTATCTTGTGACCACCTACAGGGGTGGGATAGGGAGGATGGGAGGGAGATGCAAGAGGGAGGAGATATGGGACTATATGTATATGTATAGCTGATTCACTTTGTTATAAATCAGAAACTAACACACCATTGTAAAGCAATTATACTCCAATAAAAAAAATATATATATATATATATCCTCCAGGTTCAAAAAAAAAAGATGCTATCTACAAATAAATATACACATGGGTAGATGATATATTCAAAAAGACTGTTGCATAGTCAATGAGGAGATCTGCAGCAATACAGGCCAGTGCTTCTGAAACTTAAAAGTGCTTACGAATCACCTGGGGACCTTGTTAAAATACAGATTCCAATTCAGTAGGTGGGGCCTGAGATGCTAAGTATCCAGTAACCTCCCAGATAATACTGATGCTGCTGGTCTGTAACACACGAGTAGCAAAAATCTGGAGGATGACTCAGGAAAGCCTCCCAAAAAATCGACACAGGAAGAACGATTCTGCAGAAGGTTTGGAAGGCAGGAGAGGAATGGCTTAAAGGAAGAATGATGCCGGGGTCTCTGGGGAGAAATTCCACAGTAGGTGTGAGATTCTTTACATGCTCTACATTTTCCCCTGAAACTGAGCCAGATGATAACCCTTTCCCATTGGTTTTTATGGAACTTTACCCCTTATGGCCTTCTTTTAAAGTCTGAGTGGGGAAACCATCCTACACGGGAAGATGGGAAAATACAGGAAATTCTGTGTGAACTCAGACGAAATAACTAGCAGCAAATTTGGAATCTACCCTCAAACGTTTGAAAATCTGTCCGTTGGAAGAAGGCTGGAAAGAATAATTTACAGAGAAGCACATTTCACCTCTTGCCGGTGTAAGAGAGGTACTTTTAAACAAATAGCATCGTGCAGAAAATTAAGTTGTTGAACAACAGGAAGAAGCTCAGATCAGCCACGGGCGATGCTGATAGGTGGGCTTTGGAGAAAGCTTGAGTAGGCGCACTCTTCATCCCTCCTAGATCTAACAGTCTAGGAGTCTCTGGCCATTTACAAGGAGAAAAGACAAATCAGGGATTGAGGCTCTCTGGTAGTGCTAAGTGCAGCAAATGTGGAGAAAACCGGTCAAGATCACTGGTTCCTAGATGTCTAGATTTTATAAATCAACATATATATATTTTTAATTATGAAAATCAATTGAGAGTGTCCAACTTTTTGTTTTACTATGTACGAATGTGAACACATGCCCGCAAAGATTAATCTACCTACTAATGCCTAATTTCATACAATAAGAGCATTTGAATACGTGACCCTGCCCCTCTGCAAAAAAGCCACAAGAACATAATCTCAAAATGAAATCCTTTAAGTTGAATTTAGGCTAATGTAAAACTATTAACTTCATACCTACTGATATTTTTCTCATTTCTCGTACATTTAAGAACCATAGGGCTAGATGATCTAAAAATATTTCCTGTATTAACCTGATTCTGTGACTTATCCAAGGCTGATTTCATGTAAAAAACATTCAATGTGGTATCTTTGGTAAAAATGAGGCTCTGCACTTCTGAGTTCAGATCCAAGGCAAAGGCTCTCCAATGCTGCCACACTGACTCCTCGCCATCATTCTTGGAGCATAAATTCATCTCAGCTGTCCCTGTAATTTATGCATAAACTTATCTTCATTAGTCTCTACCCTGACAAGTCAGAGCTTGCTTAGGACTTGAAATCTACATCTCTGATGCTGAAAATATCCTCCTGATGTACTCTTTCTTAAAACTGTAAAAGAAGGTGCCAGGAGTGCAAAAATACTGTCTGTGAACATGGATTCAAATTTAATTTAGCATCTTCTTTTATTTATTTATTTTTGGCTGCGTTGGGTCTTCGTTGCTGTGCGCAGGCTTTCTCTCTAGTTGCAGTACGCAGGCTTCTCATTGCTGTGGAGCACGGGCTCTAGGCACGCAGGCTTCTGTAGTTGTGGCCCACGGGCTTAGTTGCTCAGCGGCATGTGGGATCTTCCCGGACCAGGGCTCGAACCCGTGTCCCCTGCATTGGCAGGCGGATTCTTAACCACTGTGCCACCAGGGAAGTCCTAACTTGGCATTTTCTTTATACATGAAATCTGAATGATCATTTCAATGTTTAAATCTAGAGTTTTCTTTTCCAATTTTGAGGACCAGAAACCATGACTTTTTTAAAAATCCAAACAAGAATTTGTATTTATTTAGTTGTTACTATTATGTAAAAGAAAATATTCAGTGTTTAATTTGATTCATTGATGAGGAAAAATGAGGTGATATGGTAATCTGAAATTCTTTAAAAAAAAGTTAATGACAGTGAAGAATATAACATTCTTCTTTTTACATAATTCTATGGAACTATTTACCTTTATTTTAAAAATCTTTATTATTTAGTATTATTGCTGATACCTGCCAGCAAAATGAACATATTGTTACAAATGTCAGCAACTAAAAGAGATAGTGAAGCACTTTGTAATAAACAGGTATACTTTCTTAATACTGTAGTTTACAGTGGTAAATCACAAGGTTTATTTTCTAGCACATAGCAAGAATTTTTTAAAAAGTGATTATACACACTTAATTCTCAATATTGAGATATCATTTTAATTAGAGCCATCAACCTTATTCCTTGTTGTGTTTGTACATACGTGGGAGTGTGTGTAAACTGCTTACTGTGTTTTAGATAAAATATGACCTCATGTGAACATATTGTTTTTGGCAAGGCCTAATTGCAGCTATCTGAACATCTCAAAAGTTCAGAGACGCCTAGATAATCAACCTACGGGATAGGAGTACACAATTTCTACACCGGTGAGGCAAAACTAGCCAACAGTCCATGGCAGGAGACGGAGTGGAAGTATAATAATCACTCCAACTCATCTTTGACTTCAGTAGCCTGGGATGGGCCTCTCCTGGTGAAATCATAGCTGTTTTCTTCTTCCCAAGGTCACCTAGTGACAGTGGGCGCTAGACTCATTACTTGATTCTAGGGCTTGAGCAAAAGCCACGTCTAACACATCCTTGGCACTTGAGTATCTTTGCAAAGGTCACCAGAATAACCAAATTGGAATGTGAAAGCCACCGACCACTTATGAAAATCATTCTTGCTGCATCACAGAGGCAGCACTAGATTCCTCAAGGCTCACTTGGAGAACCGAACTTTTCTAAAGACCAATTTCTATATCAAATTGAAACATCAACTGTACACTGACTGGATCTGTCTTTTCTCTACAATTAAAAAAAGTTAATGCTTTAGACTCCTGTCTAATTAAAACATTAGAAAACAGAAACAAAACCCGCTTACTCCCTTCTATATCAAAGCACTCTATCAGCCTGAGGTTAGAAGAGCCACACCCTAGGAAGGTGAGTTCATCCTGCAAATCAAGAAAAATAAAAATTGCATTGTGTATTTTTCACAAGAGGGCTGTGGTCACAGCCAGAGCTGTGCAGGCCAGATCATGTCCCAGCAATAGTGCTGATCTAGGCTCTGCCTGCACCCTTCTCCCCGCGGCACACTAACCTTCTTAATTCATATGCCCAGGATCGCTGAATATTCTTTGGGTCTGTATTAGTCTTTGCAGTGAGATACGATTATCAAAGTCTGTTTAAAAACACACCTGTTTTAAGCAAGTCTACTAAATCCCCTACAAGATACTGAACTCTGTTGCATTTTAACCAGAAGATAGAGACATATTATTTCAAAGAAATTAATTCCCTTTGAAAACCTAAAAGACTTGGGGTAATACAAACCCTGGCAGGTGTGCTCTTTGCGCTTTAAGAGATGAAAAACACAGACTTTAAGGAAAGTTAGGAATTCCATTTAGTCTTTACATTTTATTACCTGCTAAGGAGAACCATGCCTCCTTTGGGGAGTAAATTTTTGGGGAGAACTTCCAAATAATTCCACAGTAGATAAGATAAAGCACCAAGCCCCTGATACAGGGTCCCAGAAATAAACAGAGTTTGGTTTGAAGCCCTGGGCCACTTTGGAGGTGCGGGGCAAGTCGAAGGTCCTAGCAGAGAATGGGGAAAAAAAGCAGGGTAGCCTTCTTTCTCAGTTTTAAACTATTAAACTCAGTCGGTAAGGGTCCATTCAGTAGTTGTTGACTTTAAGCTTCTGATTATTCTCATACTTAAACCCTCCTCTCCCGAACCCCTCACACAATGCTAATCACGATAGACCCCGGCTGTTCTTCCCATCTACGAGAAAGCAGGGGGTGGTACCGGCCCAGAGCAAGCTCCTCTCCAGTCCCGCGTAATAGTAACAGGTAGTTCCCTGAGGCTTCCTCCATGCTGGAAAAATAAAATACTCTATCTGCAGTATATTAAGTTGTCAACTCTGCTTCATTTCGCTGGTGTAGAAGATGTGTTTGCTTTTTAGATTTCAAATCAGATTAAAATAAAGTTTTCTAAACAGCAATGCCAGGCCTAAACCCAAAAGACACTCCCTCTAACAAGAATTAGCCTGAAGCATTAAACACTGCAGTATCTACTGAAATCTTCCCTGCTGAAACTTTGATTTAAAGGGCTTTTTTAAAGGAAGAAGAGCTGCTTTCACTTAGTTCAAGTTAAACGAATAATACAGCAACATTAGGGAAGGTACGCATTTTAAATACATTTTAAAATATAAGGCATATTTCATATTTTAAGATATAAAATAGGTGGCGTAATGGGAAGAAATTTCCGTAGGTCTCAAGAAAATATACTTTGTTCATTACATTTACTCATCAAACTCATTGCAAATGGCTGAAATCATCTTTTGCTGTACCGACAGACCCTACGAATAAACGTAGTTTGAACTAGGGCCATTTTCTTCCAGTGTCGAGCCTGGTTTTGGACACGGAAAGCTGCTACTGCTTTATTCTGTTCGGGTCGGATGTATGAACCTAGGCTCTAAAGAGAGATTTGTTGAATCACCTATTACCCCCGACCCTGTTCAGTCCCTTCTCGACCCTGTTTAGTCCATTCTCACAGGGCGACTTCCGCACTCCCAGGGCGCCGGCGCTCGCCCAGCAGCCGCCCGGAGGACTTCACGGAGGCGGCGGCACTCACCAAAGTCCATGAGGCTTTCGCAGTTGTTATCGGAGGTACACCGCCACCACAACGAGGAGTAGTGCTCCTCGGTATTGCTCAACTGTAGCCATCCGCGGCCGGCCAACGCGATGATGTCGAAAATGATGGCGCTGAACAGGAGCAGGGGCAGGATCCACCTGCAGCGCTCGCAGGCCAGGCCGCAGGCCAGCATCTCGACGGCGGTGGTGGAGAGGAGAGGAGAGCGTGGGGCTCGGACGCCGGCGGAGAGTGACCCTAGAGCGCCGGCAGGGCGACAAAAGGGAGGTAGGCCTCGAGGAGGCGGCTCCTGGAGGACGCGGCTCGGGGCTGGCCTCGGGGGCGAGGCGCCCGCCCCACCTAGATTCCGGTGACTCAAAGCGCACCGCCCAGACCTGCCCGGCCGGCCCAGGCGCGCGCGGGGGAGGAGGGGCCGGGCTCGGGTTACACTGGGTGTGTGTGAGCTTACTCTGCCCGGAGAGACCTGGAGCCGCGGGGTCCCACTGCCTCGTTTCCCTCTCACTTGGTCCTCTCGCATCCAGTGCTTTTCTTCTCAGTGCTTCAACGTGTACACATTTTAATCTGCGCATCACCAATTAAATATTTAACCCCTGAAGTCGGATCACAGTCTGATTTTCAACAATACGATATTTAAGTTTCGAGCCATTTGAGATGAGTGTTCACATTGGACAGGAGTCATTGCCGCACTCTAAGCGCGTGTACCGAACCCAGGAGCCGGTCCCTGACCCTACCCGGCAGGGCTGGGCGATTCCTGCTGGGGTCCACCTTTGTACCTTGTACCATGGCTGCTTCAGGCTCTTCACTGCTTACATCCCCACCTTCCCCACAAGGGTGCCAACTCTTTGACAGAAAGACCATGTTTTATTAATCTGTGTATCCCTGGTGTCCAGCACTGTGTCTGGGTCTCAAGGGGGACACAATGAACATTTTATGCGTGAACGCACTGAAATTAGCAAATGCTCATTTCCGTCCTAGAAGCGCTCCACCCGGCTTCTCCGGATAAATTCAGGTCCTCTTTGCCACAGTCCACTCCCTACCACAAATCTCTTACCTATCTAGACCCCGCTGCATCTACTCTTTTCATTTCCTGTTTTGAGGTTTCTCCAAATAAAAATCATATATCATGTCAGCATGCAACCAGCACCTAAAGCCCCACCCTCCTGTGTCCTGGCCCTGCTTCTGTCACCACCATGACTCCTCAGGTGTGGATGGGAGGGGGACTGAGGAGAAACAAGTTCTCGATGTCCGCACCGCCATGGCCTTGGGCAAAGCGTGAAGAATATCCAATGAGGGTCATATCTTACCTTGTACTTCCAAAGATTTATTCTGAATCACTTTTCCTTTTTATTTAATTGAAGATTTACAATATTCTGTTAGTTTCAGGTGTACAGCATAGTGATTCAGTATTTTTATAGATTATATTCCATTTAAAATTATTATAAAATATTGGCTATATTCCCTGTGCTGTACAATATATCCTTGTAGCTTATTTATTTTATACATAGAAGTGTGTACCTCTTAATCCACTACCCCTATCTTGCCCCTCCCCCTTCCCTCTTCCCACTGGTAACCACTAGCTGGTTCTCTATATCTGTGAGTCTTTCTGTTTTGTTTTATTCTTTCATTTTATTTCTTTAGATTCCACATATAAGTTATATAGTCTTTGTCTTTCTCTGACCTATTTCACTAAGCATAATACCCTCCAAGTTCATCCATGTTGTTACAAATGGCAAAATTTCATTCTTTTTTAATATTATATATATATATATATACACCCCACATCTTTATTCATTCATCTGTTGATGGACACTACGTTGCTTTCATATCTTGGATATTGTAAATAATGCTGCAGTGAACATTGGAGTGCATGTATCTTTTTGAATTAGTGTTTTCCTTTTCTTCAGATACATTCCCAGGAGCGGAATTGCTGGCTCATATGATAGTTCTATTTTTAGTTTTTTGAGGAACCTCCATACTGTTTTCCATAGTGGCTATACCAATTTACTTTTCCACCAACAGTGTAGGAGGGTTCCCTTTTCTGCACATCCTCACAAACATTTGTTATCCTTGGTCTTTTTGTTGATAGCCATTCTGACAGGCATGAGGAAATATCTCACTGTGGGTTTGATTTGCATTTCTCAGATGTGAATCCCTTACTTTTTCCATTAATTTAAAATGAAAGAAGTGGGAAATATTTAGCAGTGTTTAAAATTTAGTCTCCTATATTTCAGTTTGGTATTCTCAATAGAAACAAAATACTATATTTTGTATTATGCAGTTCTCTGGCAATTTTTGAGGATGAATAAAATAAAATTACTGAGAAAGTTAGTGTCTGAAACCACCTGAAATAATTTCCCCAGCCTTCATTTTACACAAACCAGCTTCACATATTTTCATTAAAAACAAAAATTTTCACTTTCAGAAGTAACACAAAGGGGCTTCCCTGGTGGTGCAGTGGTTAGGAATCCACCTGCCAATGCAGGGGACACGGGTTCAATCCCTGGTCCGGGAAGATCCCACATGCCGCGGAGCAATTAAGCCCGTGCACCACAACTACTGAGCTTGCGCTCCAGAGCCCGTGAGCCACAACTACTGAGCTCACGTGCTCCAACTACTGAAGCCTACATGCCTAGACCCCATTCTCCGCAATGAGAAGCCACCGCAGTGAGAAGCCCGCGCACCGCAACAAAGAGTTGCCCCTGCTGCCTGCAACTAGAGAAAGCCCACGTGCAACAACGGAGACCCAACACAGCCCAAAAAATTAATTTTTTTTTTAGAAAATAGCACGAGGGGCTATTCTGCCGAGAGTTAACTGCATACGGTATAGACTGTGTGAAGAAAATGCTCTCAGTTTTCAAAAGTAATGAAAATATTTGTTTTATTAGCTGTATAATATATTTGTGACGAAAAATCATATTCTTACAAATCAAATAAAGTACCGATTGCAGGCAAAGTGATTTCAAACAAATTGAGAGTTTCACTGGTGTCTTAACATCTTCAGATAATTTTGGACGAGATATGATTTCTTTGTCTTGTTTCAGTAGATTGGAGGAATAGAGCTCATTAATGCTGAAGTGAAAGCAAGGAAAGTACTCTTCAGAATTTCTGGAAGAGACCCAAACTGACCCTGGTTGGGTTCCAACAATAACGTACCTCACACGTGATTCCCAGACTGTGGAACCAGATAGCTCAGGTTCAGACCCTTTCTCATACTAGCTGTGTGACGTTGGGCCACTTAACTTCTCTGTGCCTCAGTCTCCCCATCTATAGAATGGATGGTGCCCACCCCACAGCATTGTAATAAGTATCAAAAGAGCTAATATATGTAAAATGCCCACACATAGTAAGCTGCAACAAAAGTGTTGGTGATGATGCTTATGATGATGATTTTCACATAGGTTTTCCATTTTAATAAGGCTGGAAATGGGGCTTTTCATGTTTGTAAGGGGCAAATTCTATGTATGAATATTAACAGTAAATCATTACCATAGACAATGCAATCATTCACCCAGCCATATTCCTGAAATGATGGATTATAGTGGACAGTAGATGGTTAAATAGCGCCCCCTACTGGATAATATATGGATTGCAGAACACCCAACAACGTAAATTGTTCCTGAAAAAAGTTTCTATTTTTATAAATCTGGGGGGTTTATGGTTATAAAAGCAATGAGTGTTATAAACAAAAATACATAAATATATCATTTTAAAGTGAAAATTTTTAGTTGTTTTACCCTCCTGTCCAGAAAAAGTAACAGTAATAATAATAGCTGACTCACATTTGCTGGGAGTTTGCTATGTGCCAGTAAGTTTTTCACACCCACCCTATGAGGTGTGTACCACTATCGCCTGCATATAGATGATAAGACTGGGGCACAAAGAAGTTTAGCAGCTTTCTCAAGACCACACAGTCCCTGAGTGGCAAAGCCACACGCCACCCAGCTTGACACCAGAGACAGTACTGTTTATAACAGCCACTCATTAGAGTTTGGGAGCTATTCCTCCAGAAGTTTCCTTCTTTCTCTCCTCTCCTTGCCCTCAAAAGCATCCAAACCACTGCCAGTTCTCTCCCAAGCTGTAGTGAAATGACCCCCGTGTAAGTTGTCACGTCCTCACTAATAAACCAAACTGACAGCAGTGCGGTAAAGAGGTGATGGTAAAACAAGCACTGAACAGAAAATCAGGTAGTCTGAGTTCTGGTTCTTGCTGACCCTGTATTTCCCCTCTAATCCTTATCCAATCTCTTCTCCCTGGCTTATGCAACCTTTTAATTATTACTACTCTCTCTCTCTCCATTTTCCTTCCTCAGCCAACTGTAATTTTCCTTCTACCTAGTGATGTGATGGCCAAAGTTTAACAACCAACTCTCTGAAGAAAAAAAAAATCCTTGCCATATAGTATTTGCCAATTTCTGTGGGGTAGCTACTCTCCCATGGCTGATTTCCAGCTACCAATTTGATGTCACTGAACACAGAGTTAGGAAGAATATATATAATCATTTGTCTCGAGCTAGTAAGAGCACACCACTGCATCTACTCCCAATATCCTACTAAAACTGCTCTCACAAAGGTCACCAGTAAGCTATTTGCCAAATTCAATGGATATCATTGGCCTCTTTGTGGCAATAGATACTTTAATATTTCCCTCCATGAAGCTTTCTACTCTCTTGGCTTCTATAAAGATGTTAGGGGCTTCCCTGGTGGCGCAGTGGTTGAGAGTCCGCCTGCCGATGCAGGGACACGGGTTCGTGCCCTGGTCCAGGAAGATCCCACATGCCGCAGAGCGGCTAGGCCCGTGAGCCATGGCCGCCGAGCCTGTGCGTCCGGAGCCTGTGCTCCGCAACGGGAGAGGCCACAACAGTGAGAGGCCCGCGGACTGCAAAAAAAAAAAGTTAAATTCCAGTGCCAAAGACCACCAGGAACACACTGATAGTCAAATAAAGTTAGATTTACTGACTCACTGCAGCTAGGGAGGTTGTACTCCATGAGGATGTCTCAGTGAGAGGGTGTTGGGGGGGCTAGTAATAAGATTTAGGCTTCTATTGGGTGATTTTGAAGAGGATTCAAGGAAGTGGGTGTTTTGTTCTGAGTTACATTATGTCAGGAAGAATTGCATGGTGTTTTTGTTTTTTCTGCATTCAAATCTAATTATGGAGTGGTCTTGTTTTTGTCTTGTGCTACCACAATTACAGAGTAACCTTGTCTGGTGTTAACAGTCTGTGAAATTAGTTATGCTCGGCATTGGATCGTCATAGCCTAGCTATTGGTTGCCAGGCCAACTACCAGCTGTCAGAGATGTCTTTTTCTTTCACGCTAGCTCTCCATCCACCCCTTCCCTGTGTCCTTACTGTGCTAGTCTTCCTCTGCCCCTGCCTTCATCCAGGGTTGCGTTCTCTGGGCTTCTTTCCTTTCACCACTCTTCTGTTCCTTCTATACATTTGCTTTGAGTTACATCATCCACTTTCATGATTTCAACCCCTACCTACATACTCATGACTTGAAAATACATATCTCCAGTGCATACTTTTCCTCTGTGCTTCAAACCTTTAGACCAACTTCCAGCAAGATGGCACCACCTGGATTCTCCCTCAGACAATTTAACCTCAACCTGTGCAGAGTTCAAATGGCCCTCTCTTCCCTAAACCATTAGCTTCTTTCTGTAGTATCTCCATCACCTTGGTCACCGAAATTAAAACTCCAAGATCATCCTTGACTCTTTCTTGTGTATCCAAGCTTTGCCACCTACTTTACCTCCCCAGTATTTCTACAGTGCAGACTCTCTGCTCCATCCCTGTTCCTCCTGCTCTACTTCATTTGTCTTTACTGCCACGCTGCCTCCTCACTGCCCTCCGTGTTTCCAGTTCTGGACACCGCCCGCCCTCCCTAATCCATCCTCCACAGGACTACTAACATGATACAGCTAAATGTGAACCTGACCCTGACACTCCTCCAGGCTCCCTTCACTGCTGCTCCGTCACCTCTGTGATCAAGAATGAGATTTCCAGGGCTTCCCTGGTGGCGCAGTGGTTGAGAGTCCGCCTGCCGATGCAGGGGACACGGATTCGTGCCCCGGTCCGGGAGGATCCCACATGCCGCGGAGCGGCTGGGACCGTGAGCCATGGCCGCTGAGCCTGCGCGTCCGGAGCCTGTGCTCCGCAACGGGAGAGACCACAACAGTGAGAGGCCGAAAGACAAACAAACAAACAAAAATGAGATTTCCAAAAGTGACACACAAATTCCTCCATGGTCTGACCCCTGTGAGCCTCTCCAGCTTCATCTGTCACCTCTGCTTATTTTACACTCTCTGCTCTTCTTTTAAATTTCTCACATACAGCGGACTATTTTTGCCTTTCTTTCTGACGTTATTTCTGGAATTCCTCTCTTCCCAGTCCCCTCCCTATTCACTCATTTAGTCCCTGCTGATCTCTTAAGATCTGCTTCAGACCACTTGTCTTCCAACAAGATGGCCCTGAATCTTGGCATATTCCCTACCTTCCCGCCTCCGATCTAAGGTAACTCTGTGTCCTTTCCCTGTGCTCCCAGAAGACTTGAAGCATATGTAGTAATCAGATTGTTTTATAATCATCCTTTTCTTGTCCCCATTAGACGGTGAGTTTCTTGAGGAAAGTGACCATTCTCCTGTTCGCCTTGTATCCCCAGCACCTTTTCTAATACAGGTGCTAAGTAATTGTTTGGTGAATACATGAATGGATGAATGGCTGTGTCAGTAGCTACCTGTGAGCCTTGGTCTCTCTGAGCCTCAATATATTCACTTATTTATTGAGGTGGTTAAAAAACTGAACCGTAGGGAAACTTACAGCTCTAAAAGGCTATGAAAGTATAGATAAATGAAAAATTCTAAGAATCAAATTGAAAAAAAAATTATTCAGAACAGTAGGTGGCAGTAGAACACTTATTCAGTATAGCATGTGCAAGACAAAATCGACTAAACGACCATAGAGAAACTATTAGTCACATAGTTTGATTTTCAGGGTGACTCTATAACTTCAGTTAATACACTATATCCATATTGATTCATTAAATGTAACACGCGTACCGTACTGATGTAAAATGTTAATAACAGAGGAAATCGGTAGGGGTTTATGGGAACTCTGTACTGTGGCAATTTTTCTGTAAATCTGAAACTGTTCCAAAAATACTTCCGATTTTTCTTTTTTTTTTTTTTTTTTTGCGGTACGCGGACCTCTCACTGTTGTGGCCTCTCCCGTTGTGGAGCACAGGCTCCGGACGCGCAGGCTCAGCGGCCATGGCTCACGGGCCCAGCCGCTCCGCGGCATGTGGGATCTTCCCGGACTGGGACACGAACCCGCGTCCCCGGCATCGGCAGGCGGACTCTCAACCACTGCGCCACCAGGGAAGCCCCTTTTGATTTTTCAATGCCTCTATATTGCTTGGTAAATAATTTTCCTCATAAGAAAATGAAAATTCCAATATCAATCATTTTCCTCATATAAAATTAAATATGAAAACCCTAAAATCAATAATCAATCTTCAAATTTTAAAAATGTTTTTAGGTATCCAGTGTGGACTGAAAAAAAAGCGCAACCTACAAGCTGAAAATTATGTTTTGCTTGGGGCATTACTGAGGACGTAAGCCTGAGGTACAGCCTCTAAGATAGCTCTGAGGGACTGTTACAAAGAGGTAAGGGAGGAGCCACAACAGTAAACAAAGGATGTTGCTGCCATGACCCCGTCAGCCACTGAAGCCACCCTCACCCGAAGTGCACCCTGAGAGGATTCAGGATGGAGAAAAGCAGGATAATGGCCCTAGATAATTAAGGTGCACATCAAAGGAATGATTTCATTAGGCCTAGACTCTTCCCATACACAGAAAAGCACAAAGTTCATTAACTTGAGATGTCTGGTTTTTCTTTAATTAGCAGTAATCTGTTGATGTTTAATTACCTGATTGTGGCTCCTCCCTTACCTCAAATGGAGAGCTAGCTTTCTGTTGGTTTGCTTAATGCTTCCTTACAAAAACTCCTATATATCCTGGCTCCTCCCTTGCCTCAAAATATTTTGATATATCTCTTCTTTCTGTTTCTCTTTTTTTCTGTATGGACACACACATATCACCCATATACATTATATGGATTATATATTTTTTGGTTTTTACAAAAGTAGGATTAAACTCTAAATATAACTTGGTATCCTGTTTCTTTTATTTGATAGGTAAAAATATGAATATTTGGAAGTTCTTGATACACCTTGCCAAGTGGCTTTTCTGTTTACACTTTCCATAACAGTATTTAATACCTGATTTGTCCTACCTCTGCTACGTTTATTTTCTCTGTTTGGATCTTTACATTTCCGTATAATACTGAATATTATATTTATTCCTCCAGGAAATATCTGTTGCGTTCCACTCATACACACTGCACTCATACACACTGCCAGGAAATAGTCTAGAGATCTGGAGAGGACATGGCCCCATAGCCACCCACTCGGTACTTGGGCTTTGCAGAAGATAATTATACCAAGTGATACTGCTGATACCAGCACTGTGTACCATCCTAGTGCAGGACTGTGCCTGGGGCTGTAGGAGCAGAGTCGGGTGTGTATCACTGATGGCTCTGGAGCAATCAGCACAATTATTAAGAGTGGGACATAAGGCTTGTTTCAGGTCTGTTTGTTCTCTGTGCCTGATTATAACTCAATTCCAGTTCTAAGCCCTTCCCTGGGACTCGTGTACCAACATTCCAAAAGGGACTTGTTGACAGCCTTCCACTGAGTGGGAACAGCTAACATTCGCTTAAAATTGCTACGTTCCAAGAGCTCCACCAAGTTATCATACAAGTAATATCTCTTTAAATTCTCACAACGATCTGTGAGTTAAAAGCTGTTATGCCCATTTGGGACTTCCCTGGTGGCACAGAGGTTAAGAATCCGCCTGCCAATGCAGGGGACATGGGTTCGAACCCTGGTCCGGGAAGATCCCACATGCCGCGGAGCAACCAAGCCCATCAGCCACAACTACTGAAGCCCATGCACCTAGAGCCCGTGCTCCACAACAAGAGAAGGCACTGCAATGAGAAGCCCGTGCACTGCAACAAGGGGTAGCTCCCCTCGCCACAACTAGAGAAAGCCCACACACAGCAACGAAGACCCAACACAGCCAAAAAAATAAGTAAAAAATAAAATAAATTAAAAAAAAAAACGCTGTTATGCCCATTCTACAAATGAAGAAAACTAAAACTGAGCTATTAAGTAAATTACTTTAGTAAATGAGGGGATTCAGACTCTGACCTACTTGTGCAATGTCCATGCCATGTCCACGCCATCACACTGATGTCATGATCTCTGAGTTGAGCTAAAGATGGTGTCTTAGGTAAGTACAGCATTTGGAACCAACAAGGAAGCAGAGTTAATGAAGGGTTAATGTAGGCATATACTATGAATAGATAATGGTTAAATCTCAACATCAGTTCCAAGCTCTGGAAGCCATGAAACAAATAGAGACTGAAATACTGAGCTCAAAAAATTGTCATCTGGAACACATAAGTTTAATTAGAAATAATAAATGTTAACATTTATTGAGTGTTTCAAGGTATGTGGCACTATTCTTAGTATATGATATGTATTCATTTCTTTATTCTCAGAGCAATCCTATGAGGTAGGCTCAATTATTGTCTACTTTGCAGACAGAGATGCTGAAACACACATAGTTTAAATTACTTGTTTAAGATTGCTCAGCAGGGTTTCCCTGGTGGTGCAGTGGTTAAGAATCCACCTGCCAATGCAGGGGACACGGGTTCGAGCCCTGGTCTGGGAAGATCCCACATGCCACGGAGCTTCTAAGCCTGTACGCCACAACTACTGAGCCTGCGCTCCAGAGCCCGTGAGCCACAACTCTTGAAGCCCGGGCGCCTAGATCCCATGCTCCGCAACAAGAGAAACCACCACAATGAGAAGCCTGCGCACCGCAACAAAGAGTCGCCCCCACTCACCACAACTAGAGAAAGCCCGCACACAGCAACAAAGACCCAACACAGCCAAAAATAAATAAATAAAATAAATTAATTAAAAAGAAAAAAGTTTGCTTGGCAGCTTGCTGTTAGAGCTAGGACAAGGCCAGACCAACCTTCTTAGTCTAAGACCTCAGTACCACTGTGCAAATAACAATAATAGCACCTAACCCTTCTCTAGCACTTACTATGTGCCAGTCCCCGTTTTAAAGACCCCATTCATTTCCCTTATCCTCACAATATCATAAGCAATGTACAGCTATCACTTCTTCTACAGATGAGGAAACTGAGGCACAGAGAGGTTAATGACTTTCCCCAGATAACACAGTAAGTGGCCGAGCTGGGCGTCAAGCCCAGACACTTCGCTGCAGAGCCTGCACAGCTAACTCCTGAAACGCAGTTTTAGTGTGCATATTCTTAAATTTCTTGGCACACATTTGAAATCTGTAGAGCATAGCCAGTTGTCAGTATATATTTTAAGACTCTAGTTATCTCTCCAAACCAATTCAAGAGTATGCTTGCTCTCACGCTCTCTCTCTCTCTCTCTCCCTCCCTCCCTCCCTCCCTCCCTCCCTCCCTCTCCCTCCCTCCCTCCCTCCCTCCCTCTCCCTCCCCCTCCTTCCCCCACACCCCCCAGTACAAAGGAGATTATTGTGCTCCTGGGAGATCACTAAAATGCAAGTCGGCCTGGAAACTTTCCAATAAATATTCAGCTAAGACCTAAATGTGTAATACATGCTCTCAAAATGCACTTTTAAAAAATACACTTGCAAGATAGGGAAGAGGATGAGAGAGCACAGACCTAGGCTGAGTAAGGTTTTATTAAAAATTACACAGACTTGCTTCTTTAGCAAACTGAAGGCATATCAGAGTTGTATTAAAAAATTACACAAACTTGTTACTTTAATAAATTGAAGGGACCATCAATGTTTAGAAGACTTTTTATATTTAAAATTTCCACATTTCACTCTGTTTCTGAAATGGACATTTTGTTTTATTTGGAATTTTCTGTGAGTTCTTTCCTGCTTACGTTTGACCCACTCTGTGAGGTCACCTCAGCCCAGCCCATAATGACTTTTCAGAGCCCGCTTGGTCTTGGTCACTGCCTCTACACAGGTGTCCATGTCATCTCCCAAACTGACCTTAAAAACCTCCAAGGGAAGGTTTATACTGTTCTGTATTCCTACAATGACAACTTAATCTACCAGCAGCCTCCATTACTCTCCTTTTTTTTTTTTTTTTTTTTTTTTTTAAATTTTTGGCTGCTTTGGGTCTTCGTTGCTGTACACGGACTTTCTCTAGTTGCGGCGAGCGGGGGATATTCTTCCTTGTATTGCGCAGACTTCTCATTGTGGTGGCTTCTCTTGTTGCAGAGCACAGGCTCTAGGTGCGTGGGCTTCCGTAGTTGTGGCATGTGGCCTCAGTAGTTGTGGCGCACGGGCTTAGTTGTTCCACAGCATTTGGGATCTTCCCGGACCAGGGCATGAACCCATGTCCCCTGCATTGGCAGGTGGATTCTTAACCACTGTACCACCAGGGGAGCCCTCCGTCACTCTTGATTTCAGGAAATATAACCACCAAATAAATTGGATCATCATATGGATAGATATAAAAATGGGAAATGGTGTGACCTGGTCATAAAGCTTGGCTTGTGCAACAATTTTTTCAATACTTGCAGACACTGTTTTACCTTATTCACTTTTCATTATGCATCATAATTCCCTGGTATAAAGTAACCACAGTTAAGTCAACCATTCTCCTGTTGATGGGTATTTAAGTTGTTACCAGCTTTCTGCCACAACAAACATCCCCTTGTGTATTTCTGCAAATATTTCCTTGGGATAAATCTCTATCAGTGGAAATAATGGATCAGAGATGACGTTGCAAACTGACTGATATTAACAAACTGCCCTTCCAAATGGTGGCACCCATTTTTATTTCCACTGAAAGCACACGGAGTTCTGACCAATGCTTGCCAACATCGTGTTTTATAAATGTATTCATTTTTGCCAGTCTGATAAGGGAAAAAATAGGCCTCTCCTTGATTTGATGTTCAGCTTATTTTAAGCGAGTTGGAACATGTATGTTGGACATTTGTATCTCTTAGTGATTTAAAATTAAGACTGTGCATAGCACTGAGAATAGGGTAACTGCTACTCAGAGCAGAAGATACGGAGAAGGAGTAACCTCTCCCTCATCTGAATTCATATTCAGTGCCCGAAGACCCCTGCCCTTCCAGAATTGTTTGCTGGTTGTTGCTGGTAAGATTTACAGTCGTCCCTCATTATCCATGGAGACTTGGTTCCAGGAACCCCACAGATGCCAAAACCCACGGATGCTCAAGTCCCTTATGTAAAGTGGTGCAGTGAAATCAGCCCCCCGTATCTGCAGATGTAGAACCCAGGGATACACAGGGGTGGCTGTAAGTGAGGCTGCAACCTGACTGAGCCCTTTCATAAAATGACTTCACTTGCCTCAAGTTACTAATGTAGTTTAAAAAAAAAAAAAAGCAACAGAACTGGATGTAACCTCACCCAGTGAAGACTCATTTACTTCCAACAAAATCCAGACCCCTTTCTGAGACCTAAAAACCTTGCATGATCTGGCCCTTGCTACTCTGACCAACCCCATCTGCTGCCACGTTGTCTCTGCCCCCCAGGCTCTTGGCGTCCTTACTGTCCCTCCAACATGCCCACAACTTCACTGTCCCAAAGCCTTTGCAGTTACTCTTCCCTCTGCCTGGAGCACACCTCCTTAAGCTCTTCCCATGCTCACCACCCTCTTATCCCTCAGGCTTTAATTCATTTCCCATCTTAACTAGGCACCCCACACCCACCCCACTAATCTAATTTATTTCATTTAATATGGTTTGTGTGTAGAGGGTCCCCGAGACCAGGCTCAGACTCAGTGATTCACTACAAGGAATCACAGGGCTCAGAACAGCTATTATACTCAAGGATGTGGTTTATTAAGCGAAAGGATACAGAACAAAATCAGCAAAGGCAAAAAAGGTGCATGGGTGAAGTCCAGGAGAAACTGGATGCGTGTTTCCAGCTCTGCTTCCAGCCCAGTCACGTGAAGATGCCCTTCATTCTCCCAGTAACAATGTGTGACAACACGGGTGCACTATTGCCAATTAGGGAAGTGCTGCAGAGCCTTCGTGTCCAGGGTTTTTACTGAGTGTCAGTCACATAGATTTGCAGTGCCCACGTGGCTGACTTCCTACTGTTTCCAGCTCACCTCTCTGCAGAGGTCAAACTGACACAGCATGGCCAAGGCCTCAGGCATCTGAAAACCCTCTTATCAGGCGGGACATCGCAAGGACTCAGAGGTTACCTCCCGGGAGATGGTCAAAGACCACTCCCCCTGAAAACCGGACTTTCTTTAGAACATGCGGGGTTTGAACAACCTGGGCCTGTTAAGCTAACCTCTCACTGTGCAGTCTGAAATGTCCTTGTTCCTTTATTCATTGCTTGTTGACTATCTTCCCCGTTAGCAGATGGTTCCATGAAGGCAGAGAGACCTTGTCTGTGTCCTCCTATGCTGTACAGCCCAGCATCTGGCACAGACAGACACTCAATAGATACTTGCTGAGTGAATAACTAGATGAGTAAATGGAACATGTGAATAAGTATTTACAAGTTCCTCTTACCTCAGCTTCTTATAGGAATTTTGTCACACTTACACACGTTGAGAGCTTGGAAGAAAGTCATAAAACATAACATTTTCCCAAAGAAAAACAAGCCTCTAAAGTTAAGGCCTCATTAGCATAAAATTCCAAGCATCCCTTCAAGCAATGCTTTAATTTCATAATTATTTGACTTGGCATGAAAATTCTATCTAAATATGTCAGGGGGTTAAAAAATAATTTTGGCTTTGTAGTGAATCTCACCTTATTGCAGAGCCTGCCTTTCTCAAATTACAGTTAATTCTACTGTAATGTTTTCTGAAACATTTATGAATTCCTTTAATTTACATTTCAGTAGCAGCTTAATCTTTTGAACTTCCTGATGTGGAAATATCTTTTTTTTTTTTTTTTGCGGTACGCGGGCCTCTCACCGTTGCGGAGCACAGGCTCCGGACGCGCAGGCTCAGCCGCTCCACGGCATGTGGGATCCTCCCAGACCGGGGCACGAACCCGTGTCCCCTGCATAGGCAGGCAGAATCCCAACCACTGCACCACCAGGGAAGCCCCTGGAAATATCTTTTTATCTAATGTATTAATTTCTTGCAATGTATTCCAGCAGAGTAAAAAAAAAAATCCTTCAATAAATAAGTTTCCAATTTAGAACATTTCTGCTTTAAGGGGAGTGGTGTTTTATGATTACATCCCCTGATGCATAGTTTTTGCTGTCTCCTCTGCCTACTAATTATAAATGATGGGAGAACTCACAAGCATGTAACAGATAAAAATGATTTAAAATCCCTGTATCTGTTTCTTTCATTTAAAAATGCTGCTAAGAAGACATTTATGATTATTCAGGATTCAGGCATGAACCACGGAGTGAACTGGTCATACATGACAGGACAATTTGTTTCCTGGACTAATGATTTCCTAAATCTAATATGATGCTGGAGTATGACTATAATGAAAAGTTCATAGCTTCTTAAGCATTAAGGCACAGCAGAAAGTGAATTATTTAAGGGATGATGCTTATGGTAGGGTGATGACACAGAGATAAATAATGTCAGCTGTATTCATTTTGTGGGAATCTGTGTTTTGAGATGAAAGGGATTATTAGAGAAAAAGAAAACAAGATGTGAGGCTATATCTATACCTGTATCTATATGCTCTACAGATTTGCACAATCAGAATATGTTATGCGGGGCCAACAGGAAATGGCCTTGGCGAACCAGACCATATGGTCACTAATAGTAGGTCTGGGTGTATACTTACCAAGAATTCCATGTGATTCTTGTGGAGAGAGAATGGGAATGCCCCTGAGGGAATTAATCGTCTCCCTCCGTCTCTGGGGACCTAGAGCACTTCTAGGAAGAGTTTCTACCTGGAGGGAACCATCTGCTCTGTCACAAGGAAGGGCGTCTTACAGGGAGAGGGTGCAAACATCCTGGCTTACCTGGATCCCCAGGGAAAGGGGACTTTCAATGCTATAACCAAGTCCTGGGCAAATGGGGACCTTATCGCCTACCCTGGAGAACCAGGCAAAGTAGCTTTTCCAGAGACTTCGGAATGGGAGAAGCCAATAGAAGGAAAAGTGTGTGAAATATTAGGTCCAGTCTCCCGCTGGTCTCCCTACTCAAGGTTGTTTTAGTAGAAGAGGGGCTTCAGTTCTCGTAAATTTATTTCATCCCAAGACCTCCTCAGAGGTCAGCTGGGATTGGTTACTATCTGCTTGGGCACTTTATCTCACTTAGAAGGAGAAAGTTTATCTCACTTAGAAGGAGAAAGCCCTCACGGCCTAATACAGAGCGGGAGAGAAAGATAGCCTGAGGTTCAAGGGATCTCATACAATTGGAAGTTCTTATTGAGGGAGGCAGGGAAAATCGCCTCTTTAATAGGGGCCCCTGGAAGGCCGGGGTCCAGGGACGTGTTGGGGGAAATACATACCCAGACCACTGATGGGGATTCAGAGAGAAGTCAGAGGGACCACGTGTGTGACCAGAGAGGTGCGAAGATGGGGTGTAGGGGCTAAGGAGGGGAGAGGTCACTGGAGAAAGAATTGAGAGGGAGATGCAGGACCACAGTAGGGCAAGTTAAAGAGCCAGCGCTAGGGGGCGTCTGCACTGCGCGCGTGCGCCTGAGAAAGGGGCTGTCAAAAGTACAGCTGGGGAGCAAGGAGCCGGGCAGCTCCTGGTAAGAGTTCCTTTGCTCTAAGATGGGGTGGCAGCTCTCAGCTGCTGCAGACTGCAGAAGCAGGGATTTCCACCCTTGCCTGGCTCCCAAGGGGCGAGAACAGTAACCATCTGAAATACTACAATAATTTTGTACTCAACAGCGTGTGTCTTTACAGAACGTTGCACTTTGCACAGCTTACTGAATGAAGTAGAGTGTACTTTCCTTCAACCTTTGAAACGGTTTCTCTGCATTTTATCCCAGATTGCAAAAGATATTTTCTTTAATGTATGGAATGAAAGCGTTCACAAAATCACAGTCGATTTAACTTCTTGTAAGGTCATTGTAATAGCTTATTCTGACAATTTTTATGTGACTCCAGAAAAAATAGATCAAGTTTGAGGAACTTCTAATCATTTTTTTTCTATATATGGACTAAGTTCTTGTTTTCAGAATTGAGTTTGTAGAGGATTATGTTAAGACAGTTTCAAAGATACCTAAGAGAAAAGACACCATGTCATTTCATAAGGCCTTTCCTGTTTTATTATGTATGGCTATAATTTCTTCTCCAAAATTTTTTGAAGGAAACACAGCTGCGCACAGGTGAATTTATACAAATAAATTTGAATCCCAAGCATATTAATATTTGAGAAATGACAATAACAGAGCTTCCCAGGGTAAAAACTTCGATTCAAAAAGTCAGGATTCCTGAGTTCTCACTCAGACTCTCCAGTAACTAACCGTGTAAACTAAAACTTCTCTAACATCATTGTGCCTTAGAAGTCTTTTCTGTAAAATAAGTTTATTCAAGTTAGTCGTTTTCAAACGACTAACCCCAGCTGAATTTTCCTTCTGACTTTTCTCACTCATTCTAGCTGGAAATTGCAAAAGACCGCAACACAACTTTTATCCCTTTCTGAGTTTGGAAGTAAGTGAGTGATCAATGCTGGAATCAGATAGATGGAAAGCAAAATATGGGTTTGATTACTGATAGAAGATGGACTAGTGAAGGTAGCTTGCAAGTGCTGTAACAATGGGCCTCCTTGTATATCTGTCACTTAAGTCAGTGGCCCACCTGGGCCACCTCAGGCCTTGTCACACAGGTGCACTGAGAATGTATGTGTTCTGCAGAGGGACTGGGTCCAAAGGGAACAGAAGCCCAGAAGAGACTAAGCCAAAACATTCAGTCCCTTTTTAAAAATGTACCAACCACTTAGGTCATCCTCTTGCCACAGGGAGGAGGGAGAAAGTAGAGAAGAGCTGAGCAGTTCCACCCATATTTCTGCCTCCTAGACAGTGGAATAAACATTTAAAAAAATGATTGTAGTTGACAATTGCATAACTCTGAATAAATGAAAAATCAATAAATTTTACACATTAAATGAGTGAAGTGCATGATACATGAATCTCGATAAAGCTGTTGCAAAAAATCAATGACAAAAAAAAAAAATCAATGACATAAAGAATATAATCAATTTATATGAATTGATTTAAATGGAATTCATTGAAAAACATGTTACTAAAGTTCACTCAAGAAGAAATCATCTGAATAGCCCCCATATTTATTAAAGAAATTATAGTTACAAATTCTCCCACAAAAAGAAGACCAGGCCCAGAAAAAGTTAATGGTGAATTCAACCAAAGAAAAAATAATACCAATTCTATATAAACTTTTCTAGAAAGAAGGAATGCTTTCCAACTCATTTTATGAGGCCAGCATTACTCTGATACCAAAGCCAGAGAAGACATTATAAGACGAGAAACCTGCAGACCAATATCCTTTAGGTATAGAGACACAAAAACCTTAAACAAAATATTAACAAATTGAATTGGACTATACATAAATAGGATGATACATCATGATCAAATCAGGTTTATCCCAAGAATGCAAGTTTGGATTAACATTTGAAGAGCAGTCAATGTAATTTCCCATTAAAAGCTAAAAAGAAAAAAATATGATTATTTCATTAAATGAAAATAGAATTGGAAAAAAATAGAATCATCATTTATGATAAAACCTTTAAGAATATTAGAAACAGAAGGGAACTTCCTCAACCCAACAAAGGGCATCTACAAAAACCCTTCACCTAACATCATAAGTAATGGTGAAAGACTGAATGTATTACCCCTAAGAGGAAGAATAAGGCGAGGGTGTCAGGTCTTACCATTTTATATGTTTATTTATGAATATGTATGTAGCTTGAATACCTTTTCATAGGTTTATTGGTCATCTTTATTTCATCTGAGATGACCTCCTATTGCCCAATTTTCTCTAATGTTAATTTTACCATATAACACTCCCTTACTAGGGATATTAAATCTTTCTCATATACATTGCAAATATTTTTATCAATTCATCGTACTATTTTTGGTCATTTACATTTTAATTTTGTTTATTATTTTCTATAGAAATTAACGTTTTTATGAAGTCAAAACATTATCAATCTGTTTATTGCCTTTTAATTTTTGAAATTAAGCTATGGACATCACAGAAGATTTCATTGTAATTACCAGTCAATCAGATCTGCATCTCAGGAATCCATATTTTTTAAATCTTCTCTTTAAAGGTGGAAAAAAAGAGTTGACTTCAGTGAAGATATGGATAACTTTGTATAAGAAGGTCAAGAAATTGAATTTTCATGACAAATGTCAACTTTGTCGTTTTTTTCATGTATTCAATACACACGGATCACTTCCCAATAAACAATCTAGGGCTCTCCCATTTTTCCAGATCAAGTATTTACCAAAGTCCTTAGAGTCAAATTGTCTGCTCTACAACACCTATCAAATGCTAATATTTGAGGGAAGTGGTTAACCACAGGTGGTTTTGAAGATCACCCATGCCTTTTTATCTTTGCATCTGTAGACTTAACATAGTACTTGTTGAATGAATTAACATTTCCAATTAGAATAACTAGAATGAAATGTCTAGAAACTATTATATGTACAAATATCCCCTGACTTATAAACACTTGACTAAATAATACAACTGAATGACCACTCCCACGTGCCCACAGTTCCTCTCCTATCACTGATACCCTCTTCACCAAGAACCTTCCCGTGTTGGTGACACCTGATTCATGGAGCCCTTCCCTCCCGTTTCTGTGGAGACTAGTAGGAGCCCTTGTTTGGGGCCTCTCCAGCCAGTGGCACCTCCACCCATTCTTCCCATTGACAAAATCATCAGGGCTTCAGGGTCTCAAGACTCAACAGTGTTAGGGCTCAGAATTTAGAGTGTGAGGTGGTGGTCCAGTCTCTTTTTCTGGGAATACTAAGAACTACGCCCAGGAATATGTGATCCGTGTGATGGATTAAATAAGATTTTGTGAGTTTGGCTAAGAATGTAGCCACCATTTATAATCATAGACTGAACAAAATAATTTTCAGGTTATATACCTTTCATAAGTTGGGATTACCTGTAAGATGAACATTAAAAGTTCATCTTTTAAAATGATAAAATATTATTTAAATGATAAAATATTAAATCAAATGTACATTTTATCTTTAATATTAAAGCCCAGTCCAACTGTAAAGATAAAAAGGGAAGTGCTTCTTTCTGGGCGTGCCTGCAGCTAACTGAAAGGATCTACCAGCCATAAAGGCAAGCAGAATTTCTTCCCCCTTCAAATACACGGCTTGTCAATTCCCTTCTACATTTGTTTGTGTGTCAAAACCCCTAAGCTTCTGAGGGGGGCATGATCTGTGCTTGTAAAATATATACATATTGTTCCCCCTAAATCAAAAATAAATAAATAACCTGAATTGCGGAGAAGAAACATTCAACCTTCTTCATTTCTGAATTTCTTCAAAAATCTCTTCAGGTTTTGTTAAAACAGAACATTTTTGGGAATTCCCTGGTGGTCTAATGGTTAGGACTTGGTGCTTTCACTGCCGTGGCCCAGGTTCCATCCCTGGTCCAGGAAATAAGATCCCGCAAGCCACGTGGGGCAGCCACAAAATAAAGAAAAAAAAAAAAAAAAAACCAGAACATTTTTGCAGTATAAACTTCCAGCTGTGACAAAGGCAGATCACAGTAGAGCTCTAGAGAAGATCCCTGTGTAGTTTTACTGCCCAAAAGGCAATTTTCATGTCTTTCTACTTCTGGGACCAAAAGTTTCTTCTCCAAAACAGCAGGCCCAGGAGGAGGGTTCTTCACTTTCTGCATCTATCCTATCCCGCCAGCCAGACAGGTCCACCAGCCACCATCTCCCTGTGTGTCCTGGACTCATAGACTCTAAACCACACCCCACAGAGTTGTAGTCAAGGAGTAGAACACTGCTACCCAAGCTCCCACAGATCAGATATATCTGGTTGATTCTAATTCTCTTTCCCAGTTCTCCTGAATTCTATACTCAGCCGTAGATGAGACCATTTGAGATTAGAGCGGTGAAGTCCATTTTGTTTGGTTCTTGAATCCACTCCTAAGTCCCAAGAGAAAATTAATTCTCTTCCAACCACTAAATTATGGACTTGGTGAGTCTCTCAGAGCTTGCTAACAAAATACAATCCTTTATCTAAAGGTATACCTACTTCCAGAAAGATTTGAAATAGTTTATTTGTTCCCTTAGTAAATGGACAGTTAAGGTTTAAACGTAAGCCAGAAGGTCGAATAGAAACATAAAGATAGGTGTTTCCAGACACCTGGAGTAATGTAAGTAAAATTGTTCACTCAAGCATTCATGTATTGTTACTGAATAACAGCTGTGTGCCGGGCCCCAAGTTAGGCATTGGCATTCAACAGTGAGCAAAGCAGGCATGGTTACTTCCTTCTTGGCTGTTAAACTACTTGCACTTGGAAGAGATGGCTGAGCTGGCACGCGATCAGCACAGTGATAGTGTCAACAGCTCCAAAAGTGGGTGTGAGAGCCTGTGGAGGGTGGGAGGGAGAGAGAGGAGAGGCAGAAAAGAGGGAAGGGGGGAGAGAGAGACAGAGAGAAAGAACCATGAGAAAAAGAGAGCTGGGATTGAGAACTGGTTCTCTCTAATGAAAACCAGCAGAGAAAACGGAGGTACGGTTAGAAAGTGCAATTAGAATAATAAAAAGACAACAAGGGAAATGTGGTTTCACAGAATCCAGCAAAGGAGTGTGTTTCAAGGACAAAGTAATCAAGGATATCAAATAAAGAGATACAATAAAATGGAGCTTGCCTAAAGTATTTAAAGAAGAGACCTGGCAGGAGTGGTGAGGCAGGAGCCATCACTAAAACAAACCACTTGGAAGAGGAGGCGTTGGGAGAGGCAGAACATGAGGAACCTGGAACCCTTGATCTCCCCTCTGGCCACCTGGTTCTCTTCTACTCATGTTCAGGTCAAAGTTTAGATAGCGCTACTTGTGGGAAGGCTCCCAACCCCAAGTCTTGATTAGGTGCCCCTGCTATATGCTTCTATAAGCACTGTTTACTTCCCACATGGCAATGACCATATTTCTTCCTTGACTGTCAACAGCAACAAACAACTCTGATAAACTTAAGCAGAAAGACAGTTTTTTGAAAGGATATTTGGTAGTTCACAGAATTTTCAGGGAAAGGCTGCAGAATGAAGCTTAGAAAACAGGACAACTCTAAAGGAGACCGAGCAATGTGGGATACAGTGGCAAGATCAAGTCTCCAGGTGGGGGGTAGGTTAGCCAGCCATCCCCTACCTGGTTCCATTGCCACTATTGCCACTCTTGCCACCAGACGCTGGGTGCCACTGCCATCATATCACTGCAGGAATGAATTCCAAACTGTTCCCTGCGCCTTCACTTTATTAAGAGGGGGAGCTTACATATAAAAGGGAATATAACATGTACAGTTCAAAGATTAATAGCGTGAACACTTCTGTAGCTACTGCTGAGTCATGATTTTGAAGCTTCTTGAGCACTCTTCTGAGATTTCCCCTTCATTTCTTTTTTATAAAATTTATTTATTTATTTGTTTGCTTTTGGATGCATTGGGTCTTTGTTGCTGCGCGCGGGCTTTCTCTAATTGCGGCAAGCGTGGGCTACTCTTCGTTGCAGTGGGCGGGCTTCTCATTGCGGTGGCTTCTCTTGTTGCGGAGCATCAGCTCTAGGCGCGTGGGCTTCAGTAATTGTGGCCCCCTGGGTTCAGTAATTGTGGCCCGCAGGCTCAGTAGTTGTTGCTCGTGGACTCTAGAGTGTAGGCTCAGTAGTTGTGGTGCACGGGCTTAGTTGCTCTGCAGCACGTGGGATCTTCCCAGACCAGGGCTCTAACCCATGTCCCCTGCATTGGCAGGCGGATTCTTAACCACTGTGCCACCAGGGAAGGCCCCTCCGCCCCCCGCCATTTCTTATAGCTGGATAAGTCTTGATTTCTGGTAAGTCATGTCCCCTCCTTATTTCTTCTTCCTCAACAGTGGTTTAGCTCTTCTTGACCTTTGCTTTTTCAAATGAATTTTATTTTACTTTATTATTTTTTATGCACAACCAATTTTTTAAAAAAATATTTGTAAAAATTCCTAATACCTAGGAGTTGCTCAATACATTTTTGGTCTTTCTTCTCTCATCTTCCACTAAAGTTAAACTGTGATTCTTGAATAAACAACTTAGAGTCTCAGAAAATAAGAGTTTTGCTTATTTTACTTAAAAACTCTTACTTAAAAAGTAAGAGTTTTAAGTTTTGCTATGAGGTAAGAATAGCTTTCCAGTGGAACATTTAAAGTCTCTTTTGCCTGCACATTTACCAAAGCTCCCTTTAACTCCAGGGGTCTTTTCTACATTCATCACAAATAACAACAGAATCAGGCTAAGAGAATGGTAGCAACATAAAGGGGGAACAAGAATCATCAAAAGTGTTATGGGTTTTAAGACTGATTTCTTTTTTTTGAATGAATGAATGAAGATAATTTATTTATAAAATCTTATAACGGGACTTCCCTGGTAGTCCAGTGGTTAAGAATCTGCCTTCTATTGCAGGGGATGCAGGTTCAATCCCCGGTTGGGGAACTAAGCTCCCATAGACTGCAGGGCCACTAACCCGCGTGCTGCAACAAACGAGCCTGCACACTGCAATGAAAGACTCCGCATGCTGCAACTAAGAGCCAACGCAGCCAATAAAAAAAAAAAAAAAAAAAAAAATCTTATAACACAGAATTATATTAAATATTCATGGAGTTCATAAATTTTTGGCTGTTCTTTTTTATTGGAGATAGATGTAAGGTTTAAAAAACAGATCCCACCAAAAGGAAATCACTAAAAAAGACCCAGAGGTAGCGTGTGTATTGACATTATGTTTCAACCGATGAAGCCTTGTGGTTAGCTATGTGATTTCAATAAAGTCCCTTGTTTTGAGTCTCATTTTTCCTCATCTGAAAAATGGGCTCCAAAAATCCCTGATGTCCCAGAAGTTCTAAGGAGGTGTCTGGAGGTCTGCAACAGGGTAAATGGCTGCTTTTTTCTTTCTGAGTTATAATCTGAGTTTATTTGTAGAGAAAGTTTTGTGCTTAAAAAATATTTTTTAAACAATTGAATGCTATGTCTCCCAGTAGTGCCAATATTCCAGTTTCTTTAATTAACTGCAGTATAATTAATAACAAGATGATTCTCCTTTATATGAAATGCAGCCATATCATGAAAATGAGGAGATTAGGAAAAAGTGATTCGTGTTTTCAATATCATTTAGATTTCTTTCTTTTCAGAAACTATAATAGCTTGTAAAGTTTTAGGGCATGAACTGTATCATAGGGGAAGGAAAGAGAAACTAGAAACTATAAATTAGATCTCTCTCTCTTTGTTTTTATATTAGTATACAAATATAAGTTTCCATTTTAAAAAATGTGTTTGCTAATAAGTTTCTTTGTACAATGCCTTTCTCACATGTACACAGAATTTTAAGAGTATGGCTTTGTCAGGAAACATTTTCTTATGAATCCTCACTAATCATTTCAACTATTAGTAACTTATTTTTCAGAGCATTAACACCCATGTTTAAAATACAAATGTGAAAAGTATAGTAACTTAACACAATTATCCATTTTGTGTATGGACACTTGCATACTCCCTTGTTATCAAAAAGGATGTCAAATTGTTATTACTCAGCTCTTAAGAAAGCAATTTTAAATTCTATCACTGTAGCTACGAAAGCTTTACATTATATGAGAAGAAAATGGGCCTAAACATGAACTTGAGCACATGATTTTTTTAAACACATGATAAATAATATACTTTGTTGGATAATCATCATATACTCGATATACAAGTGTTCATCTAGGATTTGTGTCCACATATTAAAATATCTAAATTTATCAAAACTTACCAAAATAACATGAGCTTATGTTGTTCATCATGTATATAAGGCTTTAAAAATAAATTCTGGTAACTAAAACTCAAAATGAATTTTTGTATAAAGAAATATAAAAGATAAGCATATACAAGGAACTTCCAGCTTGGACAAAACGGCTTTGACCCATTTTTCCCTACTCATCTCTGCTAAGCACAACTACAAACTATGAAAATAATGAGACACCAAAGGAAAACTCTTAAAGGTGGTAAAAAAGAAAGAAAACTAGTTTGGGACCCTAGGATTGGAGGAACAACGCAGCAGGAGGGTATCTTGTGTTCCTTCACCACAGAAGGAAGACACTCAGATCCAGTGTTTCCTGACTGCTCACCTAGAAACAGAAGACATCCCACGTAAGGTCATTACTCAAAATTCCAGAAGAAAGGGAGAAAGAAAGTGGAGCTGAAAGAGTATTTTAAGAAATAATATCTAAAAACTTCTCAAATTTGGTGGAAGATATGAATCTACAGGTTCAAGAAGCTGAGCTAACCCCAAAAAGAGTAAGCCCAAAGAAATCCATTCCAAGACACAACCCAATTAAACTCTTTAACACAAAAGACAAGGGAAAATATCTGGAAAACAGCCAGAATAACACATTACCTAAGAAAGAACAACAATTTGAATAACTGGATTAATCATCTGAAACCACAGAGACCAGAAAGAAGTGGCACAGTATTCTTCAAGTGTTAAAAGAACTGTCAATTGAAAATTCTATATACAGTAAAACTACCCTTTAGGAAAAAAAGGAAAATAAAACATCTTCAGATAAGGAAAACTAAAAGAATCTGTTACCAACAGCCCTCATCTTAATGACTAGCTAAAAGAAGCTCTTCAAACAGAAAGGAAATGATAGAAGAAGGAACTTTGGAACATCAGAAAGAAGAATGTAGAATACAGAGAGCAGAAATATGGGAAATTACAATAGACTATGCTTTTTTATATAAATTTTCTAAATTATATTTGATGATTAAAGCAAACATTATAACACCAACTGATAATCAAGGCAATGATATTTAAAAGCAGAAAGGTAAAGTGGCCCAAACAGAAGTGGTAATTCCACATTATACTCCAAGACAAGGGAGTCCACTCCTACCACTCTTATTTAGCATCATATTAGGAGTTCTAGCCACTGCAACAAGGCAAGAAAAATAAATAAAAGGCATATATATTAGAAAGAAAAAAATAAAATTCTATTTGCAGATAACATGGTTGTCTACATAGAAAATTCAAGAGATCTACTAAAAAAAAAAAAACCTAGTACAAATGAATGAGTCAGCAAAAGCACAGGACAAAATCAACACAGAAAAATCAACCTAATTTCTATATACTAACAATGAACAAGTGAAAATTGACAATAAAAACATAATACCATTTATAATTGCTTCAAAGAAAATTTTTAAATTTACATGTTCAGGATCTATATCCTAAAAATATATAAAATGCTGATGAAAGAAATCAATAAATGAAAAGATACACTATGTTCATGGATGGAAAGACTCAACATAATAAAGATGTCAATTCTCTCTAAACTGATCTAGAGGTTTAATACAATGTCTATCAAAATCCCAGAACTGTTTTGTGTAGATTTATTATTTTTTTGAATATTATTTTATTTTTTTATACAGCAAGTCCTTATTAGTCATCAATTTTATACACATCAGTGTATACATGTCAATCCCAATCACCCAATTCATCACACCACCACCCCACCGCTTTCTCCCCTTGGTGTCCATATGTTTGTTCTCTACATCTGTGTCTTTATTTCTGCCCTGCAAACTGGTTCATCTGCACCACTTTTCTAGGTTCCATATATATGCGTTAATATACAATATTTGTTTTTCCCTTTCTGACTTACTTCACTCTGTATGACAGTCTCTAGCTCCATCCACGTCTCTACAAATGACCCAATTTCATTCCTTTTTATAGCTGAGTAATATTCCATTGTATATATGTACCACTTCTTCTTTATCCATTTGTCTGTTGATGGGCATTTAGGTTGCTTCCATGTCCTAGCTATTGTAAATAGTGCTGCAATGAACATTGGGATGCATGTGTCTTTTTGAATTATGGTTTTCTCTGGGTATATGCCCAGTAGTGGGACTGCTAGATCATATGGTCATTCTATTTTTAGTTTTTTAAGGAAACTCCATACTGTTCCACATAGTGGCTGTATCAATTTACATTCCCACCAAGAGTGCAAAAGGGTTCCCTTTTCTCCACACCCTCTCCAGCATTTGTTGTTTGTAGATTTTCTGATGACGCCCATTCTGACCAGTGTGAGGTGATACCTCATTGTAGTTTTGATTTGCATTTCTCTAATAATTAGTGCTGTTGAGCAGGTTTTCATGTGCTTCTTGGCCATCTGTATGTCTTCTTTGGAGAAGTGTCTATTTAGGTCTTCTGCCCATTTTTGGATTGGGTTGTTTGTTTTTTTAATATTGAGCTGCATGAGCTGTTTATATATTTTGGAGATTAATCCTTTGTCTGTTGATTCATTTGCAAATACTTCCTCCCATTCTGAGGGTTGTCTTTTCATCTTTGTATGGTTTCCTTTTCTGTGCAAAAGCTTTTAAGTTTCATTAGGTCCCATTTGTTTATTTTTCTTTTTATTTCCATTACTCTAGGAGGTGGATCAAAAAAGATCTTGCTGTGATTTATATCAAAGGGTGTTCTTCCTGTGTTTTCCTCTAAGAGTTTTATAGTGTCCATTCTTACATTTAGGTCTCTAAACCATTTGGAGTTTATTTTTGTGTATGGTGTTAGGGAGTGTTCAAATTTCATTCTTTTCCATGTAGCTCTCCAGTTTTCCCAGCACCACTTACTGAAGAGACTGTCTTTTCTCCACTGTATATCCTTGCCTCCTTTGGCATAGGTTAGTTGACCATAGGTGCATGGGTTTATCTCTGGGCTTTCTATCTTGTTCCATTGATCTATGTTTCTGTTTTTGTGCCAGTACCATATTGTCTTGATTACTGTAGCTTTGTAGTATAGTCTGAAGTCAGGGAGTCTGAGTCCTCCAGCTCCGCTTCTTTCCCCTCAAGATTGCTTTGGCTATTCGGGGTCTTTTGTGTCTCCATACAAATTTTAAGATTTTTTGTTCTACTTCCGTAAAAAACGCCATTGGTAATTTGATAGGGATTGCATTGAATCTGTAGATTGCTTTGGGTAGTAGAGTCATTTTCACAATATTGATTCTTCCAGTCCAAGAACATGGTATATCTCTCCATCTGTTGTCATCATCTTTAATTTTTTTCATCAGTGTCTTATAGTTTTCTGCATACAGGTCTTTTGTCTCTCTAGGTAGGTTTATTCCTAGGTATTTTATTCTTCTTGTTACAGTGGTAAATGGGAGTGTTTCCTTAGTTTCTATTTCAGATTTTTCATCATTAGTGTATAGGAATGCAAGAGATTTCTGTACATTAATTTTGTATCGTAAAACTTTACCAAATCCATTGATTAGCTCTATGAGTTTTCTGGTAGCATCTTTAGGATTCTCTACGTATAGTATCATATCATCTGCAAACAGTGACTCTTTTACTTCTTCTTTTCCAATTTGTATTCCTTTTTTATTTCTTTTTCTTCTCTGATTGCCATGGCCAGGACCTCCAAAACTATGTTGAATAATAGTGGTGAGAGTGAACATCCTTGTCTTGTTCCTGATCTTAGAGGAAATGCTTTCGGTTTTTCATCACTGAGAATGATGTTTGCTGTGGGTTTGTCATATATGGCCTTTATTCTGTTGAGGTAGGTTCCCTCTATGCCCACTTTCTGGAGAGTTTTTATCATAAATGGGTGTTGAATTTTGTCAAAAGCTTTTTCTGCCTCTATTGAGATAATCATATGTGTTTTTTATCAATTTGTTAATATGGTTTATCACATTGATTGATTTATATATATTGAAGAATCCTTGCATCCCTCGAATAAAGCCCACTTGATCATGGTGTATGATCCTTTTAATGTGTTGTTGGATTCTGTTTGCTAGTATTTTGTTGAGGATATTTGCATCTCTATTCATCAGTGGTATTGATCTGTAATATTCTTTTTTTGTAGTATCTTTGTCTGGTTTTGGTATCAGGGTGATGGTGGCCTCATAGAATGAGTTTGGGAGTGTTCCTTCCTCTGCAATTTTTTGGAAGAGTTTGAGAAGAATGGGTGTTAGCTCTTCTCTAAATATTTGACAGAATTCACCTGTGAAGCCATCTGATCCTGGACTTTTGTTTGTCGGAAAATTTTTAATCACAGTTTCAATTTCATTACTTGTGAATGGTCTGTTCATATTTTCTCTTTCTTCCTGATTCAGTCTTGGAAGGTTATACCTTTCTAAGAATTTGTCCATTTCTTCCAGGTTGTCCATTTTATTGGCATAGAGTTGCTTGTAGTAGTCTCTTAGGATGCTTTGTATTTCTGTGATGTCTGTTGTAACTTCTTCATTTTCATTTCTAAATTTATTGATTTGAGTCCTCTCCCTCTTTTTTTTGATAAGTCTGGCTAATGGTTTATCAATTTTGTTTATCTTCTCAAAGAACCAGTTTTAGTTTTATTGATGTTTGCTATTGTTTTCATTGTTTCTATTTCATTAATTTCTGCTCTTATCTTTATGATTTTTTTCCTTCTGCTAACTTTGGGTTTTGTTTGTTCTTCTTTCTCTAGTTCTTTTAGGTGTAGGGTTAGATTGTTAACCTGAAATTTTTCTTGTTTCTTGAGGTAGGCTTGTATAGCTATTAACTTCTCTCTTAGAACTGCTTTTGCTGCATCCCATAGGTTTTGGATTGTCGTGTTTTCATTGTCATTTGTCTCTAGGTATTTTTTGATTTCCTCTTTGATTTCTTCAGTGTTTTCTTGGTTATTTATTAATGTATTGTTTAGCCTCCATGAGTTTGTGTTTTTTACGTTTTTTTCCCCTGTAATTCATTTCTAATCTCATAGCGTTGTGGTCAGAAAAGATGCTTGATATGATTTCAATTTTCTTATATTTACTGAGGCTTGATTTCTGACCCAACATGTGATCTATCCTGGAGAATGTTCCATGCACACTTGCGGAGAAAGTGTAACCTGCTGTTTTTGGATGGAATGTCCTATAAATCTCAATTAAATCTATCTGGTCTCTTGTGTCATGTAAAACGTCTGTTTCCTTATTTATTTCCATTTTGGATGATCTGTCTATTGGTGTAAGTGAGGTGTTAAAGTCTCCCACTACTATTGTGTTACTGTCGATTTCCTTTTTTTTTTTTTTTTCGTGGTACGTGGGTCTCTCACTGTTGCGGCCTCTCCCATTGCAGAGCACAGGCTCTGAACACGCAGGCTCAGCGGCCATGGCTCACGGACCCAGCCGCTCCATGGCATGTGGGATCTTCCTGGACCAGGGCATGTACCCGTGTCCCCTGCATCGGCAGGCGGACTCTCAACCACTGTGCCACCAGGGAAGCCCTCAATTTCCTCTTTTATAGCTGTTAGCAGTTGCCTTATATATCGAGGTGCTCCTATGTTAGGTGCATATATATTTATAATTGTTTTATCTTCATCTTGGATTGATCCCATGATCATTATGTGTGTCCTTCCTTGTCTCTTGCAACATTCTTTTTTTTTTTTCCTTTTTTTTTTTTTTTTTTTTGCGGTATGTGGGCCTCTCACTGTTGTGGCCTCTCCCGTTGCGGAGCACAGGCTCTGGATGCGCAGGCTCAGTGGCCACGGCTCATGGGCCTCGCCGCTCCGCGGCATGTGGGATCTTCCTGGACTGGGGCACGAACCCATGTCCCCTGCATTGGCAGGCGGACTCTCAACCACTGCGCCACCAGGGAAGCCCTCTCTTGCAACATTCTTTATTTTAAAGTCTATTTTATCTGATATGAGTGTAGCTACTCCAGCTTTCTTTTGATTTCCATTTTCATGGAATATCTTTTTCCATCCCCTCACTTTCAGTCTGTATGTGTCTCTATGTCTGAAGTGGGTCTGTTGTAGACAGCATATATATGGGTCTTGTTTTTGTATCCATTCAGCAAGCCTGTGTCTTTGGTTGGAGCATTTAATCCAATAACGTTTAAGGTAATTATCGATATGTATGTTCCTATGACCATTTTCTTAATTGTTGTGGTTTTGTTTTTGTAGGTCCTTTTCTTCTCTTGTGTTTCCCACTTAGAGAATTTCCTTTATCATTTGTTGTAGGGCTGGTTTGGTGGTGCTGAATTCTCTTAGCTTTTGCTTGTCTGTAAAGCTTTTGATTTCTCCATCAAGTCTGAATGAGATCTTTGCCGGTAGAGTAATCTTGGCTGTAGTTTCTTCCCTTTCATCACTTTAAGTATCATTACTATGTGTCTCAGCGTGTTTCTCCTTGGGTTTATCCTGTATGGAACTCGCTGCGCTTCCTGGACTTGGGTGGCTATTTCCTTTCCCATGTTAGGGAAGTTTTCGACTATAATCTCTTCAAATATTGGGTCCTTTCTCTCTCTCTTCTCCTTCTGGGACCCCTATAATGCGACTGTTGTTGCGTTTAATGCCGTCCCAGAGGTCTCTTAGGCTGTCTTCATTTCTTTTCATTCTTCTTTCTTTATTCTGTTCCGCAACAGTGAATTCCACCATTCTGTCTTCCAGGTCACTTATCCATTCTTCTGCCTCAGTTATTCTGCTATTGATTCCTTCTAGTGTATTTTTCATTTCAGTTATTGTATTGTTCATCTCTGTTTCTTTGTTCGTTAATCCTTCTAGGTCTTTGTTAAACATTTCTTGCATCTTCTAGATCTTTGCCTCCATTCTTTTCCTGAGGTCCTGGATCATCTTCACTATCCTTATTCTGAATTCTTTTTCTGGAAGGTTGCCTATCTCCACTTCATTTAGTTGTTTTTCTGGGGTTTTATCTTGTTCCTTCATGTGGTACATAGCCCTCTGCCTTTTCATTTTGTCTATCTCTCTGTGAATGTGGTTTTTTCCCACAGGTTGCAGGATTGTAGTTCTTCTTGCTTCTGCTGTCTGCCCTCTGGTGGATGAGGCTATCTAAGAGGCTTGTGCAAGTTTCCTGATGGGAGGTACTGGTCGTGGGTAGAGATGACTCTTGCTCTGGTGAGCAGAGCTCAGTAAAACTTTAATCTGATTGACTGCTGATGGGTGGGGCTGGGTTCCCTCCCTGTTGGTTGTTTGGCCTCAGGCAACCCAACACTGAAGCTTACCCGGGCTCTTTAGTGAGCCCAATGGCAGGCTCTGGGAGGTCTCACGCCAAGGAGTACTACCCAGATCTTCTGCTGCCAGTGTCCTTGTCCCCACAGTGAGCCACAGCCACCCCCCGCCTCTGCAGGAGACCCTCCAACACTAGCAGGTAGGTCTGGTTCAGTCTTCCCTGGGGTCACTACTCCTTCCCCTGGGTCCTGATGCACACACTACTGTGTGTGTGCCTTCCAAGAGTGGAGTCTCTGTTTCCCCCAGTCCTGTCGAAATCCTGTAGTCAAATCCCGCTAGCCTTCAGGTCTGATTCTATAGGAATTCCTCCTCTCGTTGCTGGACCCCCAGGTTGGGAACCTGACGTGGGGCTCAGAACCTTCACTCCAGTGGGTGGACTTCTGTTTTATAAGTGTTCTCCAGTCTGTGAGTCATCCACCCAGCAGTTATGTGATTTGATTTTACTGTGATTGCGCCCCACCTACTGTCTCATTGTGGCTTCTCCTTTGTCTTTGGATGTGGGATGTCTTTTTTTGGTGAGTTCCAGTGTCTTCCTGTCAATGATTGTCCAGCAGCTAGTTGTGATTCTGTTGTTCTCGCAAGAGGGAGTGAGAACAGATCCTTCTACTCCATCATCTTGGTTCCTAATCTCAAGACTGATTTCTTTTTGATATTGGTTTTTATAGCAATATGCATAGCTAATTAAACTTAAAACCTTTTCCTTTAATTTGATCATAAGATCTTACAAAGTCCCTTTATTTTCTTTTTTAAACTTATTTTTATTTTTTAAAAATTTTCACACATTTCTCCCACCCCACCCCCACCCCCCACCTCTGGCAACCACCAATCTGTTCTCTATATCTATGAGCTTGATGGTTTTTGTTTTGGGGCTTTTTTTAGATTGCACGTATAAGTGAGTGAGATCCTATGGTATTTGTCTCTCTCTGTCTGACTTATTTTACTTAGTGTAATGCCCTTGAGGTCCATCCATATTGTCACAGATGGCGAGTTTCATTCTTTTTTATGGCTGAATAATATTCCATTGTGTATATATACCACATCTTCTTTATCCATTCACCCACTAGTGGACACTTAGGTTATTTCTATGTTTTGCCTATTGTAAATAATGCTGCAGTGAATATGGCGGTTCATATATCTTTTTGAGTTAGTGTTTTTATTTTCTTCAGACAACTACCAAGAAGTGGAATTGATGCATTGTATGGTAGTTTTATTTTTTAATTTTTGGGGAATGTCCAAAATGGTTTCCACAGTGGCTGCACCAATTTACATTCCCACCAACAGAGCATAAGCGTTCCGTTTTCTCCACATCCTCATCAACACTTATTATTTCTTGTCTTTTTGATAATAGCCATTCTAAAATGTGTAAAGTGATATCTCATTGTGGTTTTGATCTGCATTTTCCTGATGATCAATGATGTTCAGCATCTTTTCATGTACCTGTTAGCCATCTGTGTGTTTTCTTTGGAAAAACGTTTATTCAGATCTTCTGCCAACTTTTCAATTGAATTTTTTTGCAATTGAGTTGTATGAACTTTTGTGTATTTTTATTGTTAGCCCCTTAACAGATGTATAATTTGCAAATATTTTCTCCCATTCAGTAGGTTGCCTTTTCACTTAGTTGATAGTTTCCTTTGCTGGGTAGAAGTTTTTAGTTTGATGTAGTCCTACATGTTTATTTTTGCTTTTGTTGCTTTTGCTTTTGGTGTCAGATTCAAAAAATCATTGCCAAGGCATACATTAATGTGCTTATTGCCTATGTTTTCTTCTAGGAGTTTTATGGCTTCAGGTCTGATGTCAAATCTCTAATTCTTTTTTTTTTTTTTATGTGGTACGTGGGCCTCTCACTACTATGGCCTCTCCCATTGCAGAGCACAGACTCCGGACATGCAGGCCCAGCGGCCATGGCTCATGGGCCCAGCCACTCCACAGCATGTGGGATCTTCCCAGACCGGGGCACGAACCCGTGTCCCCTGCATTGGCAGGTGGACTCTCAACCTGCCATGGTGTAAGATAGTGGTTGAGTTTCATTCCTCTGCATGTCATTGTTCAGTTTTCCCAACCCATTTATTGAAGAGACCATACATACCCCATTGTACATTCTTGGCTATATTACTTTAGCTATATTCAAAGCTATAGTAATTAAAACAGTATGGTATTGGCATAAAAATAGACATATAGATCAATGGAACACAGTAAAGAGCCCAGAAATAAACCAACACACACATATGCTCAATTAATTTATGACAAAGGGGCCAAATGAATTTTATAGTCATCCATTTCTGCTCCATAAAAACACCTGTTGGGAATTTCACTGGAATTGATTATTACCCAATATTTCATCTTCTTTATACAAATGAGGTATATCTCTCCATTTTCTTGGATCTCCTTAAAATTCTTCAGTAAAGACTTGGAGTATTCTGAACAAAGGACTTGCACACATTTTCTTTTTTTTTTTTTTTTTTCTTGCACACATTTTCTTATATTTATTCCTAGATGCTTTATATTATTTTATGCTACTAAATTTTGGGGGGTTTTGCTCGTGAATAGAAATGCAATTGTCTTTTTATATTAATACTACATCTAGAAATCTTGCTAAACCCTTATTATTTCTGAAAGTTTATCTGTAGATTCTTTTAGATTTTCCTTGTAAATAATTATATCACCTACAAATAATGACTATTTCATTTATTCCTTTTCTAATTCTTGTACTTTTTGTCTTGTTTCATTGTGCTGCCTGAGATCTTTAGTCAGTATACAGTTGAATAGAAGTGGTGACAGGAACATTCTTATCTCGGGTCTATGTCCCGTCCTTCTTTTTGGTGCTTGCTTCGGAATCAGAATCTCAAATGGACACGTTGTTGAGGAATAATAAATGCTTCCATAATATGCTGTAGGGCTCTTTCTCTAACCTTCTGAGGAATTTTCAATACATTGTGATGCTGAAGAATAGCAATACTGATTCTTTCCTGTACTGTTTGTGGAAACAGATATCTGTGTACCTTGATCATATTCTGGCAATAAGTTGTCAAACCCTTTCACTGTGTATGCTTTTTGACTCAGCACTTCCACCTCTAGGAGTTTACTCTAGGAAGGTATGTACGGAGGTAGGGAAGTAATATAATAACTAAATGTTCATTGAAGTCTTCTTTATAATAGTAAAATCTGGAACCAACAATATAGATTGAGTCATACAACAGGAATAATAAGCAGCCATTAAAAAGGAAGACTTGTCTGTGACAAAACATTGAGTGAAAAGAGGCAGAATGTATAAGAACATGTATAATGTTACCTCATTTGCATAAAAGTATAGCAATATTTACACATACATATACACATCTACACACACAGATTTATCACGACTATGAGGAAGGCTGTTCATTAAAATTTTTTTAATGAGTAGGTGTCAAGCTTTTTGGGGTTATTTATTTTATTGTTTATAATGTTATATATAATTTTATGTAGCCTTAAGTTTGTGTGATTCCCCTTTCCCTACCACCTTGTTTCCTCATGTTCTAATTGCCTTAATAACTCAGAACTACAATTTTCATCATCCCATACCTTGAGAACTCTCGCATCTCTAGATTACCATTTTCAGCTTGGCCTCTATGTGCTATGATGTGAACTAGCAAGTGCTCCAAGGGGAAAAAGTAACTGTAAACAACTGCTCACTTTTGTGCATTCCCCTTCACTCTAGGATCTTGGCCCTTCAAGTCCTGGCAGTTTTGGTTGCTTTTGATGCCTTCAAACAATGCTTTTAATTTTTTAAATACAGTTTTACAATTGCTTTCAACAGTAAGTTTGTTCCAATATAAGCTGCTGTTATCATAGCCAGAAGCAAAAGTCCAAATGTATCACATTGAAGTACATACTAATTATTACTAAAATAGAAAACTGTTTTACAAATAAAGGAATCATTTTTCAATGTTAATAATTATTAATATTATCTATTTTTCATATTTAATTTTTATCCTTATACAAGGGTACACTATATATTATATAAGTTACTTTAAATGTATTAAAACTCATTTACTTTTTTAAAACATCTTTATTGGAGTATAACTGCTTTACAATGATGTGTTAGTTTCTGCTTTATAACAAAGTGAATCAGCTATACATATACATATATCTCCTCCCTCTTGCATCTCCCTCCCACCTTCCCTATCCTATCCCTCTAGGTGGTCACAAATCACCGAGCTGATCTCCCTGTGCTATGTGGCTGCTTCCCACTAGCTATCTATTTTATATTGGGTAGTGTATATATGTCAATGACACTCTCTCACTTCATCCCAGCTTACCCTTCCCCCTCCCCGTATCCTCAAGTCCATTCTCTACGTCTGGGTCTTTATTCCTGTCCTGCCCCTAGGTTCTTCAGAACATTTTTTTTTTTAATTCCATATATATGTGTTAGCATACGGTATTTATTTTTCTCTTTCTGACTTACTTCACTCTGTATGACAGTCTCTAGGTCCATCCACCTCACTACAAATAACTCAATTTTGGTTTTTTTTATGGCTGAGTAACATTCCATTGTATATATGTGCCACATCTTCTTTATCCATTCATCTGTCGATGGACACTTAAGTTGCTTCCATGTCCTGGCTATTGTAAATAGAACTGCAATGAACATTGTGGTACATGACTTGTTTTGAATTATGGTTTTCTCAGGGTATACGCCCAGTAGTGGGATTGCTGGGTCGTATGATAGTTCTATTTTTATTTTTTTAAGGAACCTCCATACTGTTCTCCAAAGTGGCTGTATCAATTTACATTCCCACCAAAAGTGCAAGAGGGTTCCTTTTTCTCCCAGCATTTATTGTTTGTAGATTTTTTATGATGGCCATTCTGACTGGTGTGAGGTGATACCTCATTGTAGTTTTGCATTTCTCTAATAAAAAATAATTTACTTTTTTAAATGCTCAAGATCACAAATGATTTTATAAACTATCTTCAAATTAAATGCTATTTTCCTAGGCTGAATTTAATACAAAATTGAATTTAACCCAAAAATAAGGTTATTTTACTTTTAGATTATACCGGTGCATATTTGGGTTAAATGATGTTGCAAACAAGTCTCATTAATATACTGTGAGTTAGGCATCAGAGTAAGTGAAAAGGTCAATGATTTGAATATCAGGTAAAATAAGTTTGGAAGGGAGATTTGAGCTGGAAATATGGATTTAGCACCATCAACCTTTGTGATCAGCATTTGAGGCAATAGCAAATTCACTAGGTATTACCAGACTTGGAAATTTTGCTGAATTGGGACTGCTTCCTAAATGTTCATAGACATTTAGGTTCAGAGACTAAGGCTCTCAATACTTCAAGGAAGTCTTCTATGCATTCTTTGTCATCTCTCTTTCTCTTTTCCAAACTTTTGGTCCTCTGTCTATTCACTTCTCCTCCTACACTCAATAAATGTCTTCCTAATTCACAAGAAAAGCAGAAGCTATCAGGTGTAGCTCCCACAAATTCCTGTCCCCACATCAACAAACTAAACACTATCAAAACTCAGTCTCCTGGCTTCCCCTCCTTGTCTGAAGATTGCCCTTCATCCCCTAACTGGACCAACGACTCTGTCTGTACTCTAAATACCATCTTCCCTATATTCTTAGAATACTTGTTTCACCCATTAGGCTGGCTACCTCCGACCTCTTCAGCTTCTGCCTTTATGTCTTTTTTCTGTATAATATGCTTTCCATCAAATCTCCTGCTGGTCTGGTGTTTTTCAAATTTCAGTTCTCTACCCATTAGTGGATTGTAAAATCAATTAGTCTGTTTCATCAGATAATATTCTTTTCAGAAGTAAAGTAATGTGGCACCTTCAACATCAGAATGCAATAATATCAAAATATATATATTTTAAATGGTGCTGTCCACATTGCAGCAAGTACTGGGGAAACCTGAGTTGAGTGACAGCTGGTGGAGGGGATGTAATGGCTATATGCATTGGCTGGGAGTCAGCCGGCCATTCACTCTTCTGTTCACTGCTATCTCATTTGATTTTCTGGATTTGACCATAATGGTATCAGGAAGTTAATGTTTTATAGTTTAATGTGTGTCAGTGTAATTTACAGTTAATCATGAAATGAAGTTTAGAAGAATTTATCCACTATTGGCAAGACTTCCCATCAAGTTTTGGTTATGCGTTTTTTTGGATTAGGTGTAATTGTTAGGTATTTTTGGCTTTGCAATAATTGTACATTTTAATCAAACCTGTATAAGCTATTCTCAAAATAGTTTATTTTATTATTACAAGAAATGAGAATGATGATGTAAAAAGCACAGAAGGATGTTCTGGTTGAACTGCCAGATCTGGACCTACAAATAGTAAAAACATTGGGAAAAATGTTTCTTTTAATCAATAAATTTTAAAATTTGAGCTTAATCAAAAAAATAAATTCAAGCCTTCTTAATAAAGATTAAATATAGTTTGTCAAATGCTCAACACCACTGAAACTTTATTATTTGTAATATTTTTGCAAATGAAAGTTTAAATTTGTACACACACATATAAACTTGGAAATACAAGCCAAACTGGTTGGTAAGACCCTCAAATATTTTCAAAGAAAGAAAAAAAGACATAAATTTGTCAACACTATTTCAGGTCAGTTAATGAAAAAATATTACTATCATATTTAGTTGCATATGTGTGGCAAGAGAGAAAATTACTCACAGTTACTGAAAAAACTATTCTCAGCATACATGGACATGATGAATATGATTCTTAATGATAAATCAGCTGAGAAATTTAAAAATATACTTCTAAGTGATAAGACATTCTCTTAAACACATTTGTGGTTCTATAGAACATATAGAATAGAATTAATACGTATTAGGTTGATGTGAGCAGACATAGGTTATGTGACTCTACTTAACAAAAGCACTAATATACTTTCAGTTTACGCCAAATGTATATGACAAGACAATTTTTATAAAGGATTTATTGTGTTGTTTAAATTTAACCTAACCCATAACTGGTTTAAGTAACCTGATAAAATTAGAAAAATATATTATTTGGAAAATATAAATTAAACTGGCAAATTGTAACAGAATTGCAAGTGATTCAGAAGTAAATATGACCAGAAAACATAACAAAGTAATTTAAAATATTATTAGAAATTACCATCTACTTTACTATTTGGAATTACTGTTTCACACATTGTTAAGATTTGGCATCTTAAGGATTCTACTGAGTCTTTACTGAATCTCTTGAAAACCAATCATAGTTGTTTGATTTCATTAAGAGAAAGCACTTTTTGATGTGCTTTGTTCAGAAATTCAAGGTGTGGCTGAGATTAGCTGTCACCCACCAAATCCTCCTCTCTCTGCCACAGGAACAGAGCTGTGGCAGGGGTCCTGGGGGCACAGATGGACTATATTGTACCCAGGTGTGTCTCTGCAACTGTCTTCACCAATGGAATATAGGAAAATGGATTTGTGTGACATCTACATCTGAGACCTGGACTCCTTTACTCTCTCTTCCTCTTCCTGTGAACTAGAGCACAACCTGCCTAGGACCCATCCTTGGTCACACAGATGAGAACAACTTGCTCTGGGATGGTAGAGGAGTAAAATGTAAGATACATGGTCCTTGAATGATCTCCTGGAACTGCTGTATCAACCTGCACCACCAACTCAGGACTTAATTTAAGCGAGAAATAAAATCTGTGTTCTGTAAACCACTGTATTGTTGGATCTTTGTTAGCCTTTCCATTGAATAATATGTGCATATGTTATATCATACTGGAGTAATTGATTGCTATGAGGAAAATACTAATTAAGTTATATGAACTAAAAAACATTTTTCTGTTTAAAAGCAATCTCCTTTGGCTAACATTTTTGGAGATGATGTTTCAGTAACAAAATTGGCACATATAACTAGATTTTTTTGACATTTTTAATTAACTGAATTTGGATCTATAGGGAAAAAGTAAAAATATATTTCAAGATGTTGACGATATCCAACAGTTACAAAATACATTTTAAGTAATCACTGTGGTTACTATATGTCCTCAACATTTTGCAACACAGGAAGAGAACATTATTAATGAAAACATTTTGAATGGAATAAAATGAAAGATACTAATAATATTGCGAGTATGTGTTTGAAACTTCAAACATTTCCAAAAAAGAAATTTGAAATATCAAGGAAAAGCATTTAGATAAAAGATCCATTTGTTTTTTAAAATCCCAGATGCATATTTGAGTTAAAGTTGATGCCCAAAGAAGGAAACTAATTACTAATACTTTGTTATTCAAATATCTTAAAGAATGATTATAAGTTTATCACCATTTTAGATTAAGATTAAAGAAGACTTCACTGAAATTTGCAATTTCTATCGCTAAGTAGAGTATATTGTTATTAATAGCATCCACACCACTTATTTGTTTGTGAACCAGAGTTTTTAACCAACATAACTAAAAACAGTGGAAAGAAATAGACATCAAAGCACAAAGCACCTGTGTCACACATGTAGCATTGTGTTCATGTCTCCAACCTGGATTGAATTTCCAAACGGGTAGGTGTGCCTGCGACAATGTATAAAAATCATATTTGATAGTAATTCTATTTTATTTAACAGTAAGTATTTTTCTAGAAATAAAATTTTTGTTTCAGTTTTTTTGTTGTTATTTTTTTTTTCTTTTCTGTGGTACGCAGGCCTCTCACTGCTGTGGCCTCTCCCGTCACAGAGAACAGGCTCCGGGCGCAGGCCCAGCGGCCATGACTCACAGGCCCAGCCACCCAGACCGGGGCACGAACCCATGTCCCCTGCATCAGCAGGCGGACTCCCAACCACTGCGCCACCAGGGAAGCCCTGTTTCAGTTTTTTAATCTAGCTATACATGTACCTATGTGTATACTGGGTGGACTCAGGACATTTTTTGCGGTGAGTTGACATTTTTTAAAACAAAGGTCTTTTAACTATTCTACTCTTACTTTCCTTCACAGCCAATATCTTGAGTGGGTTATTTAGACATGTGTTTCTACCTGCTCTTAATCCACTGCAACCAGATTCTGCCCTCATTATTCTTCTGGGGCAGGCTTCCTGACTAAACTCTCACATCCATTTAATCCTTTTTTGTGTTTATCTTTGTCCTCTCTGTGGCCATTGACCTTGTTGCCCGGATACTACTTTTATTTCATTTTCCCACCACTTAAAAAAAATAATTTGCAATCATAAAAGTAAAAATGTTCAAGGAAAAAGTAAACTCACCTATAACCCCATCAGAGATGAGCAGTTTATGTTTATTTTCCATTTATATATGTACATATTTTAAAACATATGTACATCCATATCAAATATTTAAATAATAAAATGGGGCTCATTTAGTGCAAAGAAGTACACAGCATTTTACAACCTTCTATTTCATTTAACTATACAGTAGAAACTGCTTTTCATGTCATTCAATATTCCTCTCCTGCATTAATCTTAAAGGCTATATACTTTGCTGCTTTATGGATACATACATCATAAATTATCCATTTCTCTGTTGCTGGACATTTAGATAGTTTTCAATTTTTAAAGATAATTGAATGACACACTGAAATCCTTGTGGAAAAAAAATAAAACAAAACCTTCATCCACTTCCATAATCACTTGCTTAAGATGAATCTCTAAAAGTGGGATTTCTGGGTTGGAGCCATACCTCTGCAATAAACACATTCAGAATCCCTCCAGGAATGGTTACCAAGTTATCCTTCCACCAGCACCCATAACATGAGAGGACCTAATTGGCCAGCTCCTTACTAACACCAGGCAATAGTATTTTAAACCTCTTAGCCAATTTTATTAAAAAGAAAATCACCTTTTATTGAAAGATTTTGTGCCCTTTTGATTAGTAGTTGCTTGAACACTTTTCATAGGTTGTGTCATTTGTATTTATTCCTCTGTGAAATGACTTCATAATATTGCCTATTGTTTTAAAGTGTGCATCTGTTTTTTTTAATACTTTGTAAAAGCTTTTTTACAAAGCTATTGAATCATTTTATCTCTGAAATATTATTTTTCTGGTGTATAGCTTAAGTGAATTTGTTTTTAATTATAAAGATAATAATCTTAAAAAGAGTAAAAAACATAACTACACATAAAATTAAAAGGTGAGTTACTCTCCTTTCAATCTGCTCCTCAGAATGTCATTTGCTTTTCATATTTTGTATGGAACTTTTGACATAAAGCTTCTACATATTGAAATAGTCAAATCTGTTTGCCTTTCAGTTTCTTCCTTAGCTGGTTTATTAGAAATAATCTTAATACATTAAGATAAGTATATTCACTTACATTTTCTTCTAAACCTTCTATGGTTCAGTTCTTAAATTTAACTCTTTAACACATTAACACATTTGTAATTTATTTCTCTATATGGTATAAAGTTGTGATCTCTCTATGTATATTTCCAAATAGTTAACAATGTAGTCTAACATAATTATATTATCGACTACAGTGTTTTTGAACTTTTTTTTTAAGCACTGGAAACACTTCTTCAAATGATGGTTTCATAAGGTGTGTGGATGTGAGAAGGGTCCCTAGGGGGCTAGACTTTGCAAGTTTTGCCTCCTCACTACCAAGAGGGCTTAAGCAGCAGTCTGAACACGCCCCATCTGCTGGACACCCTCCTGTGACACTCCCTTTCCTGGCTGCCCTCCTTCCCGTACTGCGGGTTTCTAACTGCTCCTTCTCAGCCTCCTCTGACCATCATTTGAGGGTAAGAGGCCCCCAATTTCCTCTCTGGCCTCCTGCTCTTCCCATTTGATCCACTGCCTCCCAGCAACCTTTGCCAAATCCTAGGCATCAACAATTTTCAATACTTGATGGTTTCAAATCCTCATTTCTGTCTCGGAGCCCTGTCCTGAGTTCCTGCCCAGAAACAAAACACCTTATGGTATCTCATAACCATTTCAACCTAAACGTGTTCAAAACTGAACTCATATATCCCCTGGATTCCAAACCCTTCTCTTCCTCTCTTCTTTAACTTGGAGGATGGGGCCACCATCCTCCCATTTTCCCAAACAAAAAACCTGGAAGTTATCCCATATGTTACTACCTC